>NW_012137191.1:8089306-8091885 GCF_000956105.1 Propithecus coquereli | reverse complement strand
CATTTCAAAATTTATCTCTCTCCTGTACTCCTTGCAGGGTACAAGATTCAAGGTTCAAATTATACTATGAACATTTCAAAATTTATCTCTCTCCTTAGCGAGGAGCTATGGATGTGAAACTACGTAAGTCACCCATTTGTACCCAAACTATGCAACATGGAAATTATAGTCCTACAGAGGTTTCAATTACTAATACGTGCCAGGAACACTTAATTCAGTACAGTCTGGTTTTGTTCACCAGTCCAATAGATGTTGATGTCTGTCTCCAATAGAGATAATTTGGGAAGAAAAATTCACGTTAATTACAACAATAATAGCCAATATTTTCTGAGCATTTACTGAGTTCTAGGAGCTTGCTAAGCTTTTAACAGAAAATATTTTATCGATGAATCAACATGAGAACTCTGTGAAGTAGATTCTTTGTGGAGCCTAACTTGCCAGCTCCAGGCAGACTATCGATCTTTCTCTGTGTCACTTTCTCTGCTACTATTGTGTTTTTTCTAATACTGTCTATATCAATGATATATGAGTATCACATATAGGCAGTAATGGAAGTGGTACAGAGAAAGGCACAATAAAGCCAGTCTGGGGTGGCAAGGATGGTTTCACAGGTATGAGAGCTTCAAGGGGCTTGTAAGATTAAAAATTATTAATAGAATGGTAAACAGGGAAATCAGGCTCAAGCAAGGTCTTCAGAGCATAATTTAATTACTGTGTTTGATAATTTACATTTCCACATTTGTCTGAAGCACTCACATTCAAAGACAAGTTTAAAATGTAATATTAAGAGCAGTTTTAATTATCACAATAATGACTAGTGAGAGTGCCACTCCATTTGCAATGAAGAGTTGACTGGCTTCACTTGAAACACAACTCCATTTTTCATATCCAGAAATAAAATCTAGATCATTTAAGAATCGGAACAACCAGGCCGGGTGCGGTGGCTCACACCTGTAATCCTAGCGCTCTGAGAGGCTGAAGCAGGAGGTTCACTTGAGCTCAGGAGTTCAAGACCAGCCTGAGCAAGAGCCAGACCCCATCTCTATTAAAAGAAAAAAAAAGGAATCAGAACAACCTTAAGACCATGGTACTTATTTTCAAATTCTATACGTTTAATATCACCTTTAAAAATTTATCACATCATAACACACTTAGATGTATTTTTTGTCCCCTAAATTTATAATCAGATCCATAATGAAAAATAAAGTATCCCTCTTATTTTTTGAATCCTAGCGTTGTGTCTGGCCCAATACAGGTGCTTAATAGCTACTTAATGAAATTTATTATAGAATCTGAAATATGGATTGGCTGCTAAGAAGACAACAAGAAGAGATTTCAAATTCTGCATCACCATTCCCTAGGAGAAAGATTCGCTGAATTTTGAAAACTTGAGTCACCAGATAGAAGTGAAAGTCATGGAAAACTGATCAGGCCTCTTTATAATGTGGGTGAAAAACTGCCCCAACACCCCTCCACACTTGCTTTAATCCCAGGTTCAATTGCTAAGATGCAATTTTGTCGACAGCAATCCCTCTTCCCCACAAATCTCCCTGCCAGGAAAGAGAGGAGACATTAGAGCATTAGGGAAGGGTATATACCATGTAATAAGTTTGATTCCAGTTCATTCTACTGTCACGTGTAAGTGTGATCGCTCTGAGTTCATCCCTCAGAGTATGTCAGATCATTTCCACAATGATGAAACTTCCATTTTCATACAATGAACTTCCATTTTTCAGGCTCCAAGACAAACGAAGAGATCCATTTCATCCCAGGCACTGAGAACAATGTTAGACTTAAATGTTTTAATTGAACTTAAAAATAACACCTATTTTTCCCAACCTACTTTAAAAAGTTGGAAATCACAGACTTGCATAAGAAGCAACCCTAGAGAACATTTAATTACTCCCACCCACTGCACAAAACTCCTATAATATCCTTGATCCAAACTCGGCTCAAAAATTACACCCCAGGGCTATACTGTTTTAATCTATTCATTAAATATTTACTGGATGCCTGCTGTGTCCAAGGAACTGGTGGAAGAACAGTAAACAAAATAGAAAAAGTTAAACCTTCCTTCATGGAGATTATATTCTAGTAAAGAGAAACAAACAAGTAGTAACATAAATATTAGCTAGTAAAAAGTGATGTGGAGAAAATAAAGCAGGGAGAGCCAGTAGTGAGGGCTGCAACTTTAAGCAGAGTGATCAAGGAGGACCTCACTAAGAAGAAATGCCCAAGGAAACACAAAGGAGAGAGGGGAAAGAGCACTGTGGGTATCCAGGGAGAGCCTTCCCAGCAGAGGAAATAGCCCATGAAAAGGCCTGAAAGGATGACTAGTGTGTTCCTAGAGGCTGGGGCAGCTGGAACAGGAGTGAAGGAAAAGGAGAAGTAGAGTCAAAGAAGAAAAGGGTTTGGGGTGAGATCATGTGAGGTGCTGCAGACCACCAGCTTTTGCTCTGAGATGGGGGCTGTGAGTGGAGAAGTGACATAGTCTGATTTGTGTGTGTGTGTGTATACATATATACATATATATGTATATGTATATATATGTATATTATATGTATATATATGTGCGTATA
>NW_012137191.1:8073358-8075913 GCF_000956105.1 Propithecus coquereli | reverse complement strand
GATAAACATTAAAATCTAACAAATTTATCTCCCTTGAATGTAAAAAGGCAATATAGCAATGATGGAGATGGCAATACCTAATAACAAGAGCTAACGTTCATTAATAGCCAGGCATTTTTACGTGCATTAGCTCATTTACTTTCCACAACAACCCTATTTTCTAAGTGGTATTATAATGTTCATTTTAGAGACTCAAAAACTGAGGCATACAGTGGTAATTTGCCAAAGGTTACGCAGCTTGTGTGTAAATGTTTAATAGTGATGCTTTACACTGCCAGGCACTGTGAAAGCACTTTACGAATGTGAACTCGTTTAATCCTTGTAAGAGGCAGGTATTCTCCCCATTCTACAGGTGAAGAAAATGAAGCACAAGGGATTTAGTAACTTGACATAACCACTCAGCTGTAAGTGCCTAGCCGTGGAGCAAGGCCAGACAGTGTGGATTCAAAGGCCTCAAGCTTAACTATCATGTTACTCCAGTTTTTTAATTAACAGCACAGCAATTAAGTACCTGTCTGAGGTTTTCAGTTTTCAACTACAGCAATATTCTGTTGGGTATTACTTTCATGCATTCTTTAGTTTGTCACATATTTAAGAGCTTAATATATTAGCAGTATGGTACTAAATGCAGTGGGAGGATATAAATACTATTAATACCTAATTACCTAATGCCCACGAGTTTCTGGTCTACCAGGAGAAATGAACAATGCTAAAAAAGATAACGTTGCAGGAAATAAAGCAGTCAAACGCCCTGAGCGTGGTTCAGAGACAGTGCTAACATTTAGCAGAGGCCACAGAGAAAGCTTTCATGACACAGCTGGATGGGGAAGATGAGTAAACATCCTATAGATACTTCTATCCTACGATTAACAACATATTACTGTGCTCTTATGTTTGTCTTCCCCTAACAGAATTTAGTCTTTTATGAAGAGGGACTATTTTTATCTCTCCAGCACCCAATAAAGTCATTATTCAGTAAATGGCTATGAGACGAGGGTAGGGAGAACATTATGGAAAAGCACATTCCAAGCAGAAAGAACACCATGAGCTTAAAGGGAAAAACAGTAAAAAGCACGTTTTACATTTTAGTTGCTGTGCAGTACCTGTATTGTCCAACTCCTGGAGGCCCCATTTTCACTGTATTCCACGTGAACGCAGCCCTGCAGTGTGAACCAGTGCGAACGGATCCCCCTGCACTTGTGTAATGCAGCAGTCCTGATTATAGGCATCCTGTTCACAAGCCCTTAGCAAGGGAAATAAACATTCTAACCAGTTTTGCTTTCCTCATTGTCATTCCTTGATATATACTATGGGTGTGTTCTTGAAAAACTCATTACACTTAAAGTTGGTGTTTTAAACGTAATGTTCAGGGGAAAGGATAATCTCCTTGACAAGTGGTGACGGGAAGACTGGATATCCACATTTAAAAGATTGAAGTTGGACTCTTAAATTACACAAAAATTAACTCAAAATGAAGACTTAAATGCAAAACCGAAAACTATGAAACTCCTAGAAGAAAACATAAGAAAAAAGCTTCAAGACATTGGTTTTGGCAATGATCTCTTGGATATAGCACCAAAGGCAACAAAAGCAAAAATAGGCAAATGAGACATCAAACTTAGAAAGTGCACATCGAAAGAAACAATTCAACAGTGAAAAGGCAACCTACAGAATGAAAGAAAATACTTGCAAACCATATATCTAAAAGGGAGTTAATATTCAGAATACATAAGGAACTTCTACGAACCAACAGCAACAAAAATAACTCAATTATAGGAAAAAACTTGAAAAGACAAAAGACAATTTTCCAGAGAAGATATACAAATGGCCAAGAATGAGAAAAAATGCTCAAAATCACTAATAATAAGAGAAATGTAAATCAAAGCCACAATGAAACATCACCTCACATACATTAGGATGGCTGCTATGAAAAGAAAAACCAACAAGTGCTGGTGAGAATACAGAGAAATTGGCACCCTGTGCACTGTAAATAGCAATGTAAAACGCTGCAGCCATTATGGAAAACAGTGTGGAGGTTCCTCAAAAAATTAAAAATAGAACTACCACATGGTTCAGCAATCTGACTTCTGGGTATACAGCCAAAAGAATCCAAAGCAGGATCTCCAAGAGATATCTGCACTCCTATGTTGAGCGTAGCATCATCCACAACAGCCAAGAGGTAGAAGCAACCCAAATGTCCATCAGCAGATAAATGGATAAAGAAAACACGGTATATGTTTACAATGGAATATTAGGCAGCCTTTAAAAAGGAAATTCTGTCACAACATGAATGAACCGCAAATGAAATAAGCATGACAAATATGGTATGATTTCACTTAAATAAAGTATCTAAAGTAGTCAAAATCATAGAAACAAAGTAGAAAGGCGGTTGCCAAGGGCTGGGGAAGCAGAATGGGAAATTAGTGTTGAAAAGATACACAGTTTCAGTTTTGCAAGATAAAAAAGCTCTAGAGATCTGTTGCACAACAATGTAAATATACTTAACAACACTGAACTGCACATCTGAAAATGGTTAAGATGGTAAATTTAACACA
>NW_012137191.1:8069225-8069728 GCF_000956105.1 Propithecus coquereli | reverse complement strand
TGTCTCCTGTGTGCCAGGAATAATCAGTGAACAAAATTAACAAAAATCCCTGCCCCTATGGGCCTTATATTGACCACAGGAAAATCTGTCGGAGGAAAGAAGCTGTCACAACAAACTTGGCTGAAAAAGGTACCAGAAGCCACATTTTGCTATTCATCACCATTTACTAAATATCACAAGGACAAAAACAACAAACCCCTGACCACACATGAAAGTTAACCACTAAAAAAAAAAGATAGCATGAAATTAACCCAGATTTACTGTACTGAACAAGCAAAACTGCTTTTGTGTTCCTCAAAAATGCTCATGTTAGGGACCCATGTCCTTGCAGCTTTAAAAAAAATTCTCATGACTTCTCTTTCACAAGGCTAGTAATCTTTGTGAGTTTTAAGGGTTTTACACATACAATTACAAGCTTTGCATAGATCCTAATTTGGAGTGGGGTGTTTTTGTTTGGTTTTGAATGTGGCCTGTTTCAAAGCCTGTTTCTGACCTTAAAACAT
>NW_012137191.1:8052775-8069175 GCF_000956105.1 Propithecus coquereli | reverse complement strand
TTTTTTATTATTTTCTGTGCGTGAGTTATATCCAACTTGAAAAATTGTTCTCACAGCTCCCAAGGTGAAGAGACATGTGAGTTACATATGCTTCAGGAGGCCCCAGGCTCAAAACTAGCGTGAGTTAAATACAACTCACATGACAGTTAATGTGTTAATGTTTTTTACCACAATAAAAAAAATAAATCTACACTAAAACAAAAAAAATTAATGTTCACATAACATATTGTGGTGAAGAACAATAACGCTAGTTTCAGGGAGAAGTGAGTATCACAGAGTGGTTGAGCACAGACGGATTGGGAAGCCAGATCTCTTTCTTGGGTACAAGTTCTGGCTCCACCCAGTAGCTTTTGACCATGAAAAAGTTACTTCATCTCTTTATATTATTTATAAAAAATAAATACCCTCATCTTAAAATAAAGGTAATAGTATTATCCCACTGGGTTATTATGAAGACTATGTAAATTAGTATGTACAAAATGTTTAGAAGTGTAAGCATTCAACAAATCTTAGGTGTCATCATTTCCAGGGTGTTGGCAGCTAAACTGCCAATTCACATCCTGCCATTAAGGGTAACTGCCTAGACTCCTCCAGCGCAGGACAGGGAGATGCTGAAATCAGATAAAGAACACTGGTACTGCTACCACCACTCACTGGTGACCCACTGTCACACTGCTCAGCCTTCCTCTGAACTGAAGCTCCTGCCATGTGGCTTTTGACTGTGGACCACACCATTCCACACGGTGGCTTACAAAAAAAAGGGCAAAACAGAAGGCATGCAGTACTCCCAACCTGAGTTTAGAAATACATGTACAACTTGGTTATTTTTTTCTCCACCTCCAGGGAAATTAAATTTTAAATGTGGAAAAAGTTTGAGGGTTCTCTGGTGAGTACAGATTTTCCTCCTGACAATGGAAGTTTCGCTACTATTAGCAATAGCTACTATTAGAATAAAAGTATTGCTACTACTTACTGACTCTGACAGGTCCCAGGAAAAAGGTAAAGAAATGAAAAAAAGTTGCAAACAAGAAGGATGTATAAAGGAACCAAGTTTGATCAGAGAGAGAAAGAAAATTAGACTCATGATTTGGGGTAAAGATGGCAAAGACTGCTTGCTATTTGAGTTCTATTAGGTTCTACATCATTAGAGGTGTTTAAACCAAAGATGTTAGGGTGAAGTCAGTTAACTTTGACTGCGTTTTAAGTTTTTAATACAAAAGAGGGAAATATGGATGAATGAAAAAGATCAATATTTTCCCAAAAGTCACGTGAACCATTTAATGTAACTCATATTAACAGACCTACGTCATCTTACAGATAGCTCACTTGAAGAGGGTGTTGCAACACCACTAGCCAAACATAATTAGGTCATAATCCTCATTATAATTCTGCAATGTCAATCTCTAAGCCACCAGATAGAAAAGGGGACGGGTGGGAACAAAACTTAATGTGTGTAAAACAAGGAAACACAAGAAGTCAAAGGAGGCTTTATTTCACGCGTCAGTTTTATACCAATCAGGAGCATAAATCCAGTACAGAAGTCCTGCTTTAAAAAACAACCAAACAGGAGAAAATCAGGGGGCAAAAAAGTAGAAAAAAACAAATTTGATTACCCCATCCCTAAAAAATTTATTAGCTCCTTAACTATTTGAAAATCTGGCTGCTTCTGGCTAACTATGCTTACCTTAAATGAAATTCTTTATGGACATTAATCTCAATATTGCATGATTTTTTGATCAAACAAGATTTTACATTTGCTTTGCATTGAGGAATAAGAATTCAAAGTGCTGTTCAAAAAAAATGTGGTATTTCTAAAGGTATTACTCAACAAGCCATAACGTACCAATTATGCAGCTACAAATTGTGTTCCAGCAGAGGGAGTAATGAAACAGAGGCTGACAGAGGATAAACTGATGTAAATCTAAGATTAATTCAACAAATCCAGTGCTGTATAAATTAACATGTCAATTCTTAGTAAAGGTTTTGAATATTGGTGAATAACAGAATTTACAGAATTCTTGATATTCCCTATGCAGGCACTAAATCTCCACTTATAATGAACAGTAAATGCCAAAACCATGGAGAAAGGGCTAATTTGTATGTTTTATTGATTGCTAATTAACAGTACTATGCTCTTGTAATTTGCCTTTTCCAGACAATTTCTGGTTTGTTAGGTATGGGAGATACATGGTCACAGAAAATAATCAAAAAAAAAAAAAAAAAAAAAAATAAAGCAAGCTCACATTCCCTCAACCCTATTTTAAGTAAGCATACCTAAATCCTTGATTATAAGTACAATACTGCTAAACATACCCCTGCAAAATGGGATAGTGTGTAAAGAACATACAAAATAAGATTAACCCTATTAGAATACAGTAATTTGTGGGATGGAAACTTTGTGCCCTATTTGAAATTTGGGTCTTCAAGTTTTAAAAGTTCAGGTGGTGATAGTAGCAGGCAGAGACAACGAAGAAAGTCTGGTCTCAGGACTGAAGTATAAGAGCAAAACAAACAAGAGGAATCAGAGGAGCCTCTGGTGAAATAAAAACCTAAAATAATGCCCTATTTACAACAGGCACTCAATAAACTAATTGTGTTGCAACTAGTCAAGGCAACCAAACTCTTAAACCAAAATAAATACAAATACCCTGGATTTCTGATGTTTCTGTCTTTCGCTATATGACTCACTTAACACAGGTTAACACCTGCACTCTACTGCTTGATATCTTCATCTTTTTCAAAGGTTTCTGTCTCTTTCTATGTCAGTAATTCATGGTCACATGCTATGCTTTACTCACCCAACACTGGCCATCTCAGCAAAGGATTCCTAACACTAAAAAATTCAAAGAAGCAGGAAGGTTTGGGGAAGTAGGTAAAAGGGCTGAAAAGCAGAAGGGGAAAAGCAAAAAAAAAAAAAAAAAGAAATTTAAAAACTAAAAAAAGTCAGATCAGATTCAAGGGATGTTTAATTTGATTACATCACTTACAGTTAAAAACCTCCAAAGGCTGTCCCTGTATAGTCAAGGCCAAATAAACCCTATTCAGCCTAATCCCCTCCCCAAAACATTCCAATCTCATAACCACCTCCCATCACCACCTTTCACTGGCCTGTGCTCCAAACACTGCTTTGATTTTTCTGTGCCTTGCCACCTGCTGTTAATTCCACCTTAAATGCTCACCATGGTAATAGAAAGAGAAAAAACTCCAAGGTTTTGTTTTTTTAATCCTGACTCTGTATCAATGACCTTGCCATGTAACTGCTGTAAACTGTTTCCACATCCAGCAAAGGGAGACTTGTTTCACAAAGTTAAGAAGATTAAATGAGATAATATACATTATATAATACAATATATGTAAAATACCAAATATAAAATACTACCACTGTGCCTAGTACGTACTAAAGCACTAAATAAGCACTTTCCTGTCTTTGTCAACATCATGTGCTGAACTCCTAATTCACTCTCAAAACCCTAGTTTAAATATCCCTGTTTCTGTAAAGCCTTCCTTAATTCCGTGCTCAATTTATTTCCCCTAAAATACTCAGTTGCCCATTCATATGTGTTTCCTCTGGTACTATACAGAAACTTCCATTTTACTTTAATTGCTTGTTCATGTGCCATTTGCTCTATTATAGAATGAGCACATCTCCAGGGTGGGATTTTTATGTATCTAATTACTGCCTACCTTAAATCTGACAGAATCATTAACGGAAGCTAAATTATCATTTGTTAAATAGATAAATTATTTCATTAAACTATTACAACTAAAACATTCAGATGGCCTTTCAAATAGTCTGATAATGTACTATTCTGTTTTCTGAAAAGAACAATCCTAACAAAGTGGAACCCTATTAGCAACAGAATTAATTTTTTAATATTTCTGCTCACTATTCATTCCTTTATTCAAAAAATGTCTCCTGTGTGCCAGGAATAATCAGTGAACAAAATTAACAAAAATCCCTGCCCCTATGGGCCTTATATTGACCACAGGAAAATCTGTCGGAGGAAAGAAGCTGTCACAACAAACTTGGCTGAAAAAGGTACCAGAAGCCACATTTTGCTATTCATCACCATTTACTAAATATCACAAGGACAAAAACAACAAACCCCTGACCACACATGAAAGTTAACCACTAAAAAAAAAAGATAGCATGAAATTAACCCAGATTTACTGTACTGAACAAGCAAAACTGCTTTTGTGTTCCTCAAAAATGCTCATGTTAGGGACCCATGTCCTTGCAGCTTTAAAAAAAATTCTCATGACTTCTCTTTCACAAGGCTAGTAATCTTTGTGAGTTTTAAGGGTTTTACACATACAGTTACAAGCTTTGCATAGATCCTAATTTGGAGTGGGGTGTTTTTGTTTGGTTTTGAATGTGGCCTGTTTCAAAGCCTGTTTCTGACCTTAAAACATTCTTCATTTTGTAAATGAAGAGGGCTTTTACAGTACTTTGCCTCAAGACTCCTATTACCAGAGGTGTGTTTTCCCAAAGTGAGATGGGCCATATCAGGACTGATTCATTCCCAGCAGCCAAAGCCAACCAGCACAGACAGCACAGAATGAGGCTTCGAGATAGAGAAGCCTTCACAGTTCCTGCACGCCAACATTTCCAATCTTATCTCCTGCTTCAACCTCTTTGTTGCATCCACCTTGTTCCCCAAGCATGCCCTATGCCTTTCTTTCTTGACTGATTCCCTCGCTCAGAAGGTCCTTTCCTCATTTCTGTTAAAATATTCCTCAAGTATCAAAATACCATTCCCACGGGCATGAGCTTCTGGCTTCCCTCTGTCAGGGATAACTGTACCCTCTCTGAATTCAACAGCCATTTCTGACAGCCTCTCTTATGGAGCTTAGCAAGTTCAACCTCCCTTCAGTCCCACTTTGCTATGCTTACTGCAGTATAAACTCCACTCCCCGTTCTGCCCACAACAGCTGGAAGGGGAATTTAAAAGGGCTCAATTTTCATGTCAAATAAAAGAGTACACATAATATCCAAATTTTTATCCCATACTTGCCATAGCTCAACACTAGGAAGCTTCCTTTAGGGATCTCTGCAAAATATTACTCAATTTCAAAAATCACAAGATTCAGGTTTACTGAACAAATCTTGCTATCTAAAATTATGTTATCTCTATGTCAGAAGGAAGAAAAAAGATCCAGGTGTCCCAAGCAGAGAATGCTGAGAAAAGAACCCTGATCATGTGACTTTAACAGCAGGTTATTTGTTGAAGGGTCCTGAAGGCACAGGTAGTTTCCATACAAAGAGGTTCCATTTTAGTTGGATTTTTGTGGTCACTTGGACTTTAATGTGCCAGCTTAACATTCTACTGAGAGCCTTGCCTTGCTTCACAAATTAATAGCACAGTAAACAAGCAAAAGGAAGGTCAGTAATGACAGACTTGGATACAAAGGGCAGCAAGCTGGGTGTTAGGCTTATGGTTCCCACATGTGGAGTTGAATAAATGACGTTTGCTTCCCTTTGGAACCCACAGAGAAAGGGTAAAAAGCACACACATCAAACAAGTGGTGAATGCACAGATCGGCAGCAGCCCTAGTTTAAAGTGCTTTCATCAAGCCCCAGCCAAAGGGAAGAAAATACTTCAACAGCACCCTAAGGGAAACAAAAAACTGAATTATGAAATGAAACATTAAAAAAGCATCAGCGGTGTGTCTTAGAAAAATTACTAGTGAGATTTAAGTCACAACCCCCCACTTTCCCTCAAAAGTGCTTTCTAATAATACTGAGCACATTCCAAATAGCTTTCCTTTGCTGAGAACTTGCCAATTGTACCTCTCCTGCTCAGCAACCCAGGTGAAAAAAATTAATGCTGGGGGGGAACCTTAACGCCTTCATTTTTGAACTAAATTGCAAACATCTATCTTGCTGGGCATTTATCCACACGGGGAGTAGCTCCTAAATGAATTTAGGAAGTGAACCTGACCTTTAATAGATAATTTGGTTCCCAACTGGAAAGCAGTAGAGGCAAAACAAAGAGGAGAATGGGTGAAAATGGATTTACAGGAAAAAGTTAGAAAAATAGAAAAGAATGGAATTCACTTGGGAAAAGGATAAAAGTCGAGAGAGAGGCAATACAAAAGCACAGAAGCAAAAGGAGATGCCATCTAAAGATAAATGATTAGAGAAGGAAAGAGGGAACGGGTAGCACACAAAAGTTATCTAAAACTTAACTCTAAAAATTATCTTACTGTGACTTTGCAACTGAATGGGTGCCAGGGTGGGAACTCTAGGAAAGGAAAAGGGCTAGCAGTGGAGAAACAAAGTGGGACAGTGCAGGAGAGACCCTTCTAAACTCAAGAAGCGGTATCAGGTTAGGCTGGATCAAGGGAAAAGCTGGTGATCAGCTGGGTTCCTGAAATTGCTTAGAGGCAAAATTCACGAGGACTGACTTGTCCGTGGGAGACCAAAGATTCCACGTGGGCTCGGGACAGCGACACCCCGACTCCCACCTCCCAGGTGAGCCTTTGAGGCTGGACTAACAGACTCTGGAGACTGGATGGATAAGTGGAGGATTCTCTGGACCTGGCGAGAACCGACGGGGACCCCGGAGGAGCAAAAGGAGTCAAGGGCGGCGACGCCGAGGTCCCGGGCGCCCCTCACGGAGCCAGAACTCACCGATGCCGAGCCCCACGACCAGGCGGCCGGCGAGCAGCGTCTCCTTGTTGTTGGCGGCGGCCAGCACCGCGGAGCCGGCGGTGAAGAGAGCGCTGGCTAGGAGGATGGCGGCGCGGCGGCCGAAGACGCCGTTGAGGGCACCGCCAGCCAGCGCCGAGACGGCGGCCGCCCCCACCGTGCTGGACACGAGCAGCTCCTGCCACAGCGCGTCCAGGCTGAGCTGCCGCTTGAGCAGCAGCATGGCCCCGGACACCACCCCGGTGTCATAGCCAAACAGGAAGCCGCCGAGCGCGGAGAAGACGGCCACCACGTACACGAAGGCGGGGGTCTCGTCCTGCTGGAACTGCCGCCGCGCCGCGCGCTCCAGGTCCCCGACGCCGCCGCCGCCCGCGCCCGCGCTCTGCAGGCTGGTGCTCGACTCGGCGGCCGCCAGCAGGCTGCGCTCCCCGGCCGCGCTCGCCGCGTCCGGCTCCTGCTGCTTCCTGCGCCGCTCGCCCATGAGGCTGCTCAGGCTCCGCAGCGTGTACTCCACATTCTCGCTCGCCTTGCGGGACATAGGGCAGGGGCCCGGGGCTCCCCGGGGGGGACGAGGCTACGCGGGCCGGCAGTCTCGGCTAGCTAGACAGCCCGAGCCGGCGGGAGCGACAGCCGCCGCCTTCCTCCTCCCGGCTTCCGCTCCTGCTGCCACGGCAGCAGCCGCCGCCACGGCCGCTCTGGGGAGAAAGTTGCTGCCCGCCGCGCTCCGGCGCTGCGGAGTTGGAGCCTGGCGTGACTCACTCCAGACTCACGCCCCGCGCCTGCCGAGCTGGCGCTGCGGAGCCGGCGGGAGGCGGGGCCGCGGGTCACGTGCAGCCCCTGGCCAGCGGGGCGGGGCTTCCGGGACGCCCCACCCCTCTATGGGCGGGGCCAGGCTCCGCCCGCCCCAGACCCTTAAACCCCACCCTCCTGGTGGGGTGTGACCTCTGACCTAGGCTGCTTCATTTAGGGCTCTGGCACCTGTGTAGACTTTATCCTGCCAGCTGGACTGAATTAACCCTGCAACGATGAAGCAAGACAATGTAGGAATGCCAGGCACGGTTTGGAGAGTAGGGAGAGAGCCCCTCAACCAGCCTGACTCGCCTTCGAACAGCCTGGAGATAGGGCTGGGAAGGGCCTGGGAAAAAATACCCTGGTGTAGCACATACCCTTCCTTTTATAGTATTGTGACATTATCTAGTGTGGTCTACTTCCCTGGCATTAAATGTGTTTGTTCTGGAACAATTCAGGACTGTGTTCTCCCATTTCCATAACTAGTTTCCTCTCTCATTGCCAGTCCCTCCTCAATTTATGCTTATTTTAAAGGCATGGTACATCTTGATTCTTTGAGGACAGACATAACATCTCTCCCAGGTGAATCTCAAACCTCCTTCCATGGATCTCTGATCTCTAAAAGAAAGTTCACATATATACATTCCACTCTTGTGTAACCAGGTTCCCACTGGTAGAAAGAAAACCCAAGAATCTGACGTGGGGTTTGATAGGCAATCTTCAACTCCCTCGCAGAACATGCTAACCAAAAGGAAGGATATCTTCTACCCTGAGAAATCTCCACTGTTGCCTCCATGAGGAGCTACTTTAATTGCCTCATTTGCCTGAAACAAAGCAAAGATGTTATTTGTGACCAACTTTTTATTTAACTGTTGAGTTAATTCCCAGTTGTTGGTTTGTGTTTTTTTCTCCCTCTGATTTAAATATTTTCTAAATTACTTCATATAGTTCCACTTCAGGAGAGAAAGATGACTTTGTCCCTCTGATTTGCTTTCATTTTCCAGGCTGAGAGCTGGAGATAAAGCTTCATAGGATTCTATTCCTACAATTTCAGTGCTCTTTTATTTGCCTTATTTGAACAAAAGTTTTCTTAGCCTGGAACCTATTTTTCATGCAGTCTAAAACTTTTTCCTTTTAGATAAGAGGATTTTGAACTCTCTGTTTCAATAAAAAGATATAGTAGAATTTGTCAAAATTGCTTTCATTTAGATTATCAGTCATGATTATCTCCATAATATAGCACTTTCCTTTCCAGCAACAAGGAAAAATAAATTAATGAACTCAGATAGCTTAACTGTTTAAATTTAACTTTATTGTGTAGCTTTAAAGCAAGCCTCCACTGTCATTTCTAGGGATCAGTTAAACAGAGAGAGCCTTTAGCTCTGGAGCAGTGAACACTTCAATATTCAGACCTCAGAAAAGATTCAGGTGGGAGCGCGCCTTTTTCCCTTCATACCACTGTATAGTAAAACTGCGTCCCCTGGTGGTGAGCTAATTCACATGACTTCCGAAGAGAAAGGCTCCCCAAAAAGGCCGGTGCTATGACAGTTCCCTCTTGCTGAGATGAAACAAGCTGACTTTTCATCCCAGCTGGTGTAGGGAGGACCTTGGCTCCTGAACATACCTTGCTGGAAATTCAGCCTTTGGCTCAGAGAACACTAAACTACTTAAAATGGTTCTGTTTTTAAAATATTCAGGGCATTTATATACCTGCAGTCAGGTTACATCTAAAAAGAAATGTGACATGAAAAAAAGGCATCAGAGAGTTAACCAGAGTTCTTCTTGGCCCTTGAAGGGAACCAAGTTCAATTTAGCGATAGAGCGTGAGTCTAAAATGGAGTTCCCTGAAGCCTGCCCCAGCTGCGGATTATGGTAAAATGGAAAGCACATGGACTGAGAGTCAAAGGATATTAGCATCATCACCACCATTGTTTTACTGTAGAACTTTCCACAAACCACTAGATAAGCTTGTGCCTTGTTTTTGTATCATTTGCAGAGCAGATAATGGTGCAGCAACTACTCACTGACTAGCGTAAGCGTGAAAGTATTTTTGAAATATAGTTAATTGCAATGCAGGGTAAATTATAAATATTATTATTGGTTTGCAAAGTAAGTTCTATAGTTCCAGTTTTAAGGACATTGGTTTTACAACCTCCAGGAACACTAAGGACCCACCATAGAAAAGGGAAAGGAGAGAGAGAGGTTTTAGCTATACTGCTACACATACTGAATATCAGGCAAAGACATTAGTAATTAATTCAATAGAAATTGTTGTTGTGGTGGTTGTTGCGAGGGGATGGTGGGGTTAGTAGCAGACTGTTTTCTTCATGTTTATTGGATGTTTATTTTTAATTACATGAGTAATGCAACCTTGTAGTAAAACAGTCTAAAAATAAAGTTAACACAAAAGTCCCTTCTCAATCATCTTTCCTACCATAACAGACCTCTTTCCCCAGCAATAACCACTTTACCACTTTGAAATGTACCTTTCTAGAACTTTCTCTGTGCATGTATATGTACACAGAAAAATATGGAGGTTGTTTGATTTTTGTATTGTTTAGCTTGCAAGAGATAGAAAACCCAAATCAAACTGGTTTAAACCAAAACAGTGGGGAGAGGGAGGATGTATTGGCTCTTGTCTCTGAAAAACCTGCAATAAGTTGGCTTCAAGTGCAAGTGGATACAGAATTCAAGAACCAGGATTTCACAAAGACATCCATCTCTTCACTCTGTTTCTTGCTGCTTAGGGTCCATTCTCAAATTCCAAATGGCTACAGCAAGCTCCAAGCTCTATATTCTTTTCCACTCATATCTGAGGGGACAGAAAAGAGGCCTCTTTCTCCGAGGCCCCAGCAAGCTTCTTTTTGTATCTAATTGGATCTGTCAATTATGTGCCCATTCCTGACCCAACTACTGTGGCAGGGAGATTGCAGTTAGATGACCAGGTTAGAGCCAATCAATGCCCAAATCATGAGCTGTGAAAGGAGGTAAATCACATGGGCTGAGATTGTAGGGGGTGTTCTCATAATAAATCTGCTGCACTCTTTTGCCAGAAGATAGGCAAATATTAATAAATGCTGGCAATAAAACCAACAATTTGAGTTACCATGAGTAATTAGTCAAGTAACATGGCATAAAAGCCAAATAAAGTACTTGAAGAAGGAGGGACTGGGTAAGGGAATCAAATATATTGCATGGAGATCAAAAAGACTGAAAAATCCAGAAAAATCACTAACTTTCATTACAAAAAGTCAATGGATAGTGACTGCTGAGATTCAGAATGTTTTTTGTTTGTTTGTTTGTTGTGTGTGTGTGTGTGTATGTGTGTGAGCTAAAATGAGAATGCTGTTTTGATGATATTATCTTCAGGAAACCTCATAATGCCAGAATCCTACCCTTTGGGTTATTGCTCCTCTCTGTATGTATTTTAGACAATAGCAGCATCAGAATAAATGTATTATTAAGATACAAAGGTAAGGTGTGTGTTCTCTTGCTTAGTTATGAGGTAGAAAAGGTGCCTAGGTGCTTAGTACTTCCTCCAAAATCTTGCCTTTCTTTTGACTTGCTCTAAGGAGGAGAAGGAGGAAAGAGATGGAAGGAGGGACACAGAAATGGAGGGAGATAAGAAAGGATGGTCTGCATACCCTAGTGGCCCATGCCCTATCTTGATCTGCTACTACAGGAAGTCAGGGAGCAGGAAGCATGAGGTGTTTAAACACACATTGACCCTGCCCACTAATAACCATGACCCAACCAGGAATAGAGTCTGTGACACATCATAATACCATCCCCTCCTCTTTTGGGTAGAGAGGGTTGCAATGCCTCTTCCCTCTCCCAGGCTTCTCAGAGAGCAATTTCAATTAAGAGGAAATTAGCGGAAACATCAAATATAGACTGCATTTTCTAGAAGTCTCTTGGTAAATGTAATCAAGGAGAGAGTCGTTTAAAGAGTTATCAGGATTGAGAGAAAGGGTGGGGATTAGGCCTGACATGAATGTTTATATGAATGTTTATATGAATAAACATGAATTTATTCGTATACTGAAGTGAAAAAAAAAAAGAAATTGACAATTCAAGAGCCAGAATGATTGATAGGGCAAAGTCCCAAGGAAGGCAGGGAGGATAAGAGCAGGTCATAAGGGGCCGGGCTAACCTAGCCATAGGGAGGAAAAGGGCACTTCTTCCTTTGAGAAAAAAAGGCAAGCAAAAAGAATACTGTAGTAAGAAAGAAGATGGCATCAATAACAAGAATGGGGAAAAAGTTCTGTTAAGTGGGTGATAGTGTGTGTTTGGGACGAGGGCATGGAGTGAGCCTAGATATAGACAGAAAGACTCAACTTCATGTAAGTACCGTGCACTAACCAATTGCACCACTGGAGCTGCAAGACTCAACTTCATATCTTCAGTCTGCTACTTCCTTGACTGTGTAACTTGAGCAACTTATTCTCTGTAAGCTTCAGTTTTCTCTTCTGTAAAAGAGGGATAATAAGACTGTACCAGTATTTACATGACTTCAACTCTAACAGAAAATCCATATTCAAACTGTCATAAACACTACAAAAATGTATTAATATTATTGCATAAATCTGAATGTCCAAATGTTGGACAGCATCAGGAATGGTATGATCAGTTCTTTGAAAAGTGGTATCAAGGACCCAGGTTCTATCATTTTCTTCACTCTACTATTCTTAGTGTGTTGGTTTTGCCCTCCACTGGCTTCCCCTACCATGGCAAGAGGGCTTCAACATTTCAGGTATCACATGTTTCCAATGTATACAGAAAAGTATAGTGCCTAGCTCCTATCCTCAAATGTAATATGTTCCAGGTAGTAAAAGATCCACAGGACTACGTCTATGAAAATAACTAATAACACAAAGCATGGTGTACCAAATCATTGCTAGAGAAAAAACATCTAGTGGAGTTCACCTTTGGTTGCAGAGTGTCAAAATATTCTTTATTGACCTAGATGAGTAGCTGCAAATGATCAGAATTAAAAACAAAAAAAAAACACAAAAAACTTGGCTTGTAATTTCAAGAAATTCTTTAATTAAGCAGGATCCAGTAATCTGAAATGAGAGCAGTGGGAAGTATTTGTTTCAAAGTAGAATCCCTAAGGACACTAACAAGAACTCACCTTCTTGAATTGAGAAGTGATTATTGTGGTGTGAGGCTGATTCTTCAGCTGGTTCCAATCTTTTGGATAGTTAGTGGAAAATACTTTTTAAATGGATCTTGTGACATGATGAGCTCCTCACTAATCACTCTGTTTTAAACAACTTAATGTATTTTGTTTGGCATTTTGAATCCAAATTGTAAACCCAATTGTAACACCGTGTCTGAAGTTGTAAGGATGGTAAACATGGTACTATTATGACTCTACTTTGCCAAATTGACTAAATTTATCATGTTAAAGCTAAGCAAAATATGCAGCTGAAACAATCAACTTATATTTTATAGTTGGCTAATGAAGTTAGTTTTAAATTAATAGATTCCTGTTTCCTTATGCTATCCTCTCAACTCAGGAGAGCCAAAAACTTTTAATTTGATAATACAAATTGTGTTAACTTTTCCATATAACTTGCGTGGCATTAACAAACAGTTTGGAAAGATGCCTTCCTCCTCCCACACAGTAGAACTTGCACATGCAAAATATAATGTAAACTAACTTGTGCAAAGACAAGACAGCAAGATTGGCCAACCTCAATGTTTCCAAAAGAATGCTATTGTATTATAATTTCCCTACAGATTCTCTCTCAGAATTTTTATAATGTATACCATGGAATATTTTAATACCTGGAACACACTGAGTGACGTTTGGGTAATGCTAAACTTACTTTCACATCTGATTTTCATGCTAAGAGTTAGTAAATGTGGGACAAAGATCCTTTATGGTGGAAGTAGGAGCATTCACTACTCTCTTTCTGTGGTTTGCTTAACTTAGGGATTCTTTTAGAAAATATATTTTCATAGGTTGCAATTAGAGATATTTTATTTACAATTCAGCCCACAATTAAAGAAGGTGTCCTTAGTAAAAGAGAGCAGGGCCTGCACTTGCCTTGTTCAACACTATATCCCTTGAGTGTAGCACAGTGCTGACATAAACAGGGACTCAAATATTTATTGCATGAACACACAAATAAATAAATGGATGTGTGGTATCAATCTGTATGGAATCTGTTTGACTTAGGTATTTAAGTCATTACTTTCCACACCTAGGGATAATATTAATATAATGAAATAATAACAACTTGATATAACCAAAAGTGCCTCTATAATATAACATCTAACCCCCACTCTCTATAAAGCTCAAGCAGTGGTCATATTTTAACATGTTTTCTTCTAAAACATGTCTTCTTCTTCAGAAATACACAGCATAAACTATAGATTTTAATAGAAATATACTATTTCTTGAGCATTTGCTTTATGAGAAGCAGTTCATTTTGCACTGTCTTTAATTGTTCTCATTCTCAGTGGGAAAACACTTCATGCTCATATACAAAATGGCTGATCATATAAATTGTTATATAACAAAGAATTGATAGAAACAAATTTCTGGTTGAGTTCATAGGAGAAGAGAGATAGATGGGCTGAAATTTTTAAATAAATGGTATTTTTGTACTCCAGTTCAAAACTATATTATAAAAAACAAAATTGTAACAAAGATAGTTATTTTTATTCCTAATTTGTATCAAAATTACTTATGAAAAGTGAACCGATCAAACTAAAGAATAGTTTTTTTCTTGAGTTATACAGTCTACTTAGCTTCCACATTTCTCTGTCCTATTAGTGATCACTTTCTATTTTATCATCAATTTGGGGAGCCCTAGATTACAAGTGACAAAGCACAACCTCTGTGCATAGTACCTCCAAATGAATAAACATCTTACTCAGCTACTAACTGGACATGTAATCACTCTGCTTACCACTTAATGTGGTTTTGCGCATTATTCTAAAGAAAAATTTACGAGAAAAGAAAAATTGTATAAATCCCAAAAGATAGAATAGGAATAAATAATTTGAAAAACTTTAAAAAAATCTTGACAATTTTAAAGCTTAAAGCTTAGTCAATATACTTATCAATCAGTGGTCTGTCATCTTGGAAAATTACTCTAAACTCCATAGGAAATGAGAAAAATATGAACTACTTTAGTAGCTCTTCCTAATAGCAGGCAAAAAAAAAAAAGGAAGGAAGAAAAATAGATAAAGAAAGCTTCCTACTGGGCAAAAGCACTCCTCAGAATGCAATACAAAAAAGAAATGTGTTTCTGAGCTGAAGAGCTAAGAAAATTTCATTATTTTTTTTGAATCACTGATTTATTAGTAGAGATGTTTGGATGAGTATAGAAAATTCAGTAAATATGTTATTGCCACTGGCTAATGATGACATATATTCATCAGGGAGTGATTTGGTAAGAAAATAAGAATGTAATAGTGCACTGACAAGAAAAGCAAAGTCAATTTCTTTTGTATGATCTTTGTTTTGTAAGATTGCCATGAAATTTCCATGCAGGAGCCCTAGGATAATCACAACTATTTCTCATAGACCTACAGGCTAAGTGTAGACTCAGCTTTCAATTAGCATCGTGATGGATGAGAGACTCACAGTGTGAATGATGGGGAGAAACAGCCAACTAATACATACTCATAATTTTAAAGCCCTTGCCGATATTAAAAAAATAATGCTTTAGGTGTTTGTTATAGTTTAGGTGTGTAGCAAAATTGCTTTGTGTCTTTTATTTTTGAAACCATATTTTCTGCTTAAATTTTTCTTTTTTATGTTCTAACACAACCTATGTATATATTTTTTAGCTTCCAACTCACGGTACACATTTATCATACTTTGTGATCGTCTAAAACCTTTGGACACTCTTTCTCTGTTTGGGGTATTGCATGAATTATGAGTCTTGCGTTTGCTAAAATAGAAGACAGAAGCTGCTTTCCCAATATTCCCTGGAGTTAGGTGCAGGCAAGTGACCCAGGCTCAACCAATCAAACACATCTGTGCAAGACTTTGATTGGAAGAGAATAGCATGAAGAGGGAGACTCTCCACATAGTGTGTAGGAGTGAGAGTGGCAGGGACTGGTAGGGGAGACATGCAGCCTAAACAGGTAGCAGCAGCAGTCCTAGTAGGCATATACCAAGTGCAGACTCGGCAGCGGGAGTCGTGGTGCCTTTAGCCTACAGCAGCAGCAGCAGCAGTGGCAGCAGAAGTGTCTCCACTACAAGAGCCAATGGAGTAATTAGGATGTAGTTGGAAACATAGTCTCCAAGTCTGATTCTTTGGTCCTTGCAAAAATTCTAGGTTTTATATATAAATTATGTAGTATAAATATATGTCTTATATAATAAATATGAAAAGATGGACAAAGATATGCCATGTTAATACTATTCAAAAGAACAGTAGGGGGAATAGGGCCAAGATGGTGGACTAGAAGCAGCCAGTACAAGCTGCTCTCAAGGAAAAGATTAAAGGTTACAAGTAAAAGATGCCCACTATGGATGGGCCTTCTTGGAGACAGCATTGTAAATCATTAGAGAAGTGACTGGAGACAATCAGAGTGAGGGAAATGGTGACAGGGTGCTCCACTTGGCACCATCAGAAGGTACCCGGGGGAGGCATCCACACATGGGGAAGGATAGGAGAAGAGAACCCTGGGAAGCTCCCCCTTCGGACACTGCAACCCAAGCTGTGATGGGGACACCCCCCCACCACAGACCTGTGGACTGATCAGGGAGTGGTGTGAACACTGTGAAGTGACAGTATACCACTGATCATCAGGGAAACTCAAGTTAAAACCACAATGAGTTACCACCTTACCCCTGTCAGAATGGCCATTATTAAAAAGTCAAAAAACAATAGATGCTGGCATAGAAGCAGAGAGATAAGAATACTTACGCACTGTTCGTGGGACTGCAAATTAGTACAACCTCTATGGAAAAGAGTTTGGAGGTATCTCA
>NW_012137191.1:8051602-8052725 GCF_000956105.1 Propithecus coquereli | reverse complement strand
TCTTTTGGAGCAACTTGGATGGAATTGGAGACCATTATCCTAAGTGAAAGTATCTCAGGAATGGAAAAACAAACACTACATGTGCTCTTTAATAATTGGGAACTAATGGACGGGCAAACACAGGTACAAAGAGATAGAAAGGTCATAGGAAATTAAGAAGGGGAGAGAGTTGAAGTGGAGTAACGGATAAAAACTTACCTGTTGTGTATAATGACCACTATTCTGGTGACAGACACACTAAAAGCCTTGACTTAAGCATTATAAAAGTTATCTGTATAACCAAAACCTTTGTACCCCCTTAATATTTTGAAATAAAAAAGAGAGTTAGAGTGGATATATTAATTCAGACAAAGAAGATTTCAGAGCACACAATATTACGAAGGTCATTTCATAATAATAAAGGGGTCATTCTAACAGGAGAACATAATTCTAAAAGTTTAACCATCTAAAACTAAAGCTTCAAAATACATGATAGTGATGGAAGAAAAATAGACATAAGCACAATTACAGTCAGAGATTTCAGTACTCCTCTTTCAACAATCGATAGAACTAGTACACAGAAAATAGTATATAATAAAGCTATAAAAGACTTTAATAACACTATCAACTAACTTAGCCTAATTGACACTCCACCACCAACAACAGAACACACATTTCTCTCAAGTACACATAGAACATTTACCTAAGTTAGACCATATCTTGGACTGTGAAACTAATCTTAATAAATTTACAATGATTCATGACATTCAAAGTATATTTTTGACTACAATGGAATTAAATTAAAATCAATACCAAAAAGCCCCCAAATATTTAGAAACTAAATAGCACCCTTCTAAATTAACCAGAAGCCAAAGAAGGAATTGAAATTGAGATTATAAGGTATTTTGAACTGAATTAAAAGGAAAAACACAATAAAGCAAAATTTATGTGATGCTACTAAAGGCAGCACTAAGGCGGAAGTTTATAGCACTAAATTTCTATAACAGAAACCAAAGAGATCTGAAATTAGTGACCTCAGCTTCAACCTTAAGAAACAAGAAATGACTTCCATTCACCTGGGTGATAGGTTTCCATCCCTTGACCTTTAGTCTGAAGGCATCTTTGTGGGTTAGATGCGTTTCCT
>NW_012137191.1:8045867-8048732 GCF_000956105.1 Propithecus coquereli | reverse complement strand
TTTAAATATGTGCAATATGTCACATATAATACATTAATAAAGACTGTTTTAAAAAGCTTAAATGTTTACACGTCTTGTTAAAAAAGACATAAATTTTTTTCTATTTTATATCCGGACTTTATTTTTATTTCGTTTTGTTTGTTTTTAAAGCATGCAAAATCTTTTGTCCATAAAATGGGAAAGCTGGGTGAAAGATATAAAGAGCGTATATCTGTTATTACAAAGTTACCATATCAGCTATTTTCTGTCCAGTTCTATGTTTCTCACACATGAGAAAATTAAAAGCACTAATTTTGTTAAACCATTGATCTTTGGATTTTTTGCCACATGCAGTTTAACTCAAATCCTTACTGATTCAAAAGTTGTAATGGAATTGTCACACTAAGCCATTAAAATATTTAAAATTAAATTGTTTATCATTATAATATCCATAAGAGTTGTGTGTCCTAGGAGATAGGAAGTGTCTGTTTTAAATATAAGACTCCTTCCAGAACAAAGGTAGCCAGAAATCACATGTGCTGACAAAGTACAAAACCCAATTATGCGATATAAGCAGCCAGGCTAGGACTATGAGACTTCTCTGAGTAGGCAGAAGAAACAGACACCTGGAAGCAGAACCCAGTGATGTGATCTACTTGGGCTATAAATCACATTGGTATAGGAGGACAAGTAACGTCAGACCTGTCCCATTAGTCCCTAATAAGAATCCAAAAGAGCCCAAAGCTCTGGTTGTGAAACTTTAAGCATTGGTAAAATTATGCTGAAATTTGCTTGGGATGATGTAATTATTTTCTTATCAAGTAAGCATCTTTCAACTATTAGAATATTTAGAATTAAGTGTGGAAATGTTAAAGAGAATCAGAATCATCATATGATGATATATGATATTTCTGTGTTATGGAATTAAGCATATTTAGCAAGTCCTTGTCATAAAAAAAATTGGCTTTTTAGAGCCACATGTCAGACATTGAATTCTAATTTAAAATGAGCTATTTAGTGATTGATTTTATTTTTATTTTAAATCCAACCACTATTAACTATATCTATTAAAACATTTAAGATAATTTAAGAATCAAATTATTTAAAAGCTTAACTTATTATCTCTATAAGAACCAATTTTATACTTGAGAGGATTTTAAGTCATACATCTGAAGTTACTTAAGAAGGAAATTGAATATTTTGTAAGTATTGTTTAAAAATGTTTTAAAATATTAAACAGAGGCCAGGCATGGTGGCTCACGCCTGTGATCCTAGCACTCTGGGAGACCGAGGTGGGAGGATCAATCACTTGAGCTCAGAAGTTCGAGACCAGCCTGAGCAAGAGTGAGACCCGGTCTCTAACAAAAAGAAAGAAAGAAAAAAAGATAACCAGCGTGGGATGTTGTGGCTCATACCTGTAGTCCCAGCTACTCGGGAGGCTGAGGCAGGAGGATCAGAAGGATCGCTTGAGCCCATGAGTTGGAGGTTGCAGTGAGTTACAATGACGCCACTGCACTCTACCCGCTACAGAGGGAGACTCTGTCTCAACCACAAAAATAAAAAGGCAACTGAACACCTCTCCTCACAATCCCCCACGCCTTCATAAAAAAAAAAAATTAAACAGAATCTATCAAACATTATTCAGAAACTGCTAAAATTTAAAGTAGAATAGATTTGTCTGTTGAGCTTAAAACTTTAAAGAAAAGCCTTAATAAACTGAATTTCAAATTTTAATATGGAAGGGAATAATTTTTTTTGCAGTGAAAAACCATTCTTGAGGGTATAAATATCTCACATTTAATAAGACCTTCCTGTTTTCATTATGAACTTTGTCCCACATTCCTATTGTCTCTTAAATTCTTTTGTTTTTAGCCTACAAATTATCCTGTCACTGAATTTTCAAGAACCTAATTTTTGAGGCTATGGAAAACTATATATGTATACATGTGTGATTCTTCTAATACACACCGAGTTTCGTGAAAGCAGAGACGGCTTCTTATTCTTTTCTTGTCTTCTGTGGACCTGGTAACACGCTTAGAACAAAGTAGTTTCTCAATAGGTACTCAACAGGAATTCAGTAAGAGCAGTCGAATAAATTCACTCATTTTTCTTAAACAGCTCTTTTTTCAGCCCTTGTACACAATTAATGCCAGCATGAGGACCCTTGGCCCTTGTACAAGCTTAGAGGCTTTTAGCTACGTAGCATCTGACTTTCGCTCTGACTGTTGTTCATGATCCCTGGCAGATGTACTCCGGGCTTTTGGTCTAAGCGAAGCCAGAATTTCACAAAGAGGCTGGGGAAACATACTATGTTTGCAAAAGGCAACCTTAGAAGAGATGCTTGTGTACCTATTCTGTTACAGTTTAGAACATATTACTTACATAGTTTTGCTTATTAATCCATTAATCAATTAACTAATTCATTCACCCAGTCTTTATTTTGTGCCTACTGTATACCAAATACAATACTAGGTCTTGGGACTATAGCAGTGAACAGGAGGGACACAGTCCCTTCCCTCATTGAGCTTTCTTTAGTTTTGAAGTTAATTTCTAGTCTTAAAAACAAAATAATTGTAAGTTTTGATAATGTTCTGCAGAAAACAAATATAACTCAGACAGAAAATATTGGCAGTCAGTAGCCATGGAATAGTATTGGGATGTTTAGGCCTTTCTTTTATAGAGAGCATAAAGTTCTAAGATAATTTCTTTTTTTTTTAATTTCAGCATATTATGGGGGTACAGATGTTTAGGTTACGTATGTTGCCCTTGCCCCCCCCCCCAAGTCCGAGTTTCAAATACGTCCATCCTTCGGGTGGTGCACATTGCACTCTTTGTGTATGCAAATACCCGTCCCCTCCTCCCTCCTCCCCCCTCCCCCCTCCCCTT
>NW_012137191.1:8011334-8044277 GCF_000956105.1 Propithecus coquereli | reverse complement strand
AAAAAACCCAGAAACTGAGGGTTAGTTATCCCTAAACTCCCAGGTAAACAGATTTTTCAGTTGCAAGTTTTTTACACCAAATTTATATTCAAACCCATAAAGTAATAAAAATGTTATTGATAATATTGGCTATTCAGCTGGAAGTAAACAAAGTGGTGAATAAAAAAAAAAGAAGATGGGTATTTACGTGGCTTGATTAGATTAGATCCTATTTTTATGCTCTGCCATCCTTTGCAAAGCTGGCCAGAAGATAAAAGGAAAGCAGTGAGATTTCCCCAGTTCTTAGCCGAGAGCCCTGGCCAATCTGCTCTCACCTAAGACTAGGAGAAAAATCTATGTGTCTTCCTCTCTTGTTCCCCTTCATTTGCCAAGTCTGTCCTTTCTCATTTAAGTTCTTGAATGACCCAACAATGCTTCCTAGTTCAAACATGCTTAAGCATTTCGTTTGCTGTCGTCTAATCTGTTACTAATAGGAAAAATGCCTGAGCAAAAGTTCAGAGAAATAACATTTCCCAGGTATTGAAAAGGAAAATACTAATCTGCACGTTGCCATGGAGTTAGTGTCTGCTTACAGTTGGATTCCTTGAATGGCAGGTAAAGAACAGTCCAATTATCTGAAAAAAGCAAAACTATCTTGGCTAGATAATTTATTAGACTTTGAAATACCTCCATAAATCAGTTGTTTTCTTATTCTCCAGCAGGCTTTTAAAAACATCTGCCCCAAACAGTATTATCAGCTATTTGTAAGAGCAAAATCCTGTTGTTATAATGCTACAGAGATTCTGTAATGAAAACGTGATTTTCTTTTCAGTGTCTTAGGAAAGAAGAAACTCTTCATTCAAGAGAAAACTCTTTATAAAAAGAAAATACTCCTATATCTTTAAGTGTCCTATCAATAACACTATGTATTTGATAAGAAAAGACCATCACTGATGCTTTCCGTGGTTTCTTCTCTTAAGGACAAGAGTATAATACCAGATGATTTTATTTCCTGCTATCTTGCGCACTGCTGTTTTCTGATTTGGAGTTTCTATTACCTTGAAGATAGCACCAAACCCAGAATAAATAAGTACATAAGAAGAAAATAAGTAATGTTATCACAGTTGTGGAAAAATTTATAAAATATGCATACATACATTGCAGCCCTATCTTTTGCCTTCAATATACAACTTTTATATGCATGAAAGAGAAAAGAGCATCTTGACTAATAAATTATAAATTAATTTTTGCTATTAAAAATATTTTTAAATAATAGGGTAAAAATAAATAAAACCGCAGTGGCTATAACATGAAAAGTACACACTTCCCTCTTTCTCCTCCACCCCTCCATGCTCTACCAAGACCACCCCTAGAAATAACTAGCGTCAATGATTTCTGTTTTTAGTTATTTGGTGGTTGCCATCAAGGATGGATTTACCCTACAGCTAAAGGCACTTTAGCTTCATAGCTCTCCAGGTGCATAGGTCCCTCCCAAAGTCCTAGGATTGGCTCAGCAGTGGATCCAGATTATGTGGGTCCTGAAATTGATACATTTGGGAATACACACCTTAAGAAAAAGAATGCAAAATTACAAATACAAAATTGCTAGGGCTCCTCTCAGTACCTTGGAAGGGGCCCCTGCAAGTGAAGATTCCTGAAGCTTAAGTTTCGTTAGTTTCAAGTCAATCTGTCCCTGGCTGCGATTTCTAGATTTACCAATAGCATTGGACAGTATGTGTTGCTTGCCTTCTCAGGAGCAAGAGACATTTATCATACCCACACTACCTGCCGATTCCCCTTTCCTTCATCTACCTTCTACTTTTTGTTAGTTGTGTTATTGTTATGTCTATAATTAAGGTTTACAGTCACTAAAATTATGTTTTTTATGCTTTATAAATTCATTCTAAAACCAATAAATAACATATACAATATTCCTAATGCATATGCATGAACGTATACATATAATATATATAAATAACATTTTTTGGTTGAATCAAATAATGTGGTTGGATGCATAAAGACATAAATGCAATCTTACATCATTAAATGTTGCTACTCTAAGGAGAATCATCCAAACACCTTGGATTTATGATCCTCTTCATTTTTCTCTAGATTTTCCTTCCCACTTCTTCTGCATCAGACATAGCTGGCCTTGTTCCTTGTATCCCCTGTTGTCCTTTTTTTATTTCTTCATACATGTCCTTGGTTAACTTCTCAAGTAATTTTTTATGTAATATTGTAGAAGGTTAAGGTCATGAAGGTCCTTCAAAACGGAATGACTTCACAGACAATTGCTGGTTTCTGAAAATGTTCTCCGTGCGAAAAATACAAAGGTATGCTTAACTTAGTTATCCCTTATGTGCTTTTACCATAATGATATGTCTTTAGGAAAAGTTTAAAAGAAAATTATGAGAACGAAGGAAAGCATGGTAGGTGTAGTGAGGTAATGTTTACTTTATCTCAAGGTAAATGAGACCATTCTGAGATGGAGTCACCCTTCGTATTTGTTAAAAGGCATGCATTAATATGGATAAAAGCAAAAAGAAAACAGCAGACATTACACTATTCAACCAGAAAAGTTAGTACTTTGTTAAAATCTAAACATTTTTGTTAAAAGATTTTTCTTTCTTTTTTTTTCTTGATACTCAAGTTGAGAACAGCCATGTCTTGTGAATAGCAAACAAATGGTCTTAATTCATATCTCAGAATGACTTCAGCAGTAAAATAGGCATTCCTTCAACAATTCAATATACTAAAAGTAATCACCATTTCCTGTTGAGTGTTTTGTGAAATAAATGGTTTATTCTCTGCAAACTGAAGAAAATAGGCCATTGTACTACAATTTTTAAAACTTTACATTTGCAGCATCTAAAAAGAGATTATCATTCTCCTCCTGGCAATTTTCTTAATGTTTACAATAATCATTAATGCTGGTGAAAGAAGAGAATACTATTCCATTTATTATAACTTTATATTTGTGCAAAAAATGTACTCATGATTTATTATTCCATGGGCATCCAATGAGCCCAACCCTTTTCCTCATGTAGGAAAGAGTCGATTTTGAATGAACACAAGCTGACATGACCAGCATGATTGTTTTTTATGTATTTATTGTCAGTCTGAATAGCTGCCTGGTGGAAAATTATGTCTTTGCAATAGTCATGAGTATGTGGAAGCAAGGCATAAGGAGAAGGCTTTGGATTTCTGCTTTGGCATACTCTGATATTTATGTTCATTTCCTCTCCCCTCCTTACCGACCACCCCACTCCTAACTATCTTATCCATCTTAATATGTTTTTAAAGCCTACCCATCAATTTAATACATAGCTCTGTGCTAGGTCACAGGAAAGAACCTGAAAGAATAAAAATAGAAATGCCCAAGTAGTTTGCACTCAAGCTAGGAAGGCAACATTTCTGGTAGAATTAGAGAACACTGATGCTGGATTGTGTGGTGTGGACTGTCAATACAATAAGTGTTTGGAGAAGGAAATGATCACTGTGGGTTGTAATTATGTATTATTTAGGGTTCTTTGATAGCAACAGGAACTGACTGTCTTATGTAAGAAAAGAAAGAGAAGTTTATTGGTAGGAGAGCATGATATCCTTAGAAAATCTACAGGAAGACTAAAAGAACTACCCACAAAAATGACAGAATCTAAGGGCTAAACTGCCTCAACTGCTTGATTGTGTTGTAAGATTGCTGACCCTGGGATAATCATGGTCTATCTGTTTTTCCATCCTTGTGTCGCTTCACTCACATATCAAAATCCCAGGAGAGAATGTGACTGTTATGACTTAAGTCAAACAACTCCTTGACTATGGTAGATGAGGACACCGCACAAAAATTACATATGGTTTCCACTCTTCCTATGATGGAATAAGCAATGATGGACTAGTACAAAAGCCAGCTATTTGAAAGTATCAGTCTATGAATTGCTTGTCTTTTTTTAATTACGCCTCTGTTCTTGGTTTGAAATCACAAAATGACAATCCAAAGAATCCAAACCTAAAAAGACTTCTCACAATATTTACAATTTTAATTGAACAATACTTTTTACCATTCCAGATGATGGTTCTGAAGGCAACAGGTCTGAATTGGAATTCTGCCGTAGGTGTTCAGTGAATGTTTTATCTTGGGTAAATTAATTCCTATACCTCTGTAGTTTCCTGTCTTGTAGGATTATTGTAGGGATTAAGGCAAATTTACGTAAGAGGCTATTACAGATATGCACAAAATAAATGGAGGCATTTGTATCATTATTGAATAAACAAATGAATCTAGAATGAGCTTAACTGGTGAGGCAGATAAGACCCCAATCTTCTGTTAAATAAGCTTTCTTGGCTTCTGTCCACACTTGTTAAAAAATTTTTAATCCCACACATCTCCTTCAAATCCTTATATGGTGAGAAAAAGTATAAATCATTTTATGCAGAAAACAACAAAGACAGGTATTAACAGTTTTAAAATGATTTATGGGAAGATCTCATTTAACACAGCCTTATATTTTGGGACCTATTCACCCACCTGTTTTTTGTTTTGTGTGTATTTTAAGGAGATTGATGGTTTGAGATCAAGTTTACAAAAGTATAACATGTCACCTGCTGCTACTAATTAGACTGTGTCCTTCAGCACTGTTCTGTTTGCCACATTCAGTACTACATTCTGGAGTACATTATCGGCTACCTGTACCTTGTTATGCTTGAACACTTACAGCCCTGAAATTGAACAGTAGGCAAAGAAAGTCATTTTGTATTGGTAGTGGTAATTTCTATTGATTCTTACCATGAGAAACTAGGGTTCCTGCTGCAAAATGAAGACAGGGAGATATACATCTGGGACTCACAGGATATCTACGAGATGTTCACTGCATGTCTCTTGGTGCTACCACACCCAGTGAAAATCGTGAATGGAAAATTGCAGCAATCGCAGTCTGACAAGCACAAGTAAATCAAGGGCACAAACCCCTTGGGGATGAAGGTCCAGGTCACCCTATAAAGCAAATAACATACACCAGCCAAGGTGCATGCCCAGGGTGAGAAAGATTCTAAAATTGGTGGTGGAAGAGGAATATAAACAATATCAATTATGGCCTTGGAATCAAGTGCAGTACTGGAGGCTGCAGCTTGTTTCACTAACTCTTACATTCGGTCTTTGCTGAGTTTCCAGCTGGCCGCCATGTTAAAGGAGATTCTGTCACTGACTTGACTTCATGGAAGGTGATCTACAGTGAGCACATATATGCAAACCCACCTCCAAAGACGAGGGAGCTGAGAAGCCAAAGAAAGGCTGAGGAATCCAGTTTCTCAGAAAGAAACATTTAATAGGGACTTTATGAAGAGAAATGATATCCTGGGTGGCCATGAGACCATTGATCCCCACATTCACCCTCCAGAAAATATTCCTTATATAGCAAGCTTTTAGTTTAAAGACATGCATAGCTGGTCACAGCCCAGACTTTCTTGGGAAATCATGACCACCAGGGAGGTTAGATAAGTATCTTCCTGAGGGGTTATCTATGCTACTTGCATTGTTTAAAGATCTTGCTACAGAACACCTTGCTATGCAGGGTCCAACATCAGTTATCACGGCGGTTTTACTTCAAGGTGGTGTCACTCTTGCTATGTGATAGGCTGTTTTCCTACAGAAGGCAAAAAGAGATATGAGTGGTAGGCACAAAGAAGGGACTGTATTGGAACAGCTCTTGTGTGCTACCTCTAATCCTCTTATTTTGGCTTTAGCTGTGGAGACTAGTTCTCAGCAAGGCTTCAACCAGATTTACTGAGATGCAACCTGGCAGCACATTGCCTCAGACCAACATTAGGTACCTCTTACTTCCTGCTGGAGGTATGCCTAGTCATTATATTAACACATTGACTGCCATGTGAGTTGTATTTAACTCAGGCTAGTTTTGAGCCCAGGGCCTCGTGAAGCAAAATGCTGCAGTTGGTTCATAAAAACCTTTCTTGTTGATGTTCTTATTGTTACAATTAATATTGACAATTCAATTCTAAAAACGTGGACTGTATTGCATATAAATCTTGCACAGAAAACAATAATAAATTAGAAAGGATCATTTTGTTTTAATAAAACACTGTGGCCCAGGGAAATTTTTTTTTTCTAGTGTGGCAATCAGTGTGTTATTATATCCACAGGAATTCTCAGCATTCATGCTTGTACAGAGGTGTTAATTCTCCATGGTCTAGTCCTTGACCATTGGGGAAAGGACTTGATTAACAAATGCCTTTCCTTTTCTTCCCCCACTGGGTGGTTCTGAGATGCATTTCACAAGGCTTTCAGATGTTCCTGCAGAGTTGAGCTCCCTGCCATCCGAAAGTGGTAGCCAAATCAATATGCATTCCTCATTAGCTTTCTCTTCTTCCTGCTTCTCCTTCTGACTCTCAATACTGACCCCTGGAATCATATTTCCAAATAGATTACTCTCAAATAAACTTTTCTCTCAGCTGGTACATTTACTTTATTTATTTATTTATAATTACTTTTATACTGCACAAATAAAATGAATATATCTGGAATATTTGAAAGCAAATATCTGACATTGTCATTTCATCTATAAATAGAGCAATATGTATCTCTAATATATAGGACCTTTAAAAATATAGCTACAATCCCATTATCACATCCACAGAATTAACAATATTTCCTTAATATTATCTAATGTCCAATATATGTTTAGTTTTTCTTGATTGTCTGATAAATGTCATTTTATACAATATCAGAATCAGGATTGTAACAAGGTTGCATAATGTATTTGGTCCATATGTCTTTTATAACTCTCCTAATCTGTAGCAGTCCTCTCTTTCTCTTGCTCTCTCTTTCTCTTTCTCTTTCTCTCACTCTTTTGCCATTTATTTATTGAAGAAATTTGATTATTTGTCCTGTAAAATTTTTCACTTTTGGATTTAGCTGATTGTTTCTTCAAAGTTCACTTTAAATATCAGCCTTTAAAAAAAGTATATAAGCATCATTTCTGAAAAGTTTGCTCTGCAAAATGTGTGGTGCTGATCACTCTGGGAATGGTTTCTGTTTCCATTTTGTTGGTGCTGACTTTCTGATTTCCAACTGGAGTGCTTTATATTCTCTAATGCAGTGGTCCCCAACCTTTTGGGCACCAGGGACCGGTTTCATGGAAGACAATTTTTCCATGGACTGGGGTCTGGGGGATGGTTTCAGGATGATTCAAGTGCATTACACTTATTGTGCAGTCAAACGTCTTTGCTAATGATAATGTGTATTTGCAGCTGCTCCCCAGAACTAGCATCACTGCCTCAGCTCCACCTCAGATCGTCAGGCATTAGATTCTCATAAAGAAGAGAATCTAGATCCCTCACATGCTCAGTTTACAGTAGGGTCCATGCTCCTATGAGAATCTAATGCCGCCACTGATCTGATAGGAGGTGGAGCTGAGGCGGTGACGCATGTGATGGGGAGCGGCTGTAAATATAGCTGAAGCTTCGCTTGCTCATCTGCTGCTTACCTTCTGCTGTGCAGCCAGGTTCCTAACAGGCCACAGGCTAATATGGTCTGTGGCCCGGGGATTGGGGATTGCAGCTCTAATGTGCTGCGGCAAAGGAAAGCCCATTTCCTGTTCACTCACTGGAGAAGAGTGGCTTGTTTATTAGATATATGCTGAAAATGGACTTTTACATTGAGATGCATTTAGTTATTGACATCACATCTTATTTCATAATGACTTGAGGTATCATACAAATGTGCATAGAAATAAAGAACCTTAAAATAATATACTAGGGAATTAAGGGCAAAAAGAACACCACATTAGGAAATATAAATATAAAATTTCAAGTGTTACTCTGAACAGAATAATGGACACCAAGAAGCTTCATGTAAAAGCTATTGGTCATTATGTATGATTGTAACATACCAATTCTAGCACTGTTTGTTCACTATTGTATCCCAGGGCTTATAAGAGTGCCTGGCACATAGGAGGAACTAGTTGTTTATTGGCTATTTAACTATTTATGCTCAATTACACCGTCTCCATATGTGACCATATCAATTCCTAGTAATCATGACTGAAGCTATGTGAGCCAAATGGACCATTGAAAACATAAATTCTATTACATATGCATTCTTGGTATACTGGGAATTAAATATTAAGACATTGGTTGTAGAGAGTATGTAGAAATAAATTCAATAGGTTTCAAAGGTTTAGATTCAAGAATGAGACAGGAGAGAAAATGAAACACTATCCTAACATCTAGAAATAATTATTGCCTTTCTTCTGTGAAAGAAAAGATACTATTTATAAGGGCTTTGCAATGGTACAAGAATGAGGAGCAACTTCAGAATGAAGTGGTAGCTTGACATTTTACCTTAGTAACTGGGAAAAATATGTCCTGTGATAAACAGAACAATACAAGGTCTGTCTGGAAAGTATCCAGCCATCGTTAATATAACGAGAACGGTTTGTGTGACATCAATGTAGCCTGGCAGCCAAAGCAAGAGGACTGCAATGCACATGGGTGAAAAATGATGACTTCACTGTACTAGTCAGTGGGATGCTAGACACTGTTGAGTGAGCATGTGTACTGTGTGGCCATAACATTTGAAATGACTGAGCAAGTAGAGCAACAAATCTGCCTCAAATTTTGTGTTAAGTTCGAATTGTACTGTGGAAACTATTTGGGCGATTCAGAAGGCTTTTGGGGATGATGCAATAAGTGCAGCACAAATAAAATTGTGGCACAAACGCTTCAAAGATGGTCGAGAATTTGCTGAAAGTGATCCATGTTCTGGAAGGCCTGCAGCAAGCAGAACAGCTGAGAATGTTGAACACATACGGGCTGCAATCAACAAAGATCAGCGACTGACATTGCGAGAACTAGAAGCTGATCTGCGGATTCCAAAAACTACCGTGTCCTAAATTTTGATGTAGGATCTTGGCATGAAATGTATTGGGGCAAAATGCGTTCTGTGGCTTCTGCTACCAGATCAGAAGGAACATCATGCTGCATTTGCTAATAACTTGCTTCAAACCACTACCAATTAACCAGATTTCCTCAAGTTCATAACAGGCTATGATTGGAAACAAAGGCCTAGTCATCCCAATGGAAGTGTCCTCATTCTCCACGCCTGAAGAAGGCTCGGCAAAGTCACAGCAAGATCAAGACCATGTTAACTGTGTTTGTTGATTGGGAAGGTGTCCATCACAAGTCTGCTCCTCCTCCAGGCCAAACAATTAATAAGGAGTACTACTTCAATGTTCTTCGTCAGCTGAGAGATGCAATGCCACGAAAACGGCCACAGCCATGGGCAACTGGTGATTGGCAGCTTCATCATGACGATGCCCCTGCCCATGTGTCACGTCTCGTGCAGAGTTTTTTGGCCAAACATCAAATCACCCAGGTGACTCAGCCCTTCTACAGCCCATATTTGGTGCCCTGTGACTTCTGGCTTTTCCCCAAACTAAAATCACCTTTGAAAGGGAAGAGATTTCAGACCGTCGATGAAATTCAGGAAAATTTGATGAGGCAGCTGATGGTGATTCCAACAAAAGGATTTTGAAGGGTGTTTTGAACATTGGAAGAGACACTGAGAGAAGTGTGTGAAATCTCAAGGTGCCCACTTTGAAAGGGACTGAGGCATCATTGTCTTTTGTCTTGTATCTTGTATCTTCTTTAAGAAATGTCTCCATTTTTCATATTACTTTCTAGACAGACCTCGTAAAGTCTTCAGATTAAATTCATAAAAAGTAACTTGGAGCTGAAGGTCAATCCATAGAAGTGATTGGGATACTTGGAATTAGAGCTATATGTTTCCCTGAGTGATACCTATGTTTATTTTATGGAAAACAAATAATTTAAAGGTCACTTAAAAGTATTATAAAACACAAAACAGACCATTTTAAAATTTAAAACAAAGTCAAAACAAAATGAAGATATTCTAAAAAAATATTTAGACAAAATAGAATTTTAATTTTTACATATAGTAAAATGAATCTAGTTTTATTTCTTGTTAGAACCATCAAAGATTCAAGAATGTTAAGATTCAGGAGTGTTAATCTGAGACATCAACAAATGTTTTAAAGGAGAAAATTAACTTGAAAATGCTTTTAAATGTAAATTGCTATATAAATATAAAAGAAAATGATTGCTCAGCTCTTACTCTGTGCATAGCATTGTCAAGCATAGGGTAGGGCAAGGCAAAAATAAGCAAACAAATAAACAAACCGCAGCATTTGGTTCTCTCTTGACAGCTGCTGACAGTACCTGGCTATCTAAAAGTTTCTTATCCCTTTTTTTCACTATTTAGATCAGGATATTTTGATGGTTAGAAACGTTTATATCCATGTCTGCACAAATGTTCACCAATTGAATGTGTAAGTAGAGCTCAAATCTTTTTTCACTAGAGTATAGATATGTAAAAGATTGCATACATGAGGAAAAATAAAACTATATAAAATCTAATGTGATGGTTTTTAGAGTGCCCTAAGCCTTCTTATCCAAGAATTAAACAAAATGTAACCCAAATATTTAGTAGACTGGATTTATGAAGGAGCATTTTGAGTGTCAGGACAATAATTCTGGTTCTTAGTTACAGTATGGTTGGCTATATAGTGAAGTCAACAATTTTAGTTGATTAAATTCATTCTGTCATTTATCCATTCAACAAACTTTTATTGTTTACTACTACAGCCAACATTGTACTTAGCTCTAATATTACAGATGCAAGTAAGACACATTCCTTTCCCTCAACAGTCAACAATTTAGTAGAGGAAATAAAAGTCAATCTAGGAGCATAATTTACTCTGATAGGAAGAGGTATGTAGAGGCAGCTGTAGTGAATGAATGAGGGGCACCTAAATTGGCCTGAGGTTATAGATGGAGAGGTGGGGTGCGGCAAGATCAAAGGACACTTTATGGGGGAAGTGATGTTTCAGCTTATTTTTAATGGATGAAGGAAAAGTGAGAAGTGTGTTCTAAGAAAAAGAAAACGGCTTTATAGATGCTTTATGCACATGAAGAAGTTAAATAAGTTCCATTTGGCTGGGGAGAAGGATGATTATTAGGAACAATGGGAGTGGAGGATATGGTGGCAAGTGGGAAGCAAGTAGTATTAGGGCCTTTAAGAAAGTTTATGCTTTCTTCTCTTTATTTTCTTATTGGTGGATTTTAAAGTAAAGGAGTGACATAATTGGATTTGAATACCAGAAAGATGCCTAGAGCAGTGTGGAGAATAGAACCGAGTGACAGGGCAACTGATTAGAGGCTCTTGCAGTAAACCAGTTCTGGACATGAGGCACAGTGCGGTGAGGGAGACTGGTCAGTGGTGGTGACCTTCACTGAGACAGAACACCCCCAAAGAGGGGAAGGTGGAGGAGAAAATAAAGAATTGAATTTTGTAATTGTGTTTGAGATGAGCTGTCCAATTATAGATGTTTAGTAAGAAATGGATACACGGGAAACAGCAACACTTACAAGGGGGCAGAGAAGGAAGATTCCACAAGGACTGGAAAGGAGGGACGAGCATGGATAACTGAGAGACAACAGTGTTACACAGGCCAATGCAGGAGAGTTTAAAAAGAGTAAGGATCCATTAAAACCATCAAAGTCGGAGAGAGGTCAGAGGCCTTACCCATTGGCCTTAGTTGCCTTAGCATGGGCAATTTCAGCAGAGGCAGCATTCCAGTGGATTGAGGAGAGAGTCATGGTGGGAAAGTGGAGGTGGGATGTCCATGTCTCATCAAAGAAGTTTGGCTATGAAGTGAAGTAGGATTCTTAAATACTACATAGGAATGTGAGAGGTCAAAAAGAGATTTTGAGTTTTGATTTTTTCTTTTTAAGGTATGAAAGTGCTAAAAGGAAAGAACCTATAAAGTTTGAAGATAAAGGTAAAGAAGAGAAAATGTTTTATAATAAACCCCTAAGGACCCAGAGGACATGGATAAAAGACCAAGGCATAAAGAAGGAAGGACATGAAAGGAGAGGAAAAACGGAGGAAATTTTGGCTTAATTGGGTAATTCTTTTAGTCAAGTGGGTGACCTGTCTTGTATGGTCGGGTAGACATAGCGTTGGAATTTGATATATCTTGTCAAGAAAAAATAAAAAGCAGCAGCTGGTACCACAATAAGAAACACAGTGGATGGGTTATTGGGTATAGAGTTTTTGCTTAACATATCTTGCAACAATTTCTGTCTAATACTTCCAAAGAGCTATTAATAATCTTACCCATTAAAGAAAAATGATAATATTTTTCTTTAATGAAAATGTATTCTCAGCCACAGCCGTTGTTATTTTATCAACATCTGTCCATGACATATGGAAAAGTTTGTTTCTCAAGTGAAATTAGAATAAGAAGCCTGATATTTAATATACTTGATATACAATCTGTCTCAGAATGGATAGATGAATTTATTTTCAATATGAAATCTGGATGAAAATTTTTAGGTTGTAAAAAAATTTCAAGTGTAAATATATTTTAAAATACTGTTCCATAAATAACAATTTATCAGAAATTTATTAATAGGATTTTAGTTTATTTGGAGCCTTGTGATGATGTTATTTATTAGAACTATGGTTTTACTTTAATAATGGAAAGTCCTCTGTAGATTTTATTACATGTTTGAATTTTCCATTGGATTATTTATATAAAGTCATTTGCTATGATAGTTGCACAATGATGTGAATGTACTTAATGTCATTGAACTGTATATTTAAAAATCATTAAAATGGTAAGTTTATGTTATTTACATCTTACCACAATAAAAAAAAGTCATTTGCTATACAATAATACTCTTAGTCTGGACAATTATTTTGTTGTGAAAATAAAATAAAAATAGTGAATTATATGCTTTGATGTTGCAATGAAAGGGCAGTTGTGCATTAAACAGTATTTGAGTGCATCAGAGAAAGATCAGAGAAGAATAAATGTCCCTGCCTACCTCTATTACCCACTCTTGGTATACTTTAAGAAAATAATTCTTTTTAATAAAGCCCCAAAAGACCCTGTAACTAATGAGGACTAACGTTAAAAGAATGTAATTATTTCATGAGTTAATCAAGGAGGATAAGAAGAAAGGACAGGAGTTAACCAAAAGACCTGCTTTATCCCACTTCTTGCAAGCTGTTTCTTCTTGTTATCTCAGAAGGTAACATGGTTGGCAAGAGTAAAAATTTGACACACTTAGGATTTAAAGACTATATACTCGAGCTATGAGAGTATAGTAGAATTTTAATTAGTAATATTAGCCAGTCATTTGTTAGCCTCTGTTAAAATTTTACAATATTTTCATCATCCCCCAAAGAAACTGCATAACTACAGACACATTAGCAGTCACTCCATAAAACTGAAAAGTTCTTCAAAAGTACCTGGGGAATATTTTAATATGCATTTTCTCTCTTTTCACCCAAGACTGACTAAATCAGAATCTTTGGGAGTGGGGCCGAGGTTCTGTACTTTAAAAAATATCCTGAGTTAATTATAAGAGTTTGTTTAGGTTTTTATTATATTGTGCAAAAATTTCTTTCCATTTACTATCCACCCATTGGACTTTGTTGTACTAAATGAAGTTAACCCATTTCCTGTTTATGTAGGTTTTAAAATGTTGCATGGAGCTTTTACGTCTTACCACATCTTCTGTTCTCCAGGCTAACCACTAATAGTTCCTTTAACCATTTGTCCTATGCTGATTTTCAATCCCTTTCATCTCTTTCTTCTCTTGCTCTTGAAAACTATCAGTTTGCCTAGTTTCCTGAGTTAATTTGATGCAATCTATCTGTGAACTTTTATTAATATTTAAGAAACACTGTATTGGTTCTGTTTCCATGAGGCAGGAAAAAAAGATTGAGCCATTAAAATCTCTGAGGAAAAAAAATGTTCTTTGCAGAAAAAATAGAGTGTAAAGACTTGCTGAGGGGCACAGTGGCTCACACCTGTAATCCTAGTACTTTGGGAGGCCAAGGCTGGAGGATCACTTGAAGCAGGAGTTCAAGACCAGCCTGGGCAACATAGTGAGACCCTGTCTCTATAAAAATAAAAAAAAAAATTAGCTGGACATGGTGGCACACCTGTAGTTCCAGCTCCTCAGGAGGCTGAGGCAAGAGGATCACTTGAGCCCAGGAGTTTGAGGTTGCAGTTAGCTATGATGACACCACTGCACTAGCTCAGGCAACAGAGTGAGAGCCAGTTGAAAAAAAAAAAAGACCTGCTGAGAAGAACATGTGTGAAGAGTTCAAGCAGATTTGAGGAAGCTGACCCATTGAGAAAGTGGTAGGAAATGAGACTGGAAAAGTCAGAAGACTCCACATGCTCTACTTGAGATAAGTCCATGTAAAGTCTGTGTGGAACAAGAGTAGCATGACCTGATTTCGTGTGTGATGGGGAGAACAACTTGTATTACAGAAGGACAGGTAGCAGGCTGTGGCAATGGGCTTGTGCAGTTCCCACGCTGTGGTCTAAGGAATGTCTGAGGGACACCTGAGAACCTTTCAGGGGGTTCTTGAAGTCAAAGCTATTTACATGACCAATAAGATGTTATCTGCTTTTTTCACCATGTTGACGTTGGCCTTGGTGCAAAAGCAAGGATGGCACCTGAGCATAAATCGGGACAATGATGACAACTGTACTAGGAGTCATTGTATTCTTCACGACCACAGTTGAAAAAAAATCCTGTTTTATGTAAGCATCTCCTTGATGAAGCAGTAAAAATTATTAATGCTATTAAATCTCAACCCTTGAGAAAAATGTCTTGTTAATATTCTGCGTGATTAAGTGGTCAGTATGCATAAAGCTCTTCTGCTGCTTACTACAGTATGTTGGAAGAAAAGCATTTGTGGAAGTGAGGTGCAAATGAACTGGCCCCCCCTTTTTTTTTCACAGTACACCATTAAAAGAATGAACATGAACAAACCATGGCTGTTCAGACTTGGGTATTTGGCAAATTATTTCTCAAAAATGAGCAAAGCAAGTTTGTCTCTTCAAGGAAAACAACTGACAGCATTTGTTGCCAATGATAAAATTTGAGTTTTGGAGGGAGAATCACATTTTGGAAAATGTCTGTCTACCAGCATGATCTTGATACTGCCCAATAGTTCAAACATTTTGATGAGATTGGTGATAATATTAATATTAATAAATGTTCATTTTTGAAATTGTAAAATGAAATGTGTCAACATTTGGAAGATCTGCATAACTCAGTAGACCAATGTTTTCTAAATAACCAATGCATGATGTTACAAAATTACTCACTATTATGTAAGGTACAACTAATAGATTTTAGTGTAATGGAGTATGAAAAGTTTATTGATGTGACTTTGGATTCCACACTTGCAAGTACCCTTTAAGAAACTATCTCTTGTCAAATTTTGGTACACTATCAAAGAAGAATATATACATTTATCCGAGAAGGATATAAAAATGTCTTCCTATTTCTAACCAAATATCAGTGTGAGGTTGGATATTTTTCCATATGCATCAACAAAAGCGACATATTGTAACAGATAGAATTCAGAAGTAAAAATATAGTTATTATTCATAAATGTTATTATTAGTAATTTATGGTTTATTAGTGTTATCTTTAAAACATTTAATAAATTAAAATATGAGCTTTTTTATTAAGAAGACCAGAATCAAAGTCACTTGGTGGAACTTTGGGCAATTTATTTAATCTCTCTGAGACTCAGTTTCCTTATCTGCACATGAAGAAAATATCAACAAACCTTTTAGGCTTGTGCATGTTAAATTAAATGAGATAACATATTTAATGAACACAATACCATTATAAGCATATACATGGCACATCATACTGGTGTCATTATTTGAGTATTCCTTCTTTTTAAGATTCAGGTTTTACTCCAGTAGTATGTCAAACATTGGAAGCCAAGTGTCTGCACTATGCTGTTTTAGATAAGCCCTTATGGTGTTATAATACATTGCAAGATATTTCTTAAACCTTTATAGAGATTATATATCCCATATGTGCTATGGAGAAATGAAAAGGACAAAGTAATGTCTAATGTGTGTAACTGATTTCATTTAACACAAGCCTAAATCTCAAAATACGGGAGAATAAAATTTTAAAACTTTACTAATCAAATAGTACATTGATGATGGAGATACAGCCATTCATTTATTCATTCATTCATTTCTCATGATGAATTTGTGGAGTCCATACTCTGAACCAGAACATTGCTGGAGGCTAGTAATGTGAAGGTGAGCAATACAATTTTTGTCTTCAAGTAATTTATGGTTGCTCAGTGGGACACACAAATGCAAATAAGCCAATACAGTAGTGCAGGTAGCATGATAGAAAGGCCTAGAGTATATAGATAGAGAGTACCAGAGATAAAGTACTTATTTTACCTATTGGAAATGAAAGGCAGCCTGACAAGTTCCTAGGAAAGATGTTATTGGGCTGATTCTGAAAACATGGGGTGTGTGTGCCTGGTAATAGGTAATGAGTTATGGCAGGTAGGGGGTTGTAGGAGAGAATTCCAGGGAGAGAGAACAATGTGAGCGAGGTCACAAAAGTGTGAAATAGCATGGCATGTGGAAGGAGATGCTGGAAGTTTCACATGATTGGAAGAGGATTTGAAGATAGAATGTGGCAAGAAAAAAGCTGTGCCCCATTGCAGAGAGATCACTCTGTTTACATATGACAGACTGAGTCATGAAAGGATAAAATAAAGATCCATATCTACCACCAGATGTCTGTCCAAGTTCATCTAAGATATATTTCCAGGAAACATGACCAAGATTTCAAAAGTGTTTTTTAGATGAAATTTAGGAAGTTCTTTAAAAATACTTCAAAACAATTAAATATCTACTTCAAAAGATGGTTGGGGGCCGGGCGCGGTGGCTCACGCCTGTAATCCTAGCTCTCTGGGAGGCCGAGGCGGGCGGATTGTTTGAGCTCAGGAGTTCGAAACCAGCCTGAGCAAGAGCGAGACCCCGTCTCTACTAAAAATAGAAAGAAATTAATTGGACAACTAAAAATATATAGAAAAAATTAGTCGGGCATGGTGGCGCATGCCTGTAGTCCCAGCTACTCGGGAGGCTGAGGCAGAAGGATCGCTTGAGCCCAGGAGTTTGAGGTTGCTGTGAGCTAGGCTGACGCCAAGGCACTCACTCTAGCCCAGGCAACAAAGCAAGACTCTGTCTCAAAAAAAAAAAAAAAAAAAAGATGGTTGGGTATGGTGGGGAAATTTCTAAACACTGGATTTGATTTTTATCTTTGTGACTCTCGGTGCTTTTTCTGGCACTTACGTGATGAACATCTGCTTGAATCATCTCTGCTTTTATGAAATTTTGCTTTTCCACAGAGAGAAACATACCGTTGGCCCAATTCCAACGTGCAATTTCTTCCTAAGATTTTGAAAAAAAGAACGAAAGTTATTAAATTGCTGAGACATTTAAAGAGACTTAAAAAATATCAATGAAAGGAGATGTCTAGAGTTGAATATTTGGAAATATTTAGAAGTTTCATAAACAGTGAGACTAATGATGACCGTGCCCTTAAATAATTTTTGAAAACCACTTTTGGTCATATTTCTTATTGATTAAGAGGCTAATCTTTATAGTAAACAAAAGGAAACAACAACCACCGCAACAAAACAAGCTACAAAAAAGATATAATTCTGTATTATCCTTACACATAGAAAGATGTGTGAAGGTCTCAGTGAAGTACAATATGTTGAGTTAAATATGCTTAGCAAGAGATCTCAATTACACCTGTCAAAAGTTAGGAAGAAGAAAAAGGAGTCATGGAAGAGGAAAAGACAAGTGGATATAACATTCTATATTACACCCCTTTGAAGCTACTCCTTTAGATCTGTATTACTTTATCAGTGGCAGACTGAGGTGAGAACTAGAAACATTGAAGTTTCTTACTGTGGAGGGAAAATCCCTTGAGAATACTGAATACCTAAGTAGAATAGTATCTGAAATAGTTTATGGTTAGGCATAGTGGTCACATGAAAAATAAATGGAGATGTCCATCCATTCATCCATTTATTTCTTCATGCATACATTTGCTTTAAGATATTTATCATGTGCTTCCTGTGTGCCAGTTCCTGGCATGAGCAATTTGATATATTTTTAGGCTATTTAAAATAGTATCTTCTTTAAATTTCCATTTTGTAATATTTCATGTTGGTGTATAAAAATGAAATACCTAGAAATAAAGCTAACAAAAGATATACATGATCTTTGCAAAGAAAATTATAAAACATGTTGAACAACTCCAAATAAATAGTGACACTCCATAGATACATATGGATTAAAAAACTCTGTATGCTAAAGGTACAATTTTCCCCCAACTGGTATAGATGCAATATAATTCCCCTTAAAACCGAATGGGTTTTCTTGCAAAGGATGACAAGGCAATTCTAAATACATAAAAGACCAAAGGGTTAAAAATAGATCAGCCTATTTGGGAGTATGCCTTATCAAAATTAAAAAAAATACAGCTATAGTAATTAAATAATGAGGTATTCACTCAAGGGTAAACAAACTGACCAATGAAACAGAATAAGGAGTCCAGAATGAGGTCCACATATAATTGAAAACTTTATTTATGACAGAGCTAATCTTGTACATAACTGAAGATAGAAATTTTTAAATAGTGCTGAAATAATAGATTATGCAAATGAAACATATCAAAATTAAAATGCTGTCTTATATAGTATATACTATTTTATGTAATATATACTATATTAATGATCTGTTGCTGTGCAACAAGTCACTCCAAAACTTAGGGCTCCAAACAATAATAAATAACCTTTTTCACAGTTTCTTTCAGTCAGGAATTCAGGAGTATCCAAATTGTGATACCATTACACACCCATTTGATTTGCAGAAACTGAGACATCTGAAATTATCCATTACGATGATATGAAGCAATAGAAACCCTTACACATAGCTAGCATAAGGGAAAAGAGTCCAACCATTCTGGATCACAGTTTGGCATTATGTGGTGTCGTTGAGGATGTGTATACCCAACGACTCACAATTCTTCTTCTAGAGGGAATCTTACATGTTAATATGTGCACCAGAAAACATGCACGAGTATGTTTGCAGAAACACTGTATTAGCAAAAAACTGGAAATAACTCCAATAACCAACAGTAAAACGATCAAATCGCATGATATGTGTGCAATGGGATACTACACAGCTGTGGGAGGGTGGGAGTAAGGTTGTATGAAGACTTTTTTTTTAAATTTAGAGACATTATAACTTATTTAAATGCCCGTGGGAAGTAGCCAGAAAAGAAGGGGATGTTGAAGAGAGTAGAGAGTAAAAGAAATGAACAGTGTAAGAAAGGCAGACGAAAAAGAATATGGAGACAGGTGGCAGGGACATTTCTTCATTATAAATCAGGGGGGAAGTAAAGTGGGTGTGTATTTATCCAATAAATACTTATTATATACCCACTTTATGCCAGGCCCTGTTGTTGATACTAAGGATACAAGTAGATTCGAAACTTGGGTGATAGGAATTGGATGGAATGTCTATATAATGGCTTTCATTTTCCCTGTGAAGTAGGTGGTGAAGTTGTTTCCTGGGAGTGAGGGGAAAGCTTGGGGCTTTGGGCTTAAGGAGAGTGAAGATTTTAAATTGTGTGTAGAACAGGAGAGCAAGCTAATGAAGGAGACAAAGCCATATGGTTGAGAGTCCAGTTGAAGTTGGTAAATTATGGCCAAATTCCCAGTTGCACAATTTTCTCCAGCAATGCTCAGTGCAGGTATATTTTTCTAGGATTTTTTTCTCCAGCAAGTTGTAACAAGAGGACAATAGGGCAGAAGAATTTAGCACACTGGCAAGAGGTTTTTTGAAATGACAGATGATAAATGCCAATGAGTTTGCTAATTAAAATTCTGAAGCAGATTTTATCATTTGCGTGTATCCAGGAATCAAGAAATGCTATTACATATGTATCTGATGGGGAATATTGAATATTGGTGTTTGAAACCACAAGTGCAGGGAAGTTAATGTCCCATTAGAACACTACTGGTGCATGAGATACAGGAGATGGAAAGGGACCTGCAAATTGTATTTCAGTTCCTTCTTCCCCCAACTGTTTGGAGATGCAAAAATGCCTACATGTCCTCCTATAAGAGTAAGTTATCTTTTCTTGTGAAACAATGGCCAGGTCAGTAATGTACCACTTCATATTCTCTTTTCTTCCTTCCCTGCTCCCTGCTTCACTTTTTTTTTTTTTTGAGACGAGGTCTTGTTATGTTGCCCAGGCTGGTCTCGAACTCTGGGCCTCAAGTGATCCTCCCTCCTGCAGGTGCGAGCCACCATGCCAGGCTTCACTTTACTTTCTACCTCATTCTTGCTTCCCTGGAATTTCACTTCCTAATACAAAAGTAGTTCAGAGGTTAGAGCAGGCTCTGTTTTTAGGGTACTGGTAGGAAGACAAAGTGAATTTCTCTGCTGAATTTGAAGTTCTTGGAGGGCAATTCAGGGAGGGGAGGGCAGAAAAGAGGTGAGATAGAAGTGGGAAGACATAAGCTGCCAAAGAGGAGCTTTGGTCCTTTAGGAGGCTGGGTCAATCTGCATTGAGGTAGCAGTGAGAAATCTCTGGCAGTGCATGGGATCACTGAAGGGTTTTTAGTAAGAAGCCTATTATTGAATTTAAGATAATCATGTTGCTCAATGTAGAGTCTCTTCTATCCCTTTCCTCACCCTAAATTTTGTAAATCACATAAATTTATATATACATATATGCATATATAAATATACATATAATACATATATGCATATATAAATATACATATAGGCCTTATTAGATTTTTTATTTTTAGGGACTACAATAAATGACTGAGTTTCACATCTCAGTTAATACGGCATGAAACAGAAAGGATATGTCCAAGTGGAAGATAATTCATTAACTAAACTAATTCAAAGGGCAAAAAGTTAGAAGTCAGAAAAACCAAGACAATATAAGACCTAGAAAACACAAGAATAATTTTATACTGACACAAGGCACGGAATGGGATGATGGGAGTTAATTTATTCAGACACGACATTTGGGCTCCATACAAAATACAAACCTTGTAAAGTAGCATTCCTCATCAGAGGGTACTTTCTGCAGTTATATTGATTTTTAGCTGTCTCTTTTTATGAATATATACTAATTTAGATGCTGAAGTCTTTTTTAAAAGTACATTTATTTTCTTTGATTAATAAGAATTTATGGCACCGTATATTGATATTAGAATTGAAATATCATGGATGCTACTTCCAGATGTAACATTTTGCTGCTATGACTGTCAATACCATACCTGGGAATTGCTATTTGAGACAATTTATTCAGTCCTGTGCACAGCTGTATTAGGTATGCCACAAACTGGTCATGAACGTCTTTAGTTCATAAGGCAATAGTTGGGAGGGTCCATGCTAATGTACAATCTACTATAGGCACTGCGACTTTTTATATTAAATAGAGTGGAGCCACTAAAAAGACTATACTGTATGTAAATGTCAAAAAAATTATTTCTTCTTGTTCTGGTAGAAATCTCTACATTTGAATTTATTAAGCAACCAATAATTTTCATGAATAAAACCACATACATTTACTATTTAATATATAGAGAAAATATAAAAAAATCCTTCTAAAATCTTTCATAATTCACAATTTATGAATGTCAATTAAGCTCACAGATATCTGGCATTTCCTAAATCAAAATGACAGTTAAAGCTGACTGCCATTTGTAGCATGGTATCAAAACACCTCATATAAAAATGAATTATGAGCAATGTAGTAGGGCTATACATATTCCTCTCACATATAACTTATATGAAACAAATACATTTCATTTTTTATGTTTGATTGAGAAAAGATTTCTTAGTGACAGCAATGACTTAAAGTCATAGACTCATGCAAATTAAATGTCAGTCTACACTGTTATAGTAATTTACAAACTTCTGTCATTTAGCAATGTGATTTACTCCTATAAGTGGGTAGGAAAACACCTTTTCATTTTTAATTGAGTATGACATTATTATTCAACTTTTTAAACCCTCTTTTTAAAAATATCCTTCAAAATAATAGGACCACTGTATCTTCCTTTAATGTTATTTAGCAAGGAAACGGTTCAGTGAAGTGGATAGGGACTTAGATCCTGGAATCAGACATCTCGGTTTGAATGAGAGCACTTCCTAGACATGTGACCTTACACTTCTACACTTGAGTTTCCTCATCTTTTAACTACAGATATTAACAGTAGCTACTGCAAAGTATTATTGTGAAAAGTTAATGTTATAATTCTTTTACATGCCTAGTATATTTCCTGAAACATAGAACATGGCCTATTATTAATATAATTATTCACTTTCAAAGAAAATTAAATGTATTGATCAAGAGTCATTATAATTTTATAATAATTGTTTTCAACCTGCTCGTTCTCCCATGAACTATGACACTCCCCTCCTCTCCCTACCCCATATCCTCTCCTGCCACCCAAGAATCTTTGGACTGTATAATTAAGATATTGAATCACATTCTAAAGATCAATCTCTTATGATACTAATCTATGACCTTAGGACCCATACACAATTTCTTTGTTTTTCCAAAGTTTATTCCTTTACGTGGTATGTATGGATGAACTTTTGGCTAATCCTGAAATGTGCTGGCTTAGAACTAATAGTAAGAATGCCATTAATCTATTTGAATGCCAGCTCTTAAAACTGGAAAATGCTTTTCAACACCTAAACATGATACAACCAATCAGCAGCGGATGGTATGTTATTGCACATATAATCACAATAGTAGACCATCCAATTTAAAAAGAAAAAAATACTGTTCTATTCCTCCAAATGGGTTGCATCAGTTAAGACTGTATTCAACCTTACATAATAGATGGCAGTAGCTTAGCCAAATATGAGCTCACTTTCCCCATGTAGCAAGAAGTCTAGATGTAGGCAGACTAAAGCTGGTGCATTTGCTAAGAGAACTCATCAAACCAGGCTCCTGTCTTCCTCCTCTGCCATTCTTAGTGTATGGCTTTTATCTCTTGGTTATAAGATGGCTGCTCCACCTCTGGATGTCATGTGCCTATGACATATGGGAGGAGGAGAGCAGGAGGAAGGGCAAACGATGTATTTCATTGGGAAAACAATAGCTTTCCCACTAGCTTCATACAGAAAATTTCCTCTCGTATCTCATAAATCTAGATTACACAGGGGCAACCGTAACTTAAAGAGAGCCTGGGGAGGAAAATTTTTAACTGGACACAATGTTGCCCTTTAAATTTCAGTAGGGAATGAAGAAGAGATGAATAAATATTAGGTACATAATCAGCAACGTCGGTAACGTGGGTCAGAACACTTTTACTTGACATACAGAGAATGATACTGCAACATCATTATGCTACCAAGTACACTGGCAACAGACTATTATTTACTAATATAAAACATGTTACCTAAAATATTCAGTTTATAAGATGAAGTTCAAGTTTTTAAAAAATCTCTACAGAGGTCTAGAATAAACACTGTGGTATTAGATTAGTGCCAGAGACTTCAGTATGAATTCCTATCTACCAATCATCTATCTATTCATCTATCATCTACCTATAGATGGAGAGATACAGAAATACATATATATGTATCATTAATATACATGCATATGTTTCCTAGTTCAGTCTGCAGGGAGAGCCTAGAAGCAGTGACACCTGATGGCAATGAGCATGTTAAGTGTCCAGATTCTGGTTTCTAAATACCAATCACCAGTAAAAGCAATCAGATCTCCTTGGAGAAAGAGCTGATTGATTCTGCGGCTGGAGAAGGGTAAATACTAGATGAACCTAGAGCATCTTGTAGTGCCAGAAAGTCAGGAAATGCTCAAAAGCAAACAAACAAACAACCTCCCCAAAGGATGAGGACACATTAAAAGGCCACAGGAACTAACCTGAAAGAAATCCCAATGGTCAAATCTGGAACAATTTGGGCAATGAAATAAATAATGTAGTATTGGATTATAATCCAAAGTTAAAAATAATACATGAGTCCATACTGATATGAAATCACTGAATAAATAAATGGGAGAGAAAAGACAAATTTTCCTTACAGAAAATTCTAAATAACATATCCAAATAATTCTCCCTTCCAGGAAGAGGAACTTAATTCTTCCCTCTCCCTTCCACCTTGAGTGTGGGCTGGACTTCATGATCCTCTCTCAAAGACTAGTGAAAGGAAAAAATAGCAACTGTATAGTAGAAAAACTTGACAAGCACTACGTTAACCTAGTGGGTAAGGTCATCGTCAACAGCAGTAAGTCATATTGATGCCACGTAACCCTGCCTGATACGATGTGATGAGAAGGGCCCCTCACCTTTCTAATAGTCTACACAAACACCCAGAAAGCCAGTCTTACCATGAGAAAAACATCAGACAAAACCAAATTTGGGAAATATTCCTCAAAACTGTTGAGGTCATGAAAACAGGGAAAGACTGAGAAATTGTCACAGACCAGAGGAGATGAAGAAGACATGACGATTAAATGAAATGTGGTATTCTAGATGGGAATCTGGGGTAGAAAAATAACATTAGTGGAAAAGCTATCGAAATCTAAATAAATTTTGAAGTTTAGTTCATAGTGATGTATCAGTGTTTATTAGTTTTGACAAATGTAACATGGTAATGTAAGATGTTAACATGAGGGGAAACTGATTGAAGGGAAGGGATTGAAGGGATACGGAAATTCTCCGTATCAACTCTGTAACTTTTTTGTAAATCTAAAATTATTCCCAAATAAACAGTTTTTAAAAATCCCCACATAACTAACGGTCTCCAACGCATCTCAGAGTGGATAACTATAAGCTGCTTAAGCTATTTAGGATTATTACATTAATACTAGATAAGGTTCCAGATCCCAAGGAAACAGAAGCCCAAGTGTAAAGAGATATTTATTTTGAACTTTTCACTAAATAGTACATCTAATGAGTAATGATCATTGTAACCTTTTCAAGGTCAAGTGAAAGCTGCCAGCAGGTGCAATTAATGTTTCTATTGTCCTCTTCAAAATTAGCATGTTCACAGTTAGGAACCTATGCCTGCAAAAGAGATTTTTATCAAACCCTATGTCATTTTTCCTCACAAAATCATAGAATGACCTTGAAAAAGCCCAGCTAAAAATTATTTCTGCTTAAGAACATGCATTTTTAGAGCAACAATGTTGGCAGTCAGCTAACATTACTCTGGGAAATCAGTAAATCAGAATTTTAATCTTGCTTTCCCATTCATTCTTTCAATGACCTTGAAAAACTTATTTAACATGTTCCTTAGCCACTAAATAAAGTTGATGAAATTCTCTAGATTAAAAAAATGAACAATTGTATAATCTTATATATTCATCAAAAAGCTACTTGAAATAAAAGTGTTAAAAATGTCTATTGTGGAAGGACATCATACCACTTTGTGGAGATTAGACAGATATTTGTTTTGTCTAATTTCCTATTTATTAATAGCAAAGTTGGATGCAAGTAACAAAAAATGTCTTTCCTGCTAAGAAACAGAACAAAATGAAGCAACGAATGAAATAAGGTTAATCTTCAAAAATATCCCCTATTAAAAAAAAACCCTCAAATATCTTTTTTTCTTATAGAGAGACTTCTTCCAGAAACCCAACATGAATTTAAATATCCTAAGTTACAATTGGCATAACAGCCCTTGAGTTTCAACTTTTAAAACCTTTCAAGAAATAAAAGGTTTTTTTAACTGTGTCAACTAAGAAAGAAAGAGAAAGAAATCTCTCCAAAATATATCAGTATCCTTTTTTCAGTCTCTGATCTTGGATTAACTTTTCAGAGGTTTTTGAGGCTCCTGCCATCAAGGAACAGAAGCAAAGGGGTTATATGCAAGAACTAGAATGCATAATTCCAAAGAGCTGAATAATTCGAGAGGGACATCCAATATTATTTATTATGCATGTTGCCGCCTCGCAGACGTCCACAAGGGGGCACTCTTTTGCTGAGTTTTTCTATACATTTTAGGGTAAACAAGGACTATGACAGAGGGAATTTGGTAGTTTTATATATACACACATATATATGGATGTATAATTTAGTTTCTAATGATTCATTCAATTGTGTCATCCTAATCAGTTTCTTCCTTTGCTATCTTTCTGCAGGTGATTCCTTATCTTTTTATTGTGCTAAAATATATATACTATAAATTTTACCATTTTAACCATTTTAAAGTGTTTAAAGTTCAATGGCATTAAGTATATTCACATTGCTGTGCAACCATCATTACCATCCATCTCCAGAACTTTTTAATCTTCCCAAACCGAAACTCCATATACGCACTAAACAGTAACTCCCATTTCTGCCTCCTCCAGCCCCTAGCAACAACTTCCACTCTACTTTCTGCGCCTTACGAATGTGACTATTCTAGGTACCTCTTATAAGTGGAATTGTATAATTCCATTGTCTTATTTCACGCACACCATTCTTCGAAGTTCATCTGTATTGATCCAGATGATTCTTAAATGATTTTTTCTCCAACCTTATTAAGTACCCAAAGTTTTAAAAGAAGGCTAAAGGAGGTTCATATTACAGCACTTCTATATTTGTGCCTGCTCTTTTATGATTTTTTTTTCTCCGTTTGTCCACATTCCTCAACTATCTGATGCACTATTGTTTGGTGAGTTAAATTCCACCAACCACCTTCTTTACTAGATTCATCACAAAAATTTATGTCTATCTTACCATGGACTTCAGTTCTCATTTAAAGGACTATTCATCTCACATTTGCAGTTGAACATAGTAGCAACTTTTATACAAGGTCACGGATGGCACCAAAAAGCCAAATACTTCAGTATAAAATGCTTCCTGATCCAATACTAATGAAGTCAGGCAGGGGAGGAGAGCAGGCCCAGATTAAGTTTGCTTTGAGAGTTCCCTCACCTAATACTATATCCCTTTAGACAAAAAAGCATTAAGTTTCTTCATTATTTTTTGTCTAAGGAGATAGTGGAGAAAATGAAGAAAGTATTAACTGGGAATATTTTGACAAGTTTCATCTACAATATGCACTATATGATCTTCGTTATTATCATTTTCCTCTTCTACATTGATGATGTTTTTGAAAACAAAATGAACAAGCAATTTATCATACAAAAAGACCTATGACGTCTTTCAGGCTCCACTGTGCTATCAAGAAAATGAAAGAAACATTTTTGGAATATTATGTTATAACATTGAAACGAGGCTGGCCTGAGAACACCATAGCCATCTCCTATAGCTGTGGTCTCCAAACTTTTTGGCACCAGGGACCAGTTTCACGGAAGGTAATTTTTCCACAGTGGGGATGGTTTCAGGATGATTCAAGCACATTACATTTATCGTGCCCTTTAATTCTATTATAATTACATTATAGTATATGATGAAATAATTATACAACTCACCATAATGCAGAATCAGTGGGAGCCCTGAGCCTGTTTTCCTGCAACTAGATGGTCCCATCTGGGGGTCATGGGGGGAGTGACTGATCTGACAGGAGGCGGAGCTTAGGTGGTGATGCGCGCAATGGGGAGCAGCTGTAAATGCAGGTGTTTTGCCCGCTTGCTGGCTGCTCACCTCCCGCTGTGCAGCCCAGTTCCTAACAGGCCATGGACCGGTACTGGTCCAGTCTGCAGCCCAGGGGTTAGGAACGGCCGTCCTATAGGAATCAGAGAAATTATTCCAGAAGAAATACGAAAGGTCTGAAAGCTCTATTTAAGTGCTCCAATTGCTTGATCTAGATACTTCTGATAGTCTCTGTTTTTACATACATGAAAAAATAACATTTGAAAATTGTTTGAGAAAATATGCTTGGTATCAGAGAGGTAAGCAAAATGACTGCTTAAGATCTCTTGAGGATTTGTGTTCGTACTTATTGATTCTTTGAGGTTGGAGGAAAAAACGGGTTTTCCTCACTAGGCAAAGAAAGGTGATTATGGAAGAGAAGCCCCAAAATCCATAATCATATATCACCAATTAGTATGGCCAGGCCTAAGAGAAAGACTCAAAATGATTTTTTTAAAAGGAACCTACCCTTGGCCATGTTTTTGTTTATTATTTTGGTGGTATGGGGGGACAATTCTAACTCGGTATTTTTGAAAATCCTGATACTTTGATAGAACAGTTTCTAAAATTTTTCCTATACCTGCCCTGCTCTGTTCTGGCTACGATTACTAGGCTAACCTAAAATAAACTCTCCCAAGTGTTACATCTAGTTGATTTCCTAAGAAAAAAAAAATCAGTTGCAATTAATCATGGAGGCTTTTATTTAAAATAATGTTTACGCCATGGCTCAAGGTTTAAATTAGGCCGAGTTTCTTATACTTCATAAATTTTTCCTTTGTTTCATTTCCTTCTATTTTAATCCTATAAAAGAGCTAGAATCAAAATTAAAGGCTCAAATTAGAGTTTTGGGTGGAAATAAAAACTCTTATTTCTTAACTCTATATTATATGTGATTACTGTTCTGAGCCAGTTGAATTTGTTGAAAGCTTAGGATAGTCATTCAAAAGATAGGGGGGAGAGAATTTTAAAGAAACCCACTAGTCAGTGATCTAGATATAGTTTTAAATTTTGGAAGTTTATTTGATTTTCCAGTTCCATCCAATGTGCGATGCTCCGTTCTTTTGAAGATATAGGGAAATTAGTTGATTTCGTACTTTACAGGTTTGGATTTCCTAGACCATAGAATAATAATGATAACGTGTACTTACTTTTTGCAAGGTACAGTAACACGAGTATTAGGTGGATTATTTCATGTACCTTTCAAAATGACCTGTCTGGTAGCATTGAGGGGACCGAAATCCCTAAAGGTTAACCTGGTAGTTTGTAATTGGAGAACTAGAACATAAACCAAGGCCAATTCACTCAATGCCCTGTGCTCTTAAAACACAGTATCTTGCTGCCTCCCTGGAAGAATCCTTAATTGAAGCAGGAAGGTTTCTCCTCATCCTATCTTTATAACCAAATAATTGTTTTATGACTTTGGGCAAATTGCTCGACCTGAATTTCTGATCTGTGCAATGAGGATCTTGGATTAAATGATTCTTAAATCCTTTTTCCTTTCTTTTGGCAAGGGAGAGTCCTCTTACTGAGTGAAGTCATTTTTCCTTCAGTGGCTGACAGAGTGGCTCTGGCTCACCTGTAACTCACAGTGTAGCTGAGCCAGTACACGGTGAAGTCTGTTTCACTCCACCAGCCAAGAAGGAGCAGGTGGCTGTCAATTTCTTATGTTCCGTGAGAAGCTGTTTGTCAGTGATAATCTAGATAACTTTCGATCGCCGCAACAACATCTCTGTCTTGGCATATGGTATGTTTAGATGCTGATCACTGCCTCATCTGTGAGCACTTTAGCTTTTGTTTTTCACGCAAGCCTGGTGAATGTAAACATAGAGGCAAACAAACAAACAAAAATCTGAATCGGCAACTTGGAATTTTATCTCCTCTCTGGTTAAAGACTGTCGTTAGCTGAAAATGCTCCAATAGTTGTTTGGAAGTTGAAGATAGAAGAGGTGGGATGAGGATGTTTGATAATTTGGTTGCTGTGCAACCACTTTACAATTATGTAAGCTCCTACTATATGAGGTGAGACGGAAGGAGTGGTATAAAGTATGCTGATGCAGTGAGCACCCAGAAGATGTTTCTCATGTGACAGAGTCAGAGTCTGATATTTGGCGTTGGAGAATATATATAAGTAAGAAATATTTGCCACAAAGTACAAAGACCTCCCTTTATAGCAAGAATAGGGGACTTATAAAGTCGGGTGGACAGAAGCTCACCAGAAATGGCCTTAGTTTCAGGGAAGGAAGATACATTCGTCCTTTGAATCAGAACTTACTCTAATAAAAATTCAGGAAAGATGGAAAAAAAAGGGAAACTAAGGGAGAGTATGGTATACTTTATTCCTATTTAATAAGCCTTGCCTAATTGAATCTTTACAATAATTTTATAAGGTAGATGGTACTATTCTCATTATATAAATGAGAAAATGTAGGCTTACAAGATGTTCAGGAACTTGCTCAAGATCACATTATAGCTGGGAATAAATCTGGGATATGAACACAAAACCCTTAAAGTCCAGTATTTTTCTCATTACATTACACTTCATAGGTGATCATTTACCCTTAGTATTTCTTTCATATTATTGGTTTTTCTTTCATGAATTCCATTGGAAAAGACTATTCTGTTGAGAATCTTCTTTTTATTCTTGCTAGATATCAAGGATTTATCTTTGACCCTTCTCTGGGTTTACTGAATTTCAGGAGAGGCTATATACTGATTTTATCATATATGTTGAATTTTATTACATATATCATTTTCTCAGAGTATCACATTAACTTAAATAAGGAAATTATGCATAGTCTAAGAAATAAGACAATTGCAATTTACTTAAAATGGTCTTTACAATTTAGCGAGCCCAAATCTCTGGCTCATGGATTGAATGCCAAGATAGCTCAGCCTCATTGAGGAAGTTCCTTGGTGTGTCTGCAGCCTAGCCAAAGGGCCGGTAGAGATTTCTTTGCAAAGGAGTGGTGTTATGCTCTCTAGAATTAGAAAAGATTGTTTAACATCATAAAGCTAGAGCTAAATAACTATTAAGTTACATAGTACATAGTGTTCTCTAATTTAGTGTCACAATAATAATGAGGATGATGGTTAATCACACTGTATAATGTCTGTATGGCTTTCACGTACCCATGGCAGTTCATTCTCACTATTATCAGTGAGGTAATCAGAGCATATTTATTCACCCCATTTTGTAGATAATTGAAATACCAAGAGAAATGAAGCTTACAGACATTAAGTGACTTACTTTAGGTCCCATAGGTGCAAGAGGGCAAGCCAGGCATCAGCTTTATCCTCTGGCTTAAAGTTCACTGTTTTTTTTTTTTTTCCTCGTCCCTTATTATTAAAATCGCTGATGGCTTTACCATTGCCCTTAATTCTCCTCATTTCTCATTTTCAACTTACCTCTCTCAGGTACTCTTTGTACTTTTGTAGTAGGCAATATGGGCCGATGAAACTAAATTTGTAATTACCTGAAATTAGATTTAGTAGGTTACATTTTAATGCTGAACCATATGCAAATAAACATGAGCTTCTGTGTCAATTTCAAACATTTGAATGTGGCTTTCAGAAAAATCTTGGATGAGAATTCTAATGTAGAATTCAAAGGAATTACAAAGTAATTATTTCATAATTGTCCAATTCAATTCAACAGACCACATACTGAGTGCAAATTTATGTGCAAATCACAGTATTAGATACTCTGAGAGGTAAAATAAATAAGTAAAATATTGTCTCTGCCCTTCAGTGGCTTACTAATTACAACAAGAAGAAGCACACTCTTTTACTTTCTATTCTTTATTTTCTCTCGTTGTGTTAAGGATTCAAGAAACTCACAATAATAAACTTTAGTAAAACAAGGTCCCCGAGTCCTCTGGCCTTCTAAAGTTTTACTTTTCTCCTTTTCTTTTAAATACTGAATAAATATTTTGTGTCACCAAGCTACATTTGGCTATAGGAAATTTAGCTCCCACCTCACCTCTAATATCTCTGAGAATTCCTAGGGAATATTTAAATGTCTTAATGAGCACCTCTCAATTACTCGTCCTGACTTTTGCTCAAGATTTTTTTTTCTCAATCACTTCTGACACTCTCATCATTGCTTCTTCTACAGGATGTTCCAAATCTCTTCAATTCACTTTCTTATAAGACGGTGCCAACACAGCACTGAGGTATCATCCACAGCAGTTATCTTTCGCCACAATAATGATGTGTCATGAGCAACCACAAAACCTGAGTGGCAGATAACAACATATGTTTTTGCTCATGTGTGTTGAGTGGTCAGCCTTGTGGCTTTGCTGATCTCTTTTGGACTTGCTGTCATGTCTCGTAGTCAGCTGGCTGTCATCTGATTTAGTAGGACCTCGGCTTTGACAACTGGGGGACTCATCTGTGCTTCCCATGGCTCTCATCTTCTAGCAGACTAACTGTGAATGTTCTCATCGTGGAGGAAGAGGGCCAGGGCAGGCATGCACACTCATATGGGTTCTTTTCAAGATGGGTTTGGCACTTGGTCTGGCATTCCATGCCCAAAGCCATGGAAAGAACCCAGCATCAGAAGGGCACTCCGAAGTTACACGGGAAAGGCCATGGATGGAAGCATAAATTCAGGAAGAGAACATCAAGTATTTAAAGATATTGAGGGGATCATGTTTTTACCACATACCAACAGCAAGTGAGAATTACATTTAGGAAGGCAGTTACCACCTAAATAACTTGAGTTTCTAGTTTCCAAAAAGAGACTGTAGGTAATCTGAAACATAGTATAAATGAGTTCCCATGTTCTATTTCCATTTTGGAAAATGTTTAAAATGACTTTTTTGAACTTTAAAAATAACTCAAATATAACATGTTTATTTTTAATATCCAAAATAATAGAAGAGATGGCTGGTTTTGTTTTCTTTTTTCTTACTTTCTTTTGTTATTGTTGTTTTCCAAAAGACCAGTTGAGAATTGGATCTGGAAATAAATATGTTACATTATGTTAAGCTTATTAAAACTTTTAATAGAATGCTGAGATTACAGATTGAATATATATGAAAAAAATCCACATAATTTGTGGTTCAGAATATCCAGTTGGATTTAGGAAATGCCCATATAAGGCAAAATTAAAGTACATTTAGGGAGAAACACTTAAAATACATTTCCAAAACAGTACTTCCCTCTTTAGGAAAAGAGATATGTGGCTCTTTTCTCACTAAAAACAAAAAAAAAGTTTTCTATCATTACTTTTAAATAAAAAATACATCTGTTACCACAACTATTTTTCTTTATTTGCTTTAAAAAATCTGTTGCTCTGTAGATATTATAATAAAGACATTTATAGTGACATTCAGAATATTTTCTATCCTTAATTTTATTGAAGTGAATTTTTATTTGACAAATAATTTGAAGAAGAGATCATAGAATAAAACCAC
>NW_012137191.1:7994511-8011284 GCF_000956105.1 Propithecus coquereli | reverse complement strand
GCATTTATGTTTAGATCCTTTTTGGAAACTCTGCACAGTCTCATAATGAGCCATGAATCTGAAGTCAATGTCCTTTCCTAGCACAGACATTATATGGCTATTATCATGTAAAGAAGAAAACTATCCTGTTCAGAGCAAGCGATTCCACTTAACCTGAGGATGCCAAGATCAAGGGTCTTAAGAAACAGGGAAAAGCCTGCTGAACCAAACCGGACTTCATAAAATTCTAAATACAATTCAATAGTGAGATAAAAGACATTTCAAGCAGTTACAATCATTTCTCCTCTGCTGTGGATGCTAATTAATTAGCTGCCCTTGACTACTGGGTAAAGCTGAAGAAAAAAAGATTAAATAGGCAGAAAGGTCAGGTGTTTAAAGCTTAAAATGAAAGAATGAATTTAAAAGTAGCATTCGTTTTGGCATTAAAGTAAATATCTGGATAATAGAAGATCAAGGAAAAAAGAGGGCAAGAAAGGAAGAGGGGAGGGACAGAGGGAGGGAGATAGAGAAAGTTGGAAGGAAGGAAGAGAGAGAGGGAGCTGAAGGGAAGGAAGAAAGACAGGAAAAAAAAAAGAAAGGAAAGGTAAAAGAAAAGATTTTCAAGAAGGTGAATTGTCTACAAATACCAAATAAATGAAAATTGTTAATGATAGGAGAGAGAGAAAGAGAAAAAAAACAATAGTGGGAAGATTGATAGCAGAAAATAAACACAGGTGATTTGTTCTAATGTTCTAATAATCTGCCTGAAATGTCTTAAAATTCAACATAACAAATTGTATCATTTGGCATTTTAATGCTCCAAAGTGCATTGAATCTTAATAAACACGGCTGGCAGATATTACTATCTATGTTTTACAATATTTCAGCATGTATACTTATCTTAAATCCATACAGAAACAACTCAAAAGTTCAATTTTAGAGCACTATTTTTCTGTTCAATGTGCAATTTAGTCTTAATGTACACTTTTGGGATGTTTTGCATCATTCATTGTTCTAGTGCTCTGTGAGCTTTAGCTTTATCCTTGAAGCAATATCTGTAGTAAAATTATTTCATCTGCTTCTGACATTTGAAAACAAATGTTCTAATGATGTGGAAAATGATTTTACAAGACTTTAATTTATTCTATCAATTTGCACAATTTCTCTAGTTTTTTGACATTCCCCGCTTCCACCAAGAGAATATTTAATGCAATTACTTGGCAAGAATCTCTCTTTCTCTCTCTGTCTTTCTCTCTCTCTTCATTTCCTCCCACACTTACAGCTATAAAACAATACCTACTCAAGTTAACCTTGAACAAGGAATGCAAAAAAAATGACGTCTTAAAAAATCTGAAGTGTGTTATCATATTCTTTTTTGAAGATTTTGAAGGATTTGTAATATTTAAAAATCAGAAATGGGACAAGAAAATAATTTCCTCAGACAGGAGAAGTCAAGTTATAGCAATGGTGTCTGTTCCTGATTGTCCTGTTAATTTTCCTCCAGGTAAGTAGTTATTAATGTTTCCTGGACATCATTAAGGCCTATTTAATTTAAAAACTATTTAGATATTTATTGTAAAATATGAAATAAGACAGTGGACATAAAGTGCCCAGTGATAGGTACTGCCAGTGATTTCTACTTTTTACATATTTTTTATAGATCCATTTTACTTTTTCTATAGAGAATTTAGAAAATACCAGCTGGAAAGAAGAAAATAAAAAAAAATCACCTGGAATTCCCCATTAGGGAGCAGGAATATATCCTTCTACCTTTTTTAAAACATATATTCACATTTTCATTTATGCACATTTTTACGGAAGTGGCAATCATGCTGTTTTGCAACCTTCCTTTTTCACTTTACAATATATTGTGAATATTTTCTATATTATTATGTTTTTGCTATATAATTTTAAAGGATATTTAATTTCTAGTTCATGAATCTAACACAATTTTTAAACAACTTACTGCTGAAACATTTATATTGTTTGCATTTTCTCCTATTATGAAAATGTCTATGACAAATATTTTTCTAGCTAAGTGAAATTACCAAGAGTTCTGAGGTCTGCTTATTTCTTGTTTCACTTTAAAATATGCCTTTTTTCTTTTCTTTGGTTATGATTGTTATATATATTTTTTTGTCTTGTTTTGTTTTTTTTTTAGTTTGCTGGAATAGGCAGAAGAACATTTCACTGACTTTTGCACACAAAATAGTGATGGCTTTTTTTCTTGCATTTTCAGGTCTAAGTTAACATCAGGAAAATTTTTAAAAATTATATATTTAATGATTGCTGCTGTTCCATTTGTTCTGATTTCTTCTTTAGAAACACAAATATCCCTTTGCTCATTGTCAGCCATATCTACCATCTTCTCTTTAATTATTTCATGTTGGTCCATTTCAAGCTTGCTGTGCAAGTTTGCCCTCTACAGCCTGGCTACACAATATGCAGTGCTTTGACCAGCAGTAGTGACAGCTTGTTAGACATGCACAGTGTCGGGCTCCAGACCTACCGTATCAGAATCTGTATTTTAACGAGAACCTCAGGTGATTTGCATGCACACTAAACTGTGAGAAACACTGTCCTACAATACTGATTACATTTTCTACAATAGTAATCCTGCTTTTTCTAGCCTTTAGTGCAGATTTTAATTTAGTCATTATGGTTTGGGTTTCCTTGCAGAAACTTTCTAATCTCAGCATTTTTCCTTTCGATCGTATTGTGTTCATCCTCCCCTCTTCTTCTCTTCTATTACTTTCTTATCTTACAGTGATGCTTTTGGTTTCTCTATTATTTATTTTTCTGTGACTTTCTCTTCATAGAAGCCATGACTCCTTTGTTGATGTAACAACTTATTAAAATTTCCTTCAGGATCTGGTATTTTTAGAAATATATTGCCTCTAAACATTTTAGTTGTTACATTCTTTTATATAGTAAAATTCTCCCCCTAGAGGTTCAACATTTTTTGTGTGTTACAAATTCCCATACAAAGAGATTCAGTGCTAAGTCTCAGTGTTTGTCAATAGACCAGAGAATGAATGGCTAAGGTCCTACTCTGGGTAAGTTTTTGAAATCTCTGGCTGAAATGTAGCCTGATATACTCAGATTTGCCACTAGATGTTTCCATTATCTTCTGAGATAGTTTTCTTCCGAAACCTACTGGTCCTCTGATACTTTGAACTAGTACATGAAGAATTTTTATCTCCAGGCTATTTTTTTTCCTTATTTGTAACCATATTTTTTTACTTTTGTCAACAGTACATTCTTTAAGTCAAAGAACTACCCCACCAGTTGCCCCTGCATGCTGGGAGTTTTTGTCTTTGTGTACATATAGGAAACAAATAGGGAAGGAGTTGGATGCCGGTTCTCTGCTATGCCGTAGAGTAGCACTGTGAAGTATTGTTTGGCTGCTGATTTTATGCAAGGATGGGCAGATAGAAAGCACTTTTCAGTCTTTTTTCACGTTCTCTATCTCTCTCAATAAAATGAAGCCTACATATGAGGCAACACTTGAATTATTTTCTCCTGATCTTTTACTACCACCCTTATCACTGACAGAATTTATTTTGAGATTCTGGCACAAAGAGGTCCAAGAGTCTTAGGTTTCAATATTGTGAATTTTCATCTGCTTTTCTGTATTTTCATTGGCAATTTAAAGGGAAATTGAGTGAGGCTTTCTTGGAGTTACTAATTTATTTCTATTTTGAACCAGTAATCCCAATTGCTTTTAATTTATAGATTTCATATAAGGAAAAGGTCAAAGCTTTCTTTACAAAATTGAAAAACAGCATAAGATATTTGCCTCAAAATCCTTGGCACTTTCCCATTTTATTCCAGAATAGTTTGTCTTTTTTACCATGCATCACATCTTTACTTTCTAATTGAAAATCTTACTCTGCATTAATCTTTCCTATATTACCTATGAAATGCAAGCTAAATTAATTAAATTTTGTATCAATAAAGGCAAACAGGAAAACATTAATATTGAAATATAAATTGAAATATTAGAATCTTTTCATTAATTCAAAATGCAAAATTGTTTTTTTAAAATGCATATGGATTCACACTGAAACCTACTTTAGAACAACAATTTGACACATTCATTTTCTCTTTCAATACCGCTTACCTGGAAGTTACCCTCTGATGAAGTGATGCCGTATTCTTAGTTGATTTCTCTCCATGATGTTGGAATTTTTCACATGGAGACAAAAATTGGAAAGCAGCTAATTCTTCCTTCTGGGTTTATAACGGAAAAATGGGTAAATAAAACTTGGAAAAATGGCCAGAATATTAAGAACTAAGGTTTCTTTAAGGAAACAGATACTTTAACTCTGTAAATAAGAAGATAAAAGGCCAGAATTGTAATACAAGATAAATTATGGAAATACATATACAGAACCAGTCCTCTTTTCAAAAAATCATGTTAAAAAAAAAAAAGAATGATCTCATTTTGGTAAGCAAGAGAGTTATCTTAAAACACAAAAAGGATCTTATAAAAAAAGCTATCATATGTGTAAGAAGAAAGAGTATAAACGAATAAATAATATAAAGATATCTTTATTTCAACTATGTTATAGCTCTTGTATGTTGGTTATTTTATTCTAATGGACCTGCCTTGTCTTGAACTGATGATACAAATAGAAGAATTAACAAAAAGAGAAAGAGAGAGAAGCATTAGGCTACAGAATCAAGAATAAAGGATAACATTTTTCCTTATTTTTTTCCAGCTCAGACTTATTTCAAATGAGCAGAATAGATTGCTCCAAATTAGAGTTGTGAACCACTAGAACTAATATATATAGCGAAAATTTTCATAATTGAACATATCAGTAACCTTTCATTTGAACAATTGAAAGTATCTGTAATCACTTATTTGAATAATTATGTTAGTAATAATTTTTTTACATTTATTGAATTATTTATAATCTATCACCGAGCACAATATGAAGAGTCATCTAATATACTAAACTTATTTGGCAGTGTTTGATAAACCTGTTTATGGATGCCTCGCTGAGATATGTGAAAAATCACATTAATAGCAAAACTACCTGAAATAAAATACAAGCTTTGTCACTTAGATGATGGATGCTGTTTATGACTCATCTTGTCTCTATTCCATATGTTCAACTCTCAGATCCGCTTCTTTTAAACTTCAACCTGACCTTTGAGTTTCTCACTGTCTGTTATCTCTCCCTACCTCCTCCCTCTCTCCTGTCCCTTCTCCCTCCCTCCCCCTTTCTCCTTCCTTCCTTTCTCATTTTTGACAAAGGACACTGTAACCCTACCAATAATGATGAAAAAGAGAAGAAAAAATGAGGTCAGTAGGTAATTGTTTTTAAGCTAAAAATGGTGATATTTCTTATTGTCACAATAGGATAAAATAATGTAAATCCGTATAAATGTAAGTAAATCTACAATGACTTATATCCTAAAATAACCCACAAAGAAGTAGATTTGACATTAACTATATGGCTTTCTCTCTACCCCAAACCCTCCCCCAGTCTCCGGATTCCTTTAGAGGTCACTTTTTTAAAAGATAGAAATAATATATTTTTCAAAGTTAAAATTATTTTATTTAAAGCATTCACAGGGAAGAAAATAAATACTAATAATTCTTCTTCTCAAGCCCCAGGCTCAGTTTCATTTCCCAAATGAATCTACTCTCAACAGTTTGTTTTTGCTCTTTTGAGGTTATGATTATACCTATATATGGTAATCATTTACCTCAATTTGTTGCTACATCTACCTGCTATGAAATATGAGGAATTTAATTCACTTGCACTTCCACTTTCCAAATTATTTATAGTCTCAATATTAGTTCTCCTTGAAATAATACACTTGAACTCCCTATTTATATTGATTTATGCAGTATCTACCACCTTCCACCATGAAAGATGGAGAAATTAGTGCACTCACCTTGCCCTCTTTTCCATCTCTCACCCTTGACTGTCTTTTAGTTATTTTACATTGTCAAGAATATTACATTTTTACTGTAACTGTGATTATTATTTGTATTCTCAAATGATAAGCATTGTGTTTGACTTCAATTTGTGTAATCAACTTATGTACAAAGCATGAAAGGTTTAGAAGTGTAGCATATGATGGGAATTCACTGTAGAACTCTCAGTGCAGTGTGATTGGTGTCAAAGATTCTGGGTCAATTAAATTTTGCTATTTGAAGGAAAACTACCCAAGTGTCTGACTATAATAAATCTTCTTTTAATATTTTTCTGCCTTGCTTCACTTCTTTTGGGTCATACTCAGGTGCTAGCCATTTCTTTAACACCACTTTGTTTTGTTTGGGGTAATAGATTTTATTTTTCTGTAGTTCAGCCTAGCCTACTTTTATTTATGGTATATGGGTGGTTTGTTATCTAAGTTATTGCATTAAAAAAATCTTTAATTTTTGCTCATACCTGATTGATAATTTGGAGAAATAAAGAATTCTGGGTTTAAATAGTTTTCTTTTCTGAGTCTCCCTCATAGCATACTTATGAGAACACTGGTCTCTTAGTTTGTTTATTTCTCCTCCAGTGATCTTGTCCTCCACTTCATGCCAATTACCTGCTTCTATGATGTTATCTTAGAAATTGTCATGGCCAAATATTCCATAATCATAATCCCAAATATTCCACTCTCCTACCACCTCCATCTTTCCAGCTAACATGTCTACCAACAATCCTTCAACCCCAGTGATCTCCACTCTATTGAACCTACTACCTTTTTGCTATCCATTTCCCTCCTACCCTCCCTTCTTATTACCCCTCTGCTCTAGGTCCATGGTCTACCATTAGATTCATGCATCTCTTCCCTGCACTCACCATCTATTCCCTTGACTTGCTTTCCCTCCAGTTACTTCTGGCAAAACCCCAACAATGGTTTAAACTGAACACTCTTCTGTGCCTGTCCTCAAGCAGCTGAATGTGGCTGGAGAAAGTCACAAAATTATTCTGATTGCCTTTAGTTTCCATTCATGACCACTTACTCCAAGGGCCTCTGTGTGGCCCATTAGCCTGCTGCATTTCACTGGGTATTTTCCCTCTGCTCTTCCACTCTCCACTGTCGTTTGTTTCTCTTTATACATTTTCAGCTCCCTTTGTACGTCCCACTTTGTTGATGACATTTTCTCCCTATTTTTCAGCACTGTTGGGTTTTATTCTTTTAAAATCTTCTTTTACATCTCTTCTCAGATCTTATGAAAGAGTTGAGAGAGGGAGAGAGAGGCAACAAATGGATATATCAGTCTCTTCTACTCAGTACTCTTACCTCATTACTTTTTATTTGTTTCATAGTTGACTCTCATATTCATAGGAATATGAAAATTATCATCTATATGTTAAGATTATCTTATATATATATATATATATATATATCTCCATAACTTGTCAGAGCACAAAACATAATATTTTTATAAAATCCCTTATTTTACTTTCTGACTATGATGGGAGATGCTTGAGCCAGGAATTCTGGACAAAGCAAAAGAGTACAGATGCTTCATTTATTTATTCACCATTTATTGAGTGCTGACCAAGTGCCAGGCATGATGCAAACTCTAAGGCTGTAGAGATAAATGAACAACACCTGCAAAAACTATAAAATCTCAGGTCTCAAATTCTAGTAAAGAATCTCACAATCTATAATAGTACATCAAAACATTAATATGTTTAACTATCATATTGATGGTACAAGCAGGAATAAGCTTCTATGTTGAGAAGCTATAAAATTATGAAAAAGAATTTTCAGGATATATGGGTTGCTAAGTAAGCTTATTGAGAAAGTTTAAAAAATATTTGAGAGTAAGATAAATTACCAATTAATAGAATTTTGGATTTATGTTAAATTTTCTTTATAATAAGTAAGGAATAAAGTAAGTAATAGTCTAGTGGTTTAAAAACATGTCCACACCTTTTTGACACTCCTCCCTTCAATAGGTTGAGCTTAATTTCCCTCCTCTTGAATGTGAGCTAAAATTAGTGCTTCTAAAAACTAGAATGCGGCAGAAGTTTCAGTGTATGACTTCTAGGTCTAGGTCGTAAATGACATTGCTGCCACTACATTGCTCTTTCTTGGATTGTTTCTCTGGGGGAAGTCAATCTTCCACTATATCATGAGGACACTCAGGCAGCCTGTGGAGAGGCTCACAGGGGAAAAACTGGGCCCTCGTACCAAAACCCAGCAACAACTTGGCAGTCATGTGAGTGAGCCAGCTCTGAACTGGAACCTCCAGCCCAGTCAAGCCTTCAGATGACTGGAGATCCTCTTGTCTTCTGATTGCAACTTCATGACAGAACCCAAGCCAGAATCGCATAGCTACTCTGTTCCCAAATTTCGTGACCCACAGAAATTGTGAGGATAAAAAATGCTTATTGTTTTAAGTCACTAAATTTTGGGGTAATTTGTTATACTGTAATAAATAAATGTGCACAAATTGACGTTTATTAAATCAGGAATTGAAGGGAAGAAATAAAAATCAAGTTCTAGTACTCAGTAAATTCTAAAAGCTTATGATACTAGTTAGTTTTTATGTCATAAAATAATTGCTTCATTTTTTTCTGGGCAAAATGGTTATGGAAAAACCCAAATCAACTGTTAGTGAAAGAGGAACATAATTTTCATTTAAAATGGAAAGTACAGTTTTGCCATAGGTCCTAGATAAAAGTAGATTGTATAATTTCTTCTGAGCACCTCCTCACAACTTTTTTTTGTTAGTTTGTATTAATTTTTCCACTTACAACATTATTAACTAACTGCTAACTAAAAGGCACTTCCGAAGAGAACTACCATAAAAGAGTTTGAACTTAGTGCACAATGGAGAGGCTTGTATGCCATTTGTACAACATACCTACTGTGAAATGTAACTGTTTGCATGACTTGGATTTGTGTAAGTTTCCTTGCAAATAACTGTAGAGGTGTAAGAAGAAGCTTGACTCCAAAATCAGACTCCCCCTAATCCATCTTCTTCCAACTAAGAAAACTGCCTGTCATAACTGGGCGTGTAAGGAAATATCAGACAGAATATGGACAACTGCCAGGACCTGCGGTTTCCTAAAGGACTTGTGCAATGACCAGCTTCAGTTTTGTAATAAAGCATGTAGGTTTTTCTTTTAAAGGGACATTGGTAGGAAAGACTGGTTTAAAGAAGTTCCTTGATCTTAGAAGTGACACGTATCTATGTAGGTTGTTATTTGTTACATCTTTAATTGACTACTGGGCAAATATACTTTCTTACTTGGGATTCCCACAAAGAGATAAAAAAAGAAAAGAGTTCTGTAAAAACTTTTAGGTACATTATTAAAAATTCATTATAAAAGAATATGAAATAAAAAGAAAAATTGACCAAAGTACCTACATTAAAGAAAACAAAAATAATCTTGCTTAACAATAGTGAAACTTTACTTGATCATCATTCCTTTAGATACTTTAAATAATTTTTTTACATAAATATCTATGTATTTGTATCTCATGGAAAAAATATCAAAGACAAGTCAGATATGAAAGAAAAGTAGTCATTCTAGAAAGAGCAGCAACACAAAGCAAAAGTAAAGGAAGGCTTGTTAATGGAACTAAAAAGAAGCAAAGGTATTTAGGAGAAATGCTGAGAACTTAGATGTCAAGCTAGGAAAGAAAAAAAAGGTAATGAGATGTACCCATGTCTAACTGTTTTAAAGGACGTTGCTCAGAAAAGGAGGCCAAATTGTGTCTTGATGAAAGTCTATGACTTGATCTTCCAAAAATCAAACACAGTCTATAAAAGCAAGGTTGTAAAGGTTAAGACTGCAGACTCTGGAACCACACTGCCAGGGTTTAACTTCAGCAATTGTCGTTGTCATTATTGTTAATTGTGCCATTGTTTCCTTATCTGTAAAATAGGAATAAGATTCGGATCTCCTAGGACTGTTGAAAAGATTAAATGAGATAAAATGCATAATGGCCTTAGATTAGTGCCTAAGCACATAGTAAATATGCTATTATATGACCTATTATTATAATATGATTCTTATTAAAGTTAACAACACTGATAATAACACAAGAGGCAAGCTCACAAGGAACAAACTATAATGACTTCCCTGAAGGAACTTCAGATTCAAAAAACCTATTGAGAGCTGTCTTCTCATAGTGGGACACTGAGAAACTCAGTGTTGAATGAAATCAGCTCCCTGGGGATTGAAGGAACTCAGCTGTTCCAGGGGAAGGTGGCCCACACCAAGGGTATCAGGGAGGCCCCTAAACTGAGACTGAAGTGAAATGGAATTAGAAAAGAAAGAATATTGAACTTTAATTTCTTTGAACTTAAATTCACAAACAGAAAGAGGCTTTACTTTTGGATTTTAATTTCTTTATGGGAATTTAATAATGGGAACAAAAGGTTCATTTTCAAAATTGGAGCTGACAATGTTATTTTAATTCATAACCAATCTCTGGTGAATATTTTAAGACTAATGGCTGAGCATATTCTGAAATAAGAAATAGAAAAGAAAATAAATTTTGGGGTTAGGGTGTACCACATCTATAGAATTAAATCATTAAAATCTCTTTCTGACTGATTTCAGAGATCACGGGGGCCCACTGCTGAACCCTCCAGTTTCCTGAGCCAGGGAGACACAGAAAAACAGATATAAGCTTCAAGAGAAGAAGGTTCAGGAAGGTGGGGCAGGGTGGCCCTGATGCTCAGCTGATTGCCTGAGGGAGATGGGTGCTTGAGCATAGGCTTGGCTATTTTGTCCAATGGGATGAGAGAGAATAAAACATTGGACAGTATCTCTTTTTCATTTTTGCTTCTATCAATAGGGTTGATAAAACTTCTGCAAAAGCTTTTTTCTCCCACTCAGGGGAGAGTTGGAGGGGAAGGAACACTTGCAGATTTTCTCTCCAATCCTTCTTTATTCATCCCTGTATTAGTTTCTTACAGCTGCCATAACAAAGTACTACAAATTGGGTACCTTAAAACAGCAGAAAGTTATTATTTCATAGTTCTGGATGCTAGAATTCTGTAATCAAGGTGTTGGTAGGGCCATGCTCCCTTCTGAAAGCTCTAGAAAATAATTCTTCCTTGCCTCTTCCCAGTTTCTGGTGGGTGCTGGCAATTGGCATTCTTGGCTTGCAGCTGGATCACATCAATCTTTGCCTGTCTTCGCAGGGTCTTCTGCCCCCGTGCATCTCTGTGTCCAAATGTTCCTCTTCTTATGTGGACACAAGTAATTACAGTATGATCTCATACTGCACCTAATTCAGTATGATCTCATCTTAAGTTGATTATATTTGCAAAGACCCTATTTCCAAAGAAGATCACATTCACAGGTACTGAGGGTTAGTACTTAAACATATCTTTTTTAGGGACACAATCCAACCTACAACACTCCTTAATCAAGGAGATGGTAACTCTGGTTACTTAGAACTTGACATTCATTGGTGCACATTTAATATTGGGCAGGTTCATTATGCCTTATAGTTTGAGGTTGAAAACATGCTATGCTCATTTACTTCCTGCATCCAGGCACAAGGGGCTCTACTGTGCTTGTTTGGCTGAGCGGTATTTATACCTGGTAGGCTTCCCCACGTGGGAGAGAGAACCACTGTTCTCTGACTCAGTTACACCTTTTCCTGCAACTGGATGAGCAGTTCCGTTTGAGCCTACTGAATCAGCCATGGGATCAGCTGCCTTCAGTTCAGAGAGAAGAGATTAGGAAACCTCACTTTTGTTTCAGATCTAAACTGCATTCTCCAATACAGTTTACCAGAAGCACCAAATTTAGAGGGATTGAAGCATGCTGGTTTAGTTTATCAGGTAGTGCTTAGCTTCTCCTTTAGGTTGTACTCCTGTGTATGTTCTAGTACTCAATACCTATAACTAGCTGAAAGGCAGGACTCATGGAAGAAATGTCATTTAAGCAGAGATCTGAACATGGTTAGTTAACCAACTGTGGAAAGATGTTGAGGAAGAACATTTCAGATAGCGGGAAGAGCAAGTGAACGTGGCTGGATGTGGGAGCACAGAGGTCCTACACGAGGGTCAGAGTTACCTGAGAGGCATGAACAAGGTGGAGAAAAGCTAGAAATGAGGGCTGAGAGGGACCCAGGGCCTGGTGCAGGTAAGGCCTTAAGTGTGATGGGAAGCTCCTGACAGATTTTGAACAAAGGGATGACATTCCATGGTTAGGTTTCAAAGGCTTATCCTGGAGTGGCGTGGAGGAGAGAATGTAGGGAGACAAGGTCAGAGAAAACCAGGAAGGAGTTTGCTGCAGCAGGACAGACAAAGAGGTGATGGTGAGAAAAAGTCAGATTTGGAAGATATTTTAAACAGAGTAACAGGCTTGCTAATGATTGGATGTGGTGTCAGAGATAAAGATGTGTCTTGGTTGACTCCAAGGATTGGACGCACCATTAAGTAAAAATTCTTGCTAACTGTACTTACTGGGTTGAATAGTGTCCGCCCCAACCTTGAACTTCAGAATGTGACTTTATTGGGAAGTAAGGTCTTTGTAGATGCAATCAATTTATGCTGAGGCCATACTGGATTGGGATGTACCATAATCTCATGACTGGTATCCTTATAAGAGGAGGGAAATTTGGACACAGAGACACATACACAGAGGGAAGAAGGCCATGCAAAGATGGAGGCAGAGATTGGAGTGATGCAGCTGCCAGCCAAGAAATGCCAAGGACTGAGGGTATACACCCAAAGCAGGAAGAGGGAAGAAAGGAACCCCCCTAGAGCCTTCAGGGAGAACATGCCCCTGTAAATACATTGATTTCAGATTTCTAGACTCCAGAACTGAGAATACATTTCTATTGTTTTAAACCACCCATTTGTGGTAGAAAATGAAAACATTAATTAAGGTGAATATTGACATTTTGTTTTAATTTGCTTTCTTGAGTGTTATTGACATATTCCCTTAAATCCACTGAGCTCCTCTTTCTAGTTTTCTGTTCATACCCTTTTCATCAGTTGGTGTCTTTGTGTTTTCTCATGGATATGTGTGAAAGAAACCTTTTATACAAAAAGTTTTAACTTCCAGTTACATTGCCTACAATATAGTAAGATAGGGTATGTATGGTAGTCTTTTGGAAACCTTTCAGATTTTCTGTTTTTTATTTAAGCAGATTTGCAAAAGAAAAAGCAAGAATATTTTACAAAGGAATTTTAAAGAAAGTTTCCCCAGAACCAGGATTGCTCATTTTACTTGCATGTTATTATAATATAGGCATGCATAATTGCAAAAGTAGTGCTTTCAGTAAAACTACAAAAAGAGATTACTGTGGAATATGTATTCTTTCCTATACTATCCTCGCATATGAATTTTACCTATTCATAGAAAAAGCCATGCTTTTCTGGTATTTCTATTCTATATGTATGGAGGAGGCAGAAGAGAACAGGAGACTTCAAAATTATTGATTTAGCATAAAAACTGAATTTAAACTGAGAGAATTTTTGGAATGAACTCTGAATTTCATTTAAAAAAGTGCATATTTTAAAATTTATAGCACATGGAATGCATTTTGAAGCTGTATACTTTCTTTTAAAAGTTGATGTTTAATGTTTTAAGTATAGAGATCATATTTATAATTTTTCTGATTACCTACATCAAGCTAGAACTGATTACTGTTAATCAGCGCCCACACTCTGCAAAGTTAGATGTTGCTTTATTAAATTCAGATCTAGAAAATGGTCTCAAAAGAGCAAATCTAAGAGTTATTGGCCTTAAAGAGGAGGTAGAGAGAGAAAGATTGGTGTAGAAAGTTTATTCAAAGAGATAATAACAGAGAACTTTCCAAACCTATAGAAAGATATCAATATTTATGTGCAAGAAGGTCATAGAACACCAAGCAGATTTAATCCAAACAAGGCCACCCCAAGGCATTTAATAATCAAGTTCTCTAGATCTTGTAGGCGTGCTTCCTCTTTATTTATTCTTTCTTTTTTCTCTTCTGGCTGTGTATTTTCAAATAGCCTATCTTCAAGCTCACCAATTCTCTCTTCTGCTTGGTAAATTCTGCTGTTGAAACACTCTGAAGCATTTCTTAATTTGTCAATTGAATTCTTAAGCTAGGACAGCTATTTTGAATTCTTTGTCTGAAAGGTCACCTAGCTCCATCACTCTGTAATTGGTCACTTGTACCTTCTTTAGTTCGTTTGGTGAGGTCACGTCTCCCTGGATGCTCTTGATGCTTGCGGATGTTCATTAATGTCTGGGCATTTGGTATTGCCTTGGTGAACTTGGGTAAGATACAAGAGGATTCCCTGGCTTACCAGGCAAAGTCTCTCACTCGTCTGTGCTGGGCTGCTGGAGTTGAGAGAGGACTGACATGGGCACTCCCTCATGGCCACCAGCACCAGGTCATACCTGAAGCCAGCCTAGTCTCATTCGAAGCCTGTGATGACTATTGCCTGGCTACCTCTGATGTTTAATCAAAGCCCAAGGGCTTTTTAGTAAGCAGATGGTGAATCTTGCCAGGATTTAGTCCTTCCCTTCAAGGCAGCATGTTTCCTTCTGGCCCAGGGTGGGGCCCAGAATTGCCATCCAGGAACTAAGACCTGGACTCAGGTTTCAGGGGTCTGCTTGGTACTTTTTTTTAACTGTGGCTGGGCTGCTAGCCAAATTGCAAAACAAAGTCCTATGAGTTCTTCCCTTTCTTCGAGTGGAAAAAGACTCTCCGTGAGCCACACTGCCTGGAGTTGGGGGAGGAGTGACATAGGCACATAGGCTTGGCCATAGTTGCTGGTGTTTCACTAGGTCACGTGCACCCCAAGTCCACTGGCTCTGAGCCAGCGCAGCCACAGGAATTGCCCAAGGATTGCAGCCCTTGTCGCCCGACTGCCTTATGAATTTAGTCCGGGCCCCAGGGCCCCAGGCTGCTCTTTTTCTGCTGGCCGTGGGGCGAGCTAGAAGGTGGGCTTTGGGGCACAGGATTTCCCTCTGGCCAGGCTGGTCAAAATGCTCTCTCTGTGGGCACCAGCAGAATTCTGCCCTCTGCTGTGTTCCCTGTGCCAGGGTGGCTCTGAGTTTCAATGCAAAATCCCACAGTCGCTTCACTCTCCCTCCCCTGGGCACACAGATTCTCTCTACACTCACCGTTCTGGCTTGGCACTGCCGGGAAATGGGGGAGAGGGGTGTAGGCGATGCAGGATTGTCTTTTCTGCCCTCTTCAGTGCCTCTTTCCTTGATATAATGTTAACACCAGGTAGTATGATCACTCACCTGATTTTTGGTTCTTCTGAAGGTGCTTGCTTGTGTGGATAGTTGTTGAATGAGGTGTTCGTGTGGAGGGACATACCTGGAAGTTACTATTTGGCCATCATATCAATGAAAAAAAAATACATTATTGCAGTGACAGTCGGGGTTATTGGTTATAAACATTAACTCAACTTTATGAAGTTGAGATACTCTTATTAACACACCTGCTTTACAAATGAGGAAACTGAGGTATGAAAAGTTAAGTAACTCACTTGTAGTCATTAACCTTTTAAACCCAAAGAAGAAATACAAACTGAGGCAGGTTGAGGCCAAAATCCACTTACAGCACCTCACAGGATCAGAGCTGACTCTCAATGCTGGCTTTGGGATAGACTTCACTTATCCTAGGTCTCCAGGAGAGAAAACTGAGGCCCAGGAGGCTTTAAGCAATTTTCCAAAGATTAACTAGCTAATTAGTAGTGATTGGGATTATTTTGTGAGTTCCCAATTAAAAAGAGAGAGAGAAGCAAAAGAGAAAGGCTAAGATATGGCCAGGGAGTGAGGTCTTTCTGTGATAATTGAGCAAAACTGGAAGAGAGGAAATTCAAGGACAGAAAATTGTTAATCGAGGTGAGTTTACATGTCGAAAATTTGCCTCAGGTAGAATTGACTGAAATGTACATCAATAAAGGTAGAAGAAAAGTTAGAATACAGAGATAAACCTATGGGGAAAAAGCAAAGTCGTAGGAGCACTTTTCTGTAAGGCACTTCTCTGGGGTGGAGGGATTATTGCAAGGCAGTCCCACCCCGTGTGGCAGTCCCACCCTGTGTGGCAGTCGTACCCAGTGTGGCGGCCCCACCCAATGTGGCAGTCCCACCTCGTGTGGCAGTCCCACCCTGTGTGGCAGTCGTACCCAGTGTGGCGGCCCCACCCAATGTGGCAGTCCCACCTCGTGTGGCAGTCCCACCCCGTGTGGCAGTCCTACCCAGTGTGGCGGTCCCACCCAATGTGGCGGTCCCACCCCTTGTGGCAGTCCCACCCCCGTGTGGCAGTCCCACTCCAGCACAGCTGAGTTACCGTCTAGAGATGCTGCTGAGCAAAGACTTAGGAAAGAATGTTTGCAAAGCTGAGCTTCAGGTCTTTGGATGCGTCTACATAGTCATTTACATCTTTTCACAACTCTATTGCTATACTAAAGCACATGTTTTCATGAATGCTGCTGCTGCTGATAAAACTCTAATTTATATAAAATAGGTCATTTTTTAAAAATTGCTTATGGCATAAAACATTTTACTTTATAAGCCTTCAATAGGCCTTTATTAGACTTCAGGGTCTGCCCAGGCCATAATTGCAGATTGGTAAGGAGAAAAGTACGGAGATTTCCCATTTAAGAAAATGAGTTTAGTGCACGACAATTAACAATTTATTTACATTTACTTTTCCTGATTGATATCTTAAAATAAATGAGTTTCTTTAATATCCTTATTCTTAGGAAAGGCATGGTGAAGTATTTAGGAGTGAACTGTAATATTTTCAACTTATTCCCAAAGGGTAAAACAAAAATACTTCTGAGTGTGTGTGTGTGTGTGTGTGTGTGTGTGTGTGTGTGTGTATAGAGAGAGA
>NW_012137191.1:7946592-7994461 GCF_000956105.1 Propithecus coquereli | reverse complement strand
GTGTGTGTGTGTGTGTGTGTGTGTGTGTGTGTGTGTAGAGAGAGAGAGAGACAGAGAGAGGGAGAGGGAGAGGGAGATAAGGAGGAAGAGAAAGCAACTGGGGCGAAATATTATCAATTGTTGAATCTAGTTGAAGAATATACAGGTGTTCATTGTATTAGTCTTCATTACTTCTACAAACTTGAAGGTTTTCATAGAAATAGAAAAAGAAAAAGCAGTATACTGACTACAAAGTACTACTTTATGGATTATGTTTTATGTCCTGAGTTGTAGTCTTGTGTGTTATTATTTTTAAATTAGTGATTATTCCATAATTTTGCATTCTTTTTAAACATTTTCTCATTTTGAAATTATTTTTTATAATTTTAATAATAGCTATTATTTATTTAACATCTATTTTATTAGGAATTTTACATATATTATCACTAATCCTCAAAACAATTCTGAAAGGTAAATATTATTGTCTCCATTTTTCAATAAGAGAACACATTTATTTGCCCTTGGTCACATGTAACTATAAATGTTAGTGCTGTGATTTGTGCGCAAAAGTGTCAGAATCCAAACTCTGTACTCTTTTTATTATATTACCTGCTTCTCATGCTAAGACATTTTATTTCTAGATAGGTGGGCAGGTTGTCCTTTGGAGGAGATCCTTTTATGCCAATTTAAATCTATTAAAACCTATGCTCTTATGCCAAATGAGCAGAATAAACTAGTTCTGCCACTTTTATCTGTATCTCAAAGTCATAAAAACAAAGTTATCAAAATCTGAATGCCTCTCTAAAAACCTTCTAATGAAGGTTCATTGCCTCATTTAATTGTCTTATCATAAGCAAGAGATAAAATATCAATTGCATGTTTGGTAGTGCTATTTCAAAATATATTGACATTTGGCTGTTTCATCAAGTTCCTAAAATTTTCTACTTTTAAGCATGCATATTCTTATCACTAAGTGGCACTTTGTTCCCATAAGGCAAAGCATTAATTGTTTATTCAACAAATATTTATTGAGCACTTAAGTGCTTACTTAGCACACCATATATGCATTTTACTGAAAATCCTATTGCAATCTTAACTACATTTTGTTCCTGTTAAAGACACTAACATTACACAATTTTTCTCCCTCATGATTTTAATGTTGTCTAGCAGTAGCAAAACTTCTATAGGATAGTTATCTGGTGGACTATTTTTAACATAACCATTTACTTGTAACCTCCAAATTAAATAAGTAAGACCATTTATATGTCCAGTTCAAAGTTTTTCAGAGTTATCGATAAAGCCCCAGTAGATTTTTAAAAGAAAGGATTTTCATGACTTTGGGATGATTTCAGTAGGAGAGGACTGATGAGAGATGATGCCTTTGAATCACCCCCAGCATTGTGTGCCTAGATATATGGTGAGTAATGGTGAGTGTAGAGATTATTGTTTCATTTTACATTGTTAGAGGAAAAGAATATTTGCTTGAAATTTTGCTCATAAAGCTTGGGTATATGACTACATTAAAGGTAAGGAAGTAATGAATAATTTTCTCAAGCTCTGTTTGATGAAATGAGATGCTGCCAAGATTCTCTTTCAAAATAGAAACTGTTGAGCTCATTTCCTCTACAGATCCTTATCCCTTTAAAGACAAAGTTAGAGTCAATTATTGGAAATACTTCAACTTATGTTTGCATTTTTTTTATCCTCCCACCCTTTAGAGCTTGAATAGTAAATTCTGCTTTAGAATTAGTGGCAATCTTCTCATTTTATTTTATTATTTTAAAGATGTTTATGTTGCTCAGGCTGGTCTTGAACTCCTGGCCTCAAGAGATCCTCCCATTTCAGCCTCCCAAGTCTCTGGGATTACAAATGTGAGCCACTGAGCCAGCTAAAAGTAGTGAGAATCTTCCTTCCTCCCTTCATCCAACACAGGAGCATTTCAGAGAATAACATTCTTAGGGGCGAATCCGTGAAGGGAAATTTAAAGGCAAGGATTCACTCCTGGAAAAGGTAGAGTAACAACAGCTTTTGCTTTTGAGGCTACAATGACTTTGCCAACAGTAGGAAGAATCTCAGAGATCAAGCAAAAATTGAAAAACAGGCTCTTTCTCTTGAGGTATGTCCTTGTCCACCTTTCCAGGCCCTTCTTTGATTTTTAGCTCTAAAGCTTACTTTTCCAGTGTCCTGGTGGTCTAAAGCTCTAGGTACTTCTAATTAAGAACAAAATTTTCAGATGAGAAACCAAGTTACAAGATATTAAGTTGTTTTTTCATAGATGTGTTTTTTAGAGGCAGATATATGGAGAAGGCAAAGGATCACTAATAGGTAAATTTTAAGAGTCAAAGGATCCTTTGATAAGCTTCCAGGGAAAACGTGTTGGCAGTTTTCTACTTGATATATTGATATACCATTGAGGTCATTACTAATCATTAAAAACAGATAAATGGATGGATGCACCCTCAAACTGGGTCATTTCTGATCGGATATTGGGAAATTAGTTGGTATCCAGGATGTACAATTTTGGAAAGTACAGGAAAGTGTCCCCGGCCCTCATTATCTCCCACATCAGAGAGTGGTGATGCAGACATTTGATTCTTTGATTTAGAACTTACCCTCTTATAGAGTGATCAATGGAAATCCAAACACTACAGTTGTGGTGAGATATACAGTTACTACTCTTTTTACCTTAGAATAAGTTACTTTATCTGTTGTCTGAATTTAGCACTGCCAAATGAGAACGAATTGAACAGGGCTGGAAGGGATTCTATAGCAGGCATCGTTTACCAGCCAGAGTGCAATATGAGGCATCTGAACAGAGTTGGGAGAGGTGGTTGGGCAGAGAAATAAGGCCTAGTCTCTGCTCTGCTATTAACAGCAGGGTGTCCTTAGGAAAGTCACCTCCCTTCTCCGGGTTTTAATTCTCTAATTTTAAGAAAGGGGATTGGATTAGAATTTCTGTAAGTTCCTGTACAGTAATGATGTCCCATTAAGCCTGTCCCCTCTCATTCTAAAACTCAGTGATCTGGTGAAGTTTACATGCATCCTGCCTACACTGGTCATCATAGCATGAACCTCGATTTCATCTTACTTCATCTTTTCAGACTAAAGAGTTATGGGTATTTGCTTATACAGAAGCTACTTTATCATCCATATTACTTTAGTTATGTATTCTTCTTTGACTCATTCCAGATTTAAGTCATCTTTAAAGTTTCTTGACCCAGAACTTCTTTTCACTGCCTTAGAGACAAGATGCATAATAAAGAAACCAAGCAAGACAACCTGCCTGTTTCACAATTTGCTTCCTTCCTGAAAAATGACTTGTGTTTTGTTGATTCTTTTGACCAAATAACATCCTACACTGATGTTTTCAAGGTCTGATGATGCTCTTAACTGTCTTTGGTAAGGGATGACTTATAGTCATTGTCTTATTAATAGAGTATGAATTATTTTTATCCCAAGGTTATGTTGCTTTCTTCCCTACTGAACCTAATCTGCAACTTTAAGGCCTGGCTGCATTGCTCAACCCACAGATACTGTTCTTGCTACCTCTTGGGCACAACTACATTCTCAAGGACAGTATAAAACAGGAGGAACAGACTTCCTTTCTGAAAGTAAATTGTATTTTTTAATCTTTCTTTCTACTTCATGCTCAGCAACATAATCTCAGTAGGATTTCTAGAGGGGCTGTGACACAACCAGGATTTTGTCTCCCAGTGTAAGCTCTAGGGCTTGGACACTGATATATACAAGAGTAGTAAATGATGCCAGAGGTTCCGGGACTGGACTAGCCATTTTGTATGAGTGGCTTTGACCTTGCTACATCAGACTCATGAATCACGCAGATGACCCCATCCCTGTACTGAATGTGCCACTGTCCTAGAGGTAAAAACTATGCCCACTAGAGAGTAGGAGGGAGCTACCTACAGCCAATGTGCTTTCACTCCTGCGTGCCTATTCCTGATGCCGCCCTGATGTGTTTTCTATGGTTACTCAAACATTGTCATCATATTTTTTTGTAACTATTTCCTCTATTTCCCTTTTGACATCTTTCTAAAAGGTCACTAGAAAAATAAGATTCGGTTATGTAACCTACATTATAGTAAATGGGACACAAATACAGAGATGAGTGTGAAAGAAAAAATACTCAAATCAATTGGCCCACGTTTAGCAAAAATAATTTGGCAGAGCACCTACATTGGCCAAGAGACTTTCATTAATTTAACAAATATTGATTGAGCCCTTAATATGTTCCAAACACTTTTCTATTTGAATAGGCCAACATGGCATCTTGTTCTCTTGGAGGCTTACAAATTAGCAGATAGGACAAATAGTAAACAAGTAAAAAGTAAATCTGATTACATATAGGAAGGAAGTAATCTTTAAGAATTCAAGGAATATAGAAAACGAGGGCAGCAATAATAGGAGACTCATATTGCCAGGAACTTTATACATATATTAACTTTTAATCTTCATAACAACCCCCTCTTCGTTTGCTAGGGCTGCCATACAAATCACCATAGACTGGAGGGCTTCAACAACAGAAATTTATTCTCTTAATGTTCTGGAGGCTAGAAGTCAAAGAAAAAGGTTTCAGCAAGTTTGTTTTTTTCCGAGGCCTCTCTCTGTCTTGTAGGTAGCCGCCTTCTCTCTGGGTCCTCACGTGGTTTTTCCTGTGTGCACGCACATGTCTGGTCTCTCTCTGCCTTCATTTCCTCTTCTTATGAGGACACCAATCATATTGACCCCATTTTAACCAAATTGTCTCTTTAAAGGACCTATCTCCAAATATAGTCACATTCTGAGGTACTGGCGTTTGAGGATTTTGCACATGAATTTCAGAGGATTACAGTTCAACCCATATATAACAAACCCTATGAGGCAGGTAAGGTCATTACCCCACAGATAAGACACAAAGAGATAAAGTAATTTTCCTGGATTGGAACACCAAGATCTGTGCACTTAATCACTATGCTCATGTTTAAGAAAACTATCAGCTAAGGAATTTGGGAGATAAGTTATTGGAAACCAGCAAAACTGAGATTCATGGTGTAGCCAAAAGCACATGGCATGGATTCAGGTGGTCTGAATTCAAGTCCTTACTTTCCTACTTGTAAGTTGTGTAACATTAAGACTATTAAGCCTATTGAGTTTTTTTTATTCCTCTCCCCACAACAAAACCAATATACTTTGATATTTTTTGTTCTTTTATATTTTGTTTTCAAAAAAACCTCTGGTTGTAATCTATTAATTTGGTTTCTTTTTTTTTTTTTTTTGAGTTTTTGTTTGCTGGATTATTTTTTTTATTAATTTCAGAATATTATGGGGGTATAAACATTTTGGTTACATGAATTGCTTTTGTGCAGTTTGTGTCAAAGTTATAGTGTTCCCAACACCAAGATAGCATGCATTGTATCTGTTAGGTGCGAATTTATCCATCCTCTCTTGCCCACTCCTACCTGCTTGGTTTCTGCTGGGTTTTACTATTAATATCATATGAGCACATGAGTGTTGATCGATTACTTCCAATTTAATAGTGAGTACATGTGGTGTTTGTTTTTCCAGTCTTGTGATACTTCACTTAGGAGAATGGGCTCCAGTTCCACCCAGGTTGTTACAAAAGGTATTAGTTCACCATTTTTTTTTATGGCTCAGTAGTACTTCATAGTAAACAACATATACCACATTTCATTAATCCACTCATGTATTGATGGGCACTTGGGTTGATTCCAACTCTTTGTGGTGGTGAATTGTGCTGCAATAAACATGTGTCTTTTTGATAAAATGACTTTTTTCCTTTGGGTAAATACCCAATAGTGGGATTGCTAGATCCAAAGGTTGTTAGGTCTACTTTTAGTTCTTTGTGGTATCTCCATACTATTTTCCATAGAGGTTGTACTAGTTTGCAGTTGTACCAGCAGTGTATAAGTGTTCCTTTCTCTCCACATCCACACCAGCATCTGATATTTTGGAACTTTTTGATAAATGCCATTCTCACTGGAGTTAGGTGATATCTCATTGTGATTTTGATTTGCATTTCCCTGATGCTTAGAGATGTTGAGCATTTTTTTATATGTTTATTGGCCATTAGTCTATCTTCTTTTGAAAAGCTTCTATACAAGGCTATGGTAACCAAAACAGTGTGGTACTAGCACAAAAACAGAGACAGACATATAGATTAGAACAGAGAACCCAGATATAAAACCATCCTCATGTAGCCATCTGACTTTTGACAAAGCAGACTAAAATATACAGTGGGGAAAAGAATCCCTATTCAATAAGTGGTTCTGGGAAAATTGGATAGCCACATGTAGAAGACCGAAACAGAATCCACACCTCTCACCATTCACAAAAATTAACTCACGAGGGATAACAGACTTAAACTCAAGATATAAAACTATAAGAATTCTAGAAGAAAATGTTGGAAAACTCTTATAGATATTGGCCTAGGGAAAAAATTTATGAAGAAGACCCCAAAGGCAATCACAGCAACAATAAAAATTAACAAATGGGACTTGATTGAATTAGAAAGATTCTGCACAGCCAAAGAAACAATCATTAGAGCAAATAGACAACCTACAGAATGGGAGAAAATATGTTCATCTATACATCCAATAAAGGGCTGATAACTAGAATCTATAAAGAACTCAAACAAATCAGCAAGAAAAAAATCAAACAACCCCATTAAAGTGGGCAAAAGACATGAATAATTTGGTTTCTTGTCACACAAATAGGTTGTGGCCTACATTTAAAAAACACTGCCTCATGTAGCTCTTGTGTCCAAATGTGAATTATTCTTGTCAGTTAGTGATCCTAGCTCAGAGTTTTACTGTCCTATAGCAGCGGTCTCCAACCTTTTTGGCACCAGGAACCGGTTTCATGGAAGACAATTTTCCCACAGACCAGTAGGGGGGATGGTTTTGGTGCATTATATTTATGGTGCAGTCAAACCTCTCTGCTAATGATAATCTGTATTTGCAGCCACTCCCCAGAACTAGCATCACCACCTCAGCCCCACCTCAGATCATCAGGCATTAGACTCTCATAAGGAGCACGCAACTTAGATCCCTTGCACAAGCAGTTTACAGTAGGGTTTGCCCTCCTATGAGAATCTAATACCCCTGCTGATCTGAAAGGATTCAGAGCTTATGCAGTGATATGAGTGATGGGGAGCGGCTGTAAATACAGATGAAGCTTCACTCTCTTGCCTGCCACTTGTCTCCTGCTGTGTGGCCCAGTTACTGACAGGCCATGGACTGGTACCTGTCCGCGGCATGGGGGTTAAGGACCGCAGTCCTATGACGTTCAGTTATCTCAAGGCAACTCATAAGAAGGAAGTTACATTCTCTTAATGAAAAGAAACATACATGATATACAACATATTGTTTCATTTTTGCTCTGCTGAGTGCTATTCGCCTGTCCTCTTCTCCAGCATCCTGACAGATAGAATGATCCCACAATGAATTAAGAGCAAAGTGGTTGAACGTCAGCTTTTTCATGATGCCCTCCCTGCAGTGGTCATTGCTGCTGGTTTCTCTACCGCCCATCGTGGTTTGAATTTAACCTTCTTGGCATAGATAAGAACCTGATTGCAGGCTTCTCCTGTAGGGTAAGGCTAGTGATGTTTACTGCCCCAAAGCAGGAAACAAGAGAGAACACCTGTAGCCTTACAAGGATGTGTGCGTAAAAGTACATAGGTGTACAAGAGCCAAGAAGAGAGAGAGAGAAAGAGAGTGTGAGAGAGAGAGACAATTAGCTCCAAAAAATAACGTCACTTATAGGCAATGACCTTTAATACGTTAAATTGTCCAGTAAAGAAACATTGGACAATGGATATCAGCTTGTCACCAATTTTCCTATTAAGCAAATTTCTCTTCTTCTCTTGGGAAAAAAAGGGTGGAAAGAATGATGGAAGCTGCCTCCCCAGATCATCCCCAAGGAAGGGTAAGTATGGAAGGAAAGTATTGAAGGAAAGTCCCGAGCACCTCTTGAGAGGTGAGAAAATTTGGTAGGAGTACCTATTTTATGACCCAAGAAAGAAATGTGAGGAAAGAGGATTCCTTCTACACCTGTCACCTAGCATTTTTAGATGTGCTTTTATGTGTGCCACAAAATCAAAGGAATACTGAGTCTTCATAAATCTAGAAAGACTAGTTATCACAACAAGTTAAACTACAGTACATTATGCTCTTATGGGGGATATATCAGAATCTCCAACAGGTCAAAGATGGAATATATGTAGTTTGAAAAAACTCTCCTAGTAATTCTGATAGGCCCCTTCAGCTCTCCATCACCCCTTACTCCTACACAGACAAAGTGAGAATCATTGATCTCAAGCAAGAAGGGAAAAGTGCCAAAAGTAACCACCTGGGGAATATCAGTATTTGAGATTTAAGCAAATGAAGATATAATTTGGAAATAGACCAAAAATCTTCTAGAAAATTGGAGGAATGCCAAAAGAGAGTGGACTTTTAAAAGTCAAAGGTATAGATTATTTTAAGAAAGAAAGAGTAGTTAATATCAAATGTTGCTGATTGGTCCATAATATTATTATCATTTTTTAATGACAACAGTGTGCCAGGTGTTTTGTATCTATTATCTCATTTGATCTCTCAAGAATTGCATGAAGCAAAACTGAAGATTAGAGATGTTCAATAGCTTGCTGGGATATAAATTCAATCCTATATAATGCCAAAGCCCCTTTTCTTTTTCCACGCTGTTCTGCGAGGTCATTGGTGGTCTTGATGGGAGTGGTTTGGGTAGACTATTGGGTACAGAAGCCAGAAACTTTTTTAAGTTGACACAGCTGATGAAATTTAAGAGAGGACAGACTATGATGACACCTGAAGTTTAACTATGACAAAAACCGAGAGTGACGGAACCAGATAGGGGAAGTGGTCTATCTTCTGTTTTCTTTTGTGTATAAGACGCTGGCTTTTTTTTTTTCTTTAAAGAGACAGGGTCTCGCTCTGTTGTTGCCCAGGCTTGAGTGCAGTGGTATGATCACAGCTCAATGCAAACTTGAACTCCTGGGCTGAAGAGATGATCCTGCCTCAGCCTCCCAAGGTGCTGGGATTACAGGCTTGAGCCCCTGTGCCTGGCCAAGATGCAGTTTTGTATAGTGATGAAGATCACATGCTTTTCCTCCATACTGCATTTATTGAAATCTCAGCTGCTCATCAGCTGCATTTTACTTAATCTTATAGTGCTTTTGAGTGCTTGTCTCATAGGGCATTAGTGAGGCTAAAAAGGGAGCTATTAAAGGGAAAGTGCTTAGTAAGTATTAGTTATTATTTTAAAAGTTTATATGTTGAGAGAAAGGAAGGAGTGAAGAGGAAAAGGTTGACAATGAAAAAGGATTCTCTCATACTTTTTTCAATGCCCTTTAGCTTATATTACCAGGAATATACCTGTGATTGAAAATTTGGATTTATTACATTGGGCAGCAAAAGAGAACGCAAACTTTGAAAAACTAAAGGGTATCTCAGTAAGAGGCTGTTTGAAAGTACTTATAGAATTTTTGCTTTTGTTAGGTGATTTTGGGGAAGGCCCTCCCCGCCCTCCAAAGAAGGGTGTCTTTGCTTTGGGTGGGATATTTTTAGGAAAGCGAAAGTCAGTCTATAAGGATATTTGGATATCTAAATAGATCTTATCTAGGAGAAAAGTCTAGATCAAGGTTAATAATATGCTTTGTAAAGAAGCAGAAATCACTCCTATTAGCCGGGATAGAGGAACGTTTGGTCACTTTTTGTGCATTGTTCATGTTTTTGTCTGTGTTCAAATATGATTACATGGTGGTCTTTTTTCTCTTGATCCATCGCAGTCACAGAGTGGCCTTGTCTGATGTTTTGTGAAATTTTAGCTTCAAGAGAACACTAAGGCCTGGTTGTTTTACTCTTGGATTTGACCTCTCTCCATTATGGGGTCCACAGACCAAGTGGTTCTTGACATTCACTAATAATAGAAAGGTTGACATATTGCAGAATGTCTTAGAGGATTTAAAATTTCAAGACATAGTCAATAGATTGCATTTTAAAATATATTATAAATTTTTAATGTACTAGTTATGTTGGGCCCACTAAAAAGTTAATTTTAATCTCTCAGTATAGGTTTTCTTTTTCACTTCAAAGCAAATTTCCCAGAAAATTTCATCTTTAATTTTATTCAGAGTATTTATGACCAGAAAACCTTTTAGAGAGAGTGCTCATCTAAAATTGAAATAGTTTGCACTAAGAAAAAATTTAACAAAACAAGCCAGGTTGGATATTGCAGTTCAAATACTAAAGCAGTTCAAATATTAAAGCAGTTCAAATACTGAAGTCATATTGTCTTTTTCTTTAATACTGGGTTAGTATGCACAGACAAAATAATGTGTAGGATATTTAAGAGCTTCTGTATACAATATATAACTTTTTTTGTTCCTAGACTTAGAAGTAACCACGGTTGACCCTTGCAACAACATGAATTTGAAGTGCGTGGGTCCACCTATGCATGGATTTTCTTCCAACTCTGCCCATCCTGAGACACAAGACCAACCCCTCCTCTTTCTCCTCCTCCTCAGCCTACTCAACATGAAGACAATGATGATGAAGACCTTTATAATGATCCACTTCCATTTAATGAACAGTATATATATTTTCTCTTCCTTATGACTTTCTTAATAATGTTTTCTTTGCTCTAGTTCCCTTTATTGTTAGAATATATTTTATAATACATATAATGTAAAAAACATGTGTTAATTGGCTGTTTATGTTATCAGTGAGGCTTCTGGTCAACAGTTGGCTATTAGTCATTAAGTTTAGGGGAAGTCAAAAGTTATACGCAGATTTTCAACTGTGTTGGGTGGAGGGGTCAATGCTCTAACTCCGGTGTTGTTCAAGGGTCATCTGTACTTGATATAGGCTTAAGTCTCCTCTTTTTACCTTTCCAAATACATTTTTAATAATGCTAAATTATAAGGCCACTTATTTTGGGTAATTTTTTCAGTTATAATTTACATATGTTTTTGAGCATTTACTATAGGAAACATCATGCTAGATGCTGATGGCAAATTTCATGTTTCATACTTAAAATTGATTCAAAGCACTTATTGGTTTTGGGTTCCTTGTTTCAGTTACAGAGATATACAAAGAAATATACAGACATTATTTGAAAATATTTCTTTGACAACAAAGCAGTAAATCTTCAACTGTTGTTGAAGGGCAATCAGGAATCAAATGATAGTTTTTTCCTTAGACGCTGATGAGTTCTTAAGAGCCTATTTTAAAATGTTGCAATGCTCATACTTTGCATTTCTTAACTTTTTTTCCAAAGATATTAAAAGAAGACAAAAATACCACAGAAATTTTTACGCATTTCTGGAAGAGTCTCCTGGCAATGGGATGCTGATGCTCTGGAGAGAATGAGAGTTGTCAGTTGAGACATAGGCAGCCCGTCAGTGGAGAGCTCAGAGGAAGGTTCCAGCCAGGAGAAACCAAAGGCTTCCCAGACCCCCTGACGACCAATGTGACCCTCAGCAATGCTCTCTGAAGAGAGTTTTCTATTCTTGAAGCATGTTTCAAGCACAAAATATGGTAGTTTTAAAAGAAACAGTGATGGAAATCAAACTGTAAGATAATCTCATTCAGTAACTCTTTCTTGGAAACACAGAATTTTTGAAATAGAAGAGTTATCAGTATTATTTTGATAAAATTAATATTTATTGAATGTTCATCTTGTTTCATGGATATATTACTCATTGAATTTTAGCACCTGTTACCCAAATTTCAAAGGGGAAGAATTTAAAGAAAGGTTAAATGAAATGCCATATTTAAAAAAAAATAAAAAGAGACAGAGAGAGAGAGATTATAAATGATGGAGCTGAGGTTAGAAACCAGGTCTGTGTAACTCCAAAGCCTATGGTGTTAATCATCATAGTAATAAAGTTTAATCGTTTTGAGTGCCTATTATATATAAGGCATTGTTCTAATGCCTATATATATTGTGTTATTTAATCCTCACAACAACTCTGTGAGATAGATACTCTTTCATAGGCACCTAGAACTTGAGTAACTAATCTGATAGTCATACAACTAATAATCAGCTCATGATTATGTCACTCTGACTCTTTGGTTGAATAACAAAGTTGGCTTATATAAAGCAAATATTAATAGATCTGAAAGGAAAAATAGACAGCAATACGAAAATAGTAAAGGACATCAATACCCCCACTTTCAACAATGGATACATGATTCAGAAAGAAAATCAATAAGGAATCATTGGGCTTGAACTGCACTTTAGACCAAATGGACCTAGCAGATACATATACAACATTCCATCCAACAGCAGCAGAATATATTAATACATTCTTCTCAAGTATACATGAAAAATTTTCCAAGATAGACTATACATTACACCACAAAACAAGTCAACAAATTTAGGAAGATTGAAATCATATCAAATATCTTTTCTGACCACAATGGTATGGAAATAGAAATCAATAACAGGAGGAAAACTAGGAAATTAACAAATGTATGGAAATTAAATAACACACTTCTAAAAAATCAGTAGGTCAAGAAAGAAATCAAAAGGGAAATTTAAAAAATCTCTTGAACAAATGAAAATGGAAATACAAAATACCAAAACTTATGAGATGCAACCAAAACAGTTCTAAGAGGGAAGTTTATAGTGATAAATGCCTACATAAAGAAAAAAGAAAGACCTCAAAGAAACATCCTAACTTTATACCTCGAGGAACTTGAAAAAGAAGAACAAAATAAGTCCAAAGTTAGTAGAAGAAAGGAAATAACAAAGATCAGAGCAGAAATAAATGAGACAGAGACTAGAAAAACAATAGAAAAAATTGACACTGAGGTTGGTTTTTTGAAAAGATAAACAAAATTGACAAACCTTTAGCTTGACTGAGAAAAAAGAAGTCTCAAATAAATAGAATCAGAATTGTGAGAAGAATTCCCAACACCGCAGAAATCCAAAAGCTCATAAGAGATTACTATGAACAATTATATGATAAAATATTGGATAACCCAGAAGAAAGGGATGAATTTTTGGAAACATACAACCTACCAAGACCAAATTATTATATTAAAAATATTGCTGTAAAAACTTTCAAAACACACAATGAGCCCAAAGATTTCAATAACCTAGAATTAATAATTATCAAAATTTCACCACATATGCTTCATCCATCCATATTTTTTCTTTCCTATTGCTGAAGTATTTTAAAGCAAGTAATAGACATGTTATTCCATGCCTACATATGAATTCCTAAAATTACAGATATTTCTATGCATTAACACATTATATTCTTTCCATTTGGAAAAGGTAAAGATGATTTAAAAAAAAAAATCATTTCTAAGATGCTTAAACTCCATACATGGAGAAATTCAATGTAAATAATTCTAAAAGTTGTAGTATAGTTTCAAGAGTTTTATTAGTATTTTTTTATGCTGTTTTTCATCTCTAAGTGAATCAGCTGCTTAGAAATCTTCTCCCTCTGGCACTTATTATGGAGTACCCACTGAATCACTCCTTTTTTTATGTTCAAATCTCAAGAAGAAATAGGATTTTAAGAGCTTTATATCATTTGTGAACAGCTTGCTTTTTCTTCTGAATGACTAACATGGGAGAAAACACTTTTAAATAGCTTGTGGCTCACCACAGGAAGTGTAGGGCATAAAGTTAATTGTGTAAAATAGTATACTTTTTTTTTTTTTTAAGAAAAAGGGAACACACAAAAAGAAACCCAATGAACTACTAAATTTCAAGATTTTAACTTCTAGGACCTATATTTTTCTCCCAGAAGTTTAGTTTGGGGCATTTTCCTAATTTTTACAAATTTGTTTTGATCTTTTTTGCTGATATATCATTTCCTTTCATTGTAAAAATAGATGCCTATGCTACGGAAGAATTTAAATGAACAAAATCATAAGAAAGAGATAAACATCATCCACGAATACCAACAGCCAGAAATAACTAATCAATGTCAATGTTATGTAGATAGATAGATATAAATAATAGTTTTCATACTTTAACATCATATTATGCAGTGTTTCAAACATACTATTCTAATTTATACTTGTGATACTGTCTAACCGTTTGTAAATTTTTTGGATAATTTCTTAAAACAGCTTTATTGAGCTCTAAGTCACATAACCATGCAATTCACCCATTTAAAGTGTGCAATCCAATGATTCTTAGTATATGCCCAAATATGTGCAACCACCGTCAATTTAATCACCTCAAATTTTCATCACCTCAAAAAGAAACACTGTACCCTTTAGTTACCATTCCCTATTCACCTAGCTCAATTTCTGTCTGCCCTCCAACCACCAAACAACTACTTCTCTGCTTGGTCTTTTGTGACTGGCTTCTTTTATTTGGTGTAATGTTTTCAAGAACCATCCATGGTGTAGCATGTTATCAAAACTTCATTCCTTCTTGTGGCTGAATAATATTCCATTGTATGGATAGACAACATTTTGTTTATCCATTTATCAGTGATGACATCCATAATGTTTGATCATGAATGCCCTTACATTTATATCCTTGCATTTCTTATATTATTTTTTTTTACTTAATATTAGAGTTTTGAAAGAAAAATTGCTTGAGTTCTTTCAAGTCTTTCAACACAAATTATCAAGCATTCTCAATTTTATAGAAGAAAACTAGCATTGCCATTGCTGGTTCAATTTCTATTTGTTTGATTACTTGAGAAGACAAGTAATTTTTTAATGTTTTTTAGTTAATATTCTGTGAATTTTAGTGTATTTTGCCTAATTTTATTTTGTGATGCCAATTTTTTTCTTTATTGGTTGCAAAAGCTCATTACAGAATGACGCAGAACGCAGGTTGTTCTTCCTCCATGTGAAAATCTCATTCATTCTTCACTTCTCAGCTTCATTGCCACTTCCACCAGCTACCATCCCCCACCTCTCAGTTCTGGTTAAGTGCCCCCTACTCTGTACTGCTTTGCATCCTTACATAATAATTGCTTAATTGACTTTTTTGCCTGTTAGGCTGTAAGCGTAACTGAAGAGTAACCAAATAAAGTCGTGCAGGTTTCTTGCCCAGGATTACCTCTGAGGCCAGCCAGTGGAGCTTGAAATCCAGCTCTTCTTAATGTCACAATCCGCAACCAACAGGGGGCGCATTTTTCTCCAGTTCCCACAGAGGTATTCTGTGGAAAGCGGCAGCCGTGGGCACTGCATATCGGTGTTTGCCATTGAATTTTCAATTCCTACAGTGTCGGCCAAAATTGAATACAAGTCTATTGAAGAAAAGAAAAAAAGGAAAAAAAGGATGTTAACCTTCTACCCACCATATATTTTGCAAATATATTCTCTCTGTTTGTCCTTTGCTAAACAAATTTTAAGCATATTTTTATGTACAGAATTTTCCAATTTTTTATTCAATTAAATATAATAATCTTTCTGGTGGACTTATAAGACATTTGTGCTAAGAAAGTACTTTCACATTTTTATTTTTTACATATAGTCCTATAATCCATCTGGAATTTATTATGATGTTTATTCTAATATGAGAAATAAACTTGATACTCTCTTCCAATAATTTGTGAGTTTCTTCAGTACTATTTGTTTAATAATCCTTTTCTTTCCTGTTGACTCATGACACTAAACTTTGTTTTAGATCTGTCAATTCTGGTTCATTGTCTAACAATATTTGCAACAATTGTCTGTCTTATTATTATTATTTTTGAGACAGAGTCTCGCTTTGTCACCTGGATTACAGTGCAGTGGTGTCATTATGTCAGGTTTTAGTCTGAAACTGTCGGTTCTTGGCGCGCTCACAGCCAAGGAATGACCTGACATGCCAAAGTCAGGCAAGCACGAAAATGAGGTTTATTCAGGAGAGAAAGATAGGATTACAGGGCAAGAGCAAGATACAGGTTTACAGAGCATGGTACATACTCCACAGATGATGACCGGGCCCATTGTAGCAGCAAAGACAGTGCAAGAAAGGGCGCAAAAGAGAGCTTGGAAACGGTGTGCGTCTTATTTTATGGTGTCCGGATAGGGACCTCCCTCGTGGTTCAGAGGTCACCATGGAACCACTTTGATTGGACAGTTGGGAGTCATATGACCTGAGCCTTAACTACGCATGTGGGTTCTAGGTCATTTTCTGGACTTTATGGTACCCATACTCTTTTGCCTGTGGGCTACAGAGTCCTCTGCATTCTTTTGCAGCTGGCGCGCCAAGTTCTGATTGGCAGATTCATAGGGTATTCTCTCCTTCCAGGTATGGAGAATTAGGGTGTGGCAGGACCAATATGGGGGCAACAGCACCCACTTTTGTCCCAAGGGAACTCAGAATCCCTCACTATCTACCTAGTAATTATAGTTGACTGCAACCTCAAACTCCTGGGCTCAAGCTATCCTCCTGCCTCAGCCTCACAAGTAGCTGGGACTGCAGGCATGCACCACTACGCCAGACTAGTTTTTCTATTTTTTGTAGAGACAGGGTCTTGCTCTTGCCCAGAGTGGTCTTAAACTCCTGGTCTCAAGTGATCCTCCCACGTCAGCCTCCCAGAGTGCTAGGATTACAGGCGTGAGCCACTGCACCCACCCCTTCTATTATTTTTATGATATAGTATACTTTAATGTCTAGTTGGGTAGATCTTCTCCACTAATTTTCTTTTTCAAAATTTTCTTAGCTTTTCTCACAAATTTACCTTTCTAGATGAACCTTAGAAACATCAAACATCGTGTTTAATACCATGAATAATACTAAAACCACTGCCATTTTGATTGGGATTATGTTAAATTTATAAATTAATCTAGGATGAATTAATATCTTTATAGATCTTTATCACATTTAATTTTTTTCATCCAGAAATGTAGAATATCCATCTATTTTAACCTCATCATGCATTTTAGGAATTTTAGGGGTGTTTTCTGTGTGTGTGTATTTAATAGACTCTAACGTATTTCTTGTTAGGGCAATCCCTAGGGTTTTTTGGTATTTATTATTTTTATGTAAACTCTTCTTTCCTGTTATATTTACAAACTTTTTATTGTTGTTATATTGCAAACTATTACTTTAACATAAAGCTTATATTCTACCAATTTATTAAACTCTCTTACTAATTCTACAATTTGTGTAATCTCTCTCTTAGATTTTCTTTTCTCATAAAAATATCAGTTACAAATAATGAAGCTCTTTCAAACAGTTACTCTTTTGTCTCTGTTTATCTTATACTCTATCCAGAATTTCCAAAAGAAAGCTAAGTAACAATAGCTGTTTGCCTCATTAGACATTGAAGCATGTACATGGTGGCAAATTTTAAGAGATTCGGAGTCCCTTGAGAGCAGAGCTCATGCTTCTTTTTTTCTTTCTTTTTAAGAAATCTTGGCCGGGCGCGGTGGCTCACGCCTGTAATCCTAGCACTCTGGGAGGCCGAGGCGGGTGGATCGCTCAAGGTCAGGAGTTCTAGACTAGCCTGAGCAAGAGCCAGACCCCGTCTCTACTAAAAAATAGAAAGAAATTAGCCAAACAACTAAAAAATACAAAAAATTAGCTGGGCGTGGTGGCGCATGCCTGTAGTCCCAAGCTACTCGGGAGGCTGAGGCAGGAGGATCGCTTGAGCCCAGGAGTTTGAGGTTGCTGTGAGCTAGGCTGACGCCACGGCACTCATCTAGCCAGGGCAACAGAGTGAGGCTCTGTCTCAAAAAAAAAAAAAAAAAAAGAAATCTTCAACACCTACCATAATACCTAGGTACATGATAAAAATTTATTTTGTCAATAAGTTTGTTTAAGTGAATAAGAATGTCTCTAAGTCTTCTCCATTAATTATGATCCATGTTTAGGGTATATCTTCTTATTCATAAATTTATGAGTTTGTTTTTTAAATAATGCTTCCTAATTATAAGAATAGGAATTACCAGTACCTATTGGTTATACCAGTACTGATTAGTGATTTTCTAGAAGATTATTCTCACTAAAATATGGATTATCTATATGTTCTTTTTTAGGATAAATTTTACAGTAAAAATTTATGCCAATAAAGAGAAATCTAGTAAGTGCTTATTCATACAAATATGCTGTGTTCATGATGTATTCAATCTTCAAAAATATAGTCTATACTAATATGGAGGTAAAGAATTTATGTCTTAGTCAAGTGACAGGTATATGAACTGGTTTTTTGCGGGACTATGCTAGGTTTAATAAATAACAATAATAATAAGAATCATTTTAGACATATTTTAAGATATTTTACTAAATATATTACCAATGTTACATTTTCTTTTCTTTTTTTTTCTTGTTTGGAGATGAAGTCTCACTTTTGTGCTGGCCTCACGTGATACTCTGCCTCAGTCTCTGAAGTAGTTCAGAATACAGGCACGTGCCACCATGCCCAACTGATTTTTATTTTAAAACCTTTTTTAGCGATGTGGTCTTGCTGTGTTGCCCAGGCTGGTCTTGGACTCCTGGCCTCAAGTGATTCTCCCGCCTCAACCTCCGGAGTAGCTGGTACTACAGGACAGGGAGGCACCATGCCCCCAGCCAATATTACTTATGTTATTGTTAATTTCATCAAAGGACTGTGATGAATACATTTTGAGATTTTATAATATTTTTAAATGTCATCATTAGATCCATTTATGTATAACTGCCTTCAATAGATTCATAATCTTCCAGGTAAATGGTAATCTCCAAGTCTATCTATTTTAACCAAGTGTGGTATAGATGAGAATTGTGACTAGTATGTTATTTTGTGATCGCTTTTGTTACAACCTTAGACTCTGATAGGATATTTGTTGAGTTTGGTTTAATCTGAAGCTCTTCATTCAGCTACAGGGAGAAAGCTCCTTTTCAATATAACTCAGATGCAAATAATGTTCTAATATTGTTATTTATTTCCATATAGCATTTATCTCTAAAAAGTCTCACTTCACAATCTCTTCTTACATTTTCATAAACCTCTGGCTTCCAGTTGCTTTGCCTAGCTGTTCTAAAGCCTATGACTTTGTCAGAATGAAAGATTTTTACCTTTTCCCTTGCTTATTAAGGTAGGAGGCCGTGATGATGCACTTTCCTGAAACTTTTGCTTTAAATGGATCTTACATTCGGAGAGTCATAGCAGAGCAATGAGTAATCATGGTTTAAAACTTTGCTTCTCCTGTATCAAACAACAATGCTGTACCATGAAATGTTCAGTCTCGTCTCTTACCTGGCAGATGGCCAGAGTGTGCAATGGCTCCTACCTCACTGACATAATTGAAATAAAAGAATTGCCACGGTACGCCAACAGCCCCAGCAAATCGGTGAACTTACTGGTCTTGGACTGTGGATGGAAACACGTAAAACGTCTCTGGCCATGCAGGCTGCCTAGCCCCCTCATAGAAGACCATATCAAGTGACAGTTGGTGTAGGAAACCATTGTGTATATGAATTTTGTCATGAGGACCTAGTAGTCAGCACCCCTGGATGTTACGGAGGGGAAAATATGCTGCAGTGTTTATAAACTCTTTAGCAGTCCATATCATGGATCTCAAGTAGAATTCACCCAAGCTGAAAAAGTTCAACATAACAAAGGATTAGATAAATTATCAAGCTAAGTGAATCCAAAAGCATGTGACCTTCTAAATTAACTTTATTCTCTAGTTGGCTGTGAGATCATCCATAATCTTTTTTCAATTAGCCCCATGCCTCTCAGGAATATGATAAACAGTTTGAGATATTTTTTTATCCATTGTTTGCTCCTAAATATTTGTAACTTTCTTTAAATGTTAAGCTACAATTCTGTTGCACACTGTGACTATAAAACCCAGCATAATAACAATGGTTTGTTCATTCAACTGCTTTGGAGAGGTAGAAGATTCACTGGACTCTTTCCAGCCCTTGGAAATGGAAAGTTTTAGCTTTTGGTGAAGACAACACTCCTTGCATTTGAACTAGTGACTACAATGTTAATGTTTAAGTTGTCTGTAATTTTCCAAATGGCAATGACATAGTTGAAAGTTTTTTTGTTTTTAAATATAACCATATCCGATTTTTACTTTAGGAGGGCTTAATTTATCCTACCCTGAGAAAACCACCTGGCAGTGCTGAGCCCTAAGTTGCCTGGGCCTGTGTAGTTCTGGGTGGGTTGTAAGTCTTCTATCTAGTCTAGTAAATCATCTAATCTGGTTAATTTTTGAATGCAGGCTCATTTTTAGAACAGAAATATTAAAATCTGATAGTATCAACCTAAACTGAAAGTAGAAGTAAATTTCCCCTTCCTTATTTTGCACAGAAGTGGACTTGAACTGCTGCAATCCTGGGGATGTTTGAAATTGCAACAAAGGAAGCAAAACAGAGCCAAATGAATCCTGTGCAATGAGAAGGCACTTTCAGGTAGCATCCAGACTAGAAACTGCCCCTTTCTGGCTAAAAACATTTGTGACACAAACAACCCCTCCTACTGCTTACTGAATAGCACAGCTCTAAGAAAAATGGAGATACTAGCCAGCAAATTTACAAATCAGAGATGCTTTTCCTGCTGAATCAATGGCTGTAGCCAAAATGTATGCAAAAAGCAATGGAAGAATGAAAATCTCTTAGAAGACTGATGAAAACTTGTACTAGATATGAAAGTTTGAACAATCACTTAAAAGTTAGACTTTTTTAGTCCCTTAATATGGCTTTCAAAGCCATCAGTGACTTGGACTTTGGTGACGTCTTTGAACTCATTTCTACACTCCCCACCTTGAACTCCATGTTTAACTCTTAATTGTTCTAGTACTTAGTGCACATTCTCTTCTCTCCAAGGCTTTTCCTGGAGGAACATTCTCTTGTCTGACTCCCTGTGTCTGAGCTAAGTGGTCTCCTATATCTCCTCTAATAAACTTATCTTACCCTGTCATTATTCTTGGCATACTATATTTAAGTCCCCATTTACGAGTTTACTCTGCTTCTAGGCTGCAAGCTCTGGCATATCTTCCCTGTTCACCACTGTGTCTTGACTGCCTGGCACTTAGAAGGCCTTTCAATAAATATGTGTTGAATGAAAGAATTCATTGCAGAGGCACTGAAGAATTTTTACATTTTTTTACATTAAAAAAAGTCTTAGTAGCAGTATCCAACCTCAGCACACAAGATTGTGCAAACATTTTCATTGTCTTTATTTTCTTTAAATCAACTGAATTCTAATTTCCAGACTACTATTCCACTAAGATGGCAAGAAATTTAATCTCAGTCATTTAGGGGCTGGAGTCTTATAGAATTAGAAAGGTTTATATGAAAAGATCCAAGAAAGAGCTGAAAGGGCTCCACTGAGCTGGCCTTGCTTCTAGTCTGAATGTGCAGAAGTCAGTCCTGTCAATCTCTGCTCCTGAGCTACACACAGGTTCAGGAATCCGAGCTGATTCTGGGAAGCCCTTGCCCAGAGACTCACCTTCCTGTTTCCCTTGGAAGGAAATTGCTCTGAAGCCTGGTCACTGCCCCACTACCCTCCCCCATGCTCAGATCTCCCCAATGAATTCTGACCTCTTTTATTTTAGTCTTAGAAAAATCTTACCTCCCCCACTTCCTTCCCCTTTCTCCCCCAAATACACCTTCTCACTTTCATTTGCACTTAGCTTAACCTCTCAAAATAGGAGAGGGTTTAGAATAACAAAAGCCAGGAAGGAATCTTGTCTTCAAAATCTTGGGCAAGAAATACAAAAGACATGAATAACCAGTTATAATAAAGGAAATATATAGAGAACAAAAATCCAAAATAATTTTTCAACAATGACAACTACAAAATCCTGTTACTTCTTGACTTACTGTACATGAATATTTGGCCAGATGGCCCATGATATTAATAATGTTAGATACAGAATTGGAGACACTACAGATGGGCAAAAATCAAAGCCACTTCCCTCAGGCACAAGCTAAGGTGGGCACCAATTTCTAAAAAGAAATATTTGGAAATTGACACACAAAGCATACTGTTTTATTTAAAGATATTTTTCCCCTCTTTCTTTCCCTTTCATATATATGTGTGTATATATATATATATATATATATATATACACACACACACACACATACATATGTATATCAATTATGTATGATATATAATAAGCTTTCATATAATAAACCTATGTATATGCATATATAACACATACATAATAAATTACATATAATTATACATGTATATTATTATATAATTATACATACAATATATAATATATAATAAGCACATATATGCATGTATGTATATATTTATATATACATGCATACATGTATATACATGTGTGTATATATGGATAAACACATATAATAAGCATATCTATATATATAATAAGCTTAAGAATGGTATTCTAAGCGGAAAAAGAAACAATGAAGACAGGGTTATTTCAAAAACAATAGGGCAAACTTCAGAAGGGTGAGGCAATTCTGAGAATAGCACAGTATCTGTCATATAGCCTGAGGCATAAAACAAGAGGACTGCAGAAATCAGGTAGATAACTAAAATCACTATATCATTAATATCATTTGTGGCATATTCATTGCAAACAGAGGGCATCAGCAGTTTGATATCAGCAGATTTTGGCCGCAATGAAAGGACATGCTGCCGTTTGCAGGGGCTGATGATGGCCTCTCTGGTGTAGTGGTAGTGGTGACCTCAGTCATATGGTCAGCAGTAGCCACCTTGCTTTTGCCGTGGCAGAGATGGGGCCATCCCCCATTTGCTCATTATTTATCTAGTATCTTCATGAACTTAGGAATTTGGCTGAACTCTGAGGATACAGGCACAAGAAAGACTCTGGTATAATGGAGTTTATAATCCAATCAATGAAGAGCAAAAAAAAAAAAAAAAAGAAAAAAAGTTTCTAACCGGTAGCCCAAAGAATATTTTGCAGGGCACATGTGTTATATATTCTGGGTACCCCAGGTATGTTTAAAAGAGCATAAAGAGCCTAATGTTGGCCAGAGCAGGGGATGACCACTCAAGAGAACTGCTACTTGTCTCTTACGAGTTGATGTGGATCCCAAGTAGGGTGGCCAACAAAATATGGCTTACATTTTAGGATGTCAAATTAACTGTTTAGTAACTGAAATTTCGTACTTGAGTTTTAGAATAAGTCTTCTCATTATGCTGTCTCTAAGTAATGAGTCAAAGAGACTCTTGTCTGAGGTTTTGATATTGTCTTAGCCAAGGCAAATCCCAACAGCTGCTGCTGCAGTTACAAGCATATCCCCAGACCTGCCACGTCATGGGTGTCTCCCTGCCTATCTCTCCAGAGCAATGCTTTTACATGGCCCAGTCCTTCTTGGTGAGTATCGTCTCCAAGTCGTACGGTTATGACTTTGAATCCCAGCTCCATCACTAACTTGGGTGATTTATAACTTCTCTAATACTATTTCCTGAAAATGAAAGTAATAGTTGCTTGTTAGGGTTGTTGAGCTTAAACAAATTATATATGTAAAATGTCTTGCATAAAGCAGAATTTATAAGACCGGGCACGGCGTCTCACACCTGTAATCCTACGACCTCCGGGAGGCCAAGGCGGGAAGATAGCTTGAGTTCAGGAGTTCGAGACCAGCCTGAACAAGAGCAAAAGACACCATCTCTACTAAAAATAGAAAAAATTAGCTGGGAGTAGTGGCGGGGGCCTGTAGTCCCAGCTACTCGAGAGGCTGAGGCAGGAGGATCGCTTGAGCCCAGCAGTTTGAGGTTGCTGTAAGGTAGGCTGATGCCGCGGCTCTCTGGCCTGGGCAACAGAGTGAGACTCTGTCTCAAAAAAAAAGAGTAGAAAATATAGGTGCTCAATAAATTTTGCCTCTTTTTACTTCCAACTGCACATGCCCCTTTCATTTCTCATGTAGCCATCTAAACTGCTGCAAGATATCCTTGCTGCCTTACAGAATCATTGCCAAATGCTGAGGGAAATGGCTTTAAGTTTTACCCAGGGTGTTCTCTCTCTTTTTTTTTTTTTTTTAGCCGATAGCCAGAACATACCCAGGGTGTTTTCATAGTATCCTTGAGCCAGAAGTACAAAGACATATCACATACCAGAGAAACCCGGTCACTCTCTCATGGTTAGTTTTACACTTGTAAGCTGTGGTTTCTCTTTTTTTCTTTCTTCTTTCTGTTGCAAGTGCTCTGGGCATTCAGATCTCAGCCTTTCAAAGAATTTTTACCTCTCTTTGGGATTGTTTATAGACAGAATTTGTTGTGTGTAATGCATAACAATTAGAAATAGATTCAGCTTTTATAGCCAGCAAAAGCTCTGTTACTTCTTTTATCTTCTTCTCTTATTCTTACCACAGTTCTACTATGGAATATGGTGAAATGAGCATTTTTGCGTTGTAAGGATCCTATGTGACTTGCTTTTTTAGCATTCTTTTTTAGCCTTGTGTCTAGAGACCTTGCTATAATATCCCTAAAAGCATAATATATTTTGATGATAAAAGCCCACTCTGGATGTTTATATTAATTCATTATTTTTTAATTTAACTTTTAAATATCATTGAGATCTATCTTTCAACTACGACGTTTTATTAACCTGTTGGATAAAAATGTGCTCTATCATTCTCTTCTGCTTATTCTTCAGATCAGAAAATTAAAAGTGATAATTCCTTGATGCATTATTCAACTTGATATTTTTACTTGTTCATTTTTAAGCAACACAATTCCTTTTAAGATTTTTAGCACCATATTATTATCTGCTACGGTAAATATAGCACATCATTTTTCAGTTAATCTCTGTCAATTGTTGATCAATTGTATTGAGTCACAGAGGAAAATTGTCAGCAAAAAACTGGCATGCTGAATATCTTTCTGTTTTATTCTGTTCTATTCTATTATACCCTCTTCAAACTCAATCTTGGCAGTACTTGTCAGTTGGAACTGCAAGGAAAGAGGCTGGTCTCACTTGTTCATCACTGTCTTCCTGGTAAGTAGTGGGTGATCAATAAATATTTACTAAATCAGAAACAAAGGAATGAATTGGTGAATAGAGACGATGATTGCCTTGGCTCCCAATACATCAGGAGTTTTCTGCTATTTTTCCTTTTTACCCCAAATTTTCCTTTCTGTTCTTTTCTTTTGGAATTGACCTATGCTTTCTGTACCTTGTTGAGATATTCCCTTAGTTCTTTTTACCCTAGTTTGGCTCTGGTTTTAGAACTGATAATGGAAGGTTTACAAGAATATATGAAATTATGACAGATGAAGACAGGCCAGCCTGGCTTCCCCAGCCAAGGGAAGAGGCCTTCCCCAGAGTGCATCGCGTGGCCAACCCATCACGGTCTCATGTGCCTGTGGGCTCAGACCCAGATATGTGCCCTACACAGTCAACACATTCACATTGAACTTGTTCAAGGGCATTCCCATAAACCAAACTTGCCATTCCTGGTGGTATAAAACAAAAATCTGACTGTACTAATTTACAGTGAGAAACATAACTGTCATGTAGACAAGAATATACATTTCATCCTGTGGAGTTCATTTCTTCCCTGTAATAATAACAACTATAGTAAAAACGAAAATTTTTTGAGAAAACTACAAGTAAGTCAACTTATAAATACTAGTTGCTTTGCAAGCATGAAATCAGAAAAATGATTACATGATTTAAATGTTTAGAAAAATCAGGCTACCTAATCAATGTGTTCTCCCATTTGTCAAAAGCTTAAAAACTTTCTCCTAATTGTCAACTGCAATACAACCCCCTTTCCTTTAATCTCACAGATGACCTCACTCACTTCCTGCCATTATGTGGAAACATTTACTATTCCACTTACGAACTTACCAGTCTCTGCTGATGCCCTTCCTCTTTCCTTTAGTTTGCTACAAAACCTTCATAAGGTTAATTCCAACACTTCAGATCCCATACCCTTGGGCTCTCTTCCACAAGCTCATTCAGTAGGTTTTCTCCTCTTGGCTTTTCTCTCTAAGTTTCTTTACCAGAAGGCAATACTTACTGACATGCTGCTGATGCCACCCCAACCCCACCTCCAGGATATATGCTCTCTTGCCCATAGCCGAACTTTGAGGTCACAGGCTGTCTCAGTCCATTTGTGCTACCATAACAAAATATTTTTGACTGGGTAACTTATTAACAACAGAAATCTATTTCTTACAGTTCTGCAGGCTGGAAAGCCCAAGATCAAGGCACCTTGTTGCTGTGTCCTCAAATGCTGGAAGGTGAAAGGCAAAAAGGGCCTAGCTAGTTCCCTTGAACCATTTATAAGAGTGCTAATCCTATTCGTGATGGTAGAGCCCTCATGACCTAATATCCTCTTAAAGGCCCCAGGCCTTAATACTATCACATTGGATCTTAGGTTCCTCCATAAGAATTTTGGGGGAATGCATACATTCAAACCATAGCATAGGCCCTGACCTTCCACTCAGAGACTCATGACCCCTGCAGTCTGGTTTTGGCCCACACCACTCTCCTGTAATAGCTCTTGCCAGAGAAGCCACCATCTCCCTGCCACTAAGGCTAAGAGTCACGATGGCACACTTGCTTCCCGAGCTTATTCTCTCCTTGGTTTCTCACTCATCGTGCTCAAGAGGATTTCTTCCCACTTCCTTGCTATGCCCCCTTTATCCTCCTTTTCTTCCCTCATTCTGCCCACCCTTAAGTGTTGGTGTTTTCTATGGTCTGAATGTTGGTGTCCCCCCCTAAATTCATATTTTGGAGGACAGAGCATTCACCCCTTTGCCATGTGAGGATGTAGCAAGACACCATCTATGAGGAACAGGTCTTCACCCAGACATGGAATCTGCTGGCACCTTGATCTTGGAATTTCTGGCCTTTAGAACTATGACAATAAATTCTGTTGTTTGTAAATTACCCAGTTTAAGGTATTCTGTTATAACAGCCCAAACACACTGTTTTTTAGCGTTCTGTCTCAGAGATTCTTTTCCTACTCTATAGCCTTCTCTGGAAGATTTTATTTTCTCCTCTGGATAATTTATTAAGCTGGAGGTAAACCTGTTTGTTGCCACATTTTTTCTCTTAACTCTTGACCAGCAGGTATAACCACTTACCACATGGATGTGCCACAGACATGTGACATCCATGATTCTAAAACTGAACTTGTCCCCCTACCTCCCCTCCCCTCCCACCCCTGCGGCCTTGCTCCATCTGCAGTGGCAGTCCTTGGCTTGATGAATGGTACCAACATCACTTAATTAGTAAGTTTTCACACTCCCTCCTTTGCACCCTCACATCAAATCTGTAAACAAGCTCAATCCATTCTGTGACTAAAAATTCTCTCAAATTCCATTGCTTTCCAGCCCTGTTGCCGTGGCCCTATTCGGGCCACCATCATTTCTCTCCTGGATTCCTTGGATTCTGTGAATAGTCTCCTAACACACCTTGTTTTCCTTCAACTTTGTCCTTTTAGTCTCTTTTCCCACCCTGAAAGAATAACCACCACCACAGTGATCAGTTAAAGGCTCAAATCTTTGCACATCTTAAACAAAACTCTGCCATGGCCACCCTGTTATTTTTAAGTAAAGCCCAAAGCCCCTAACATGATTTACAAGACCTTTCCTGATGTGGCCTTGGCTCACCATCCCAGCTTTATCTCCCACCCTTCTGCAATTATGCTGTCATTCACCTAACAGATCTCCTTTCTGGACTGAAGGCTTTCTTCGGCCAGCTACTGGCACTGCTGCTGGCAGTCAGCCCTCAGCTGTCACCCCTTTTCAGAACTGCTTGTACCCAATGGTTGATCCCCATGGAGTTATAAAGAGCTGGTCCCATCATCTCAATTTAGGACAACTTCAGAGCTCCTGGTGGGGGTTGGCTGAGGCCTCTGTTGAGACTGTATCACAGTCCAACATTTCTCTCTGCCCAATCTTGTTTCCTTCCCTTCTCTTCCATACTACCTAGTAAAGAGTACATACCCGGCCGGGCGCGGTGGCTCACGCCTGTAATCCTAGCACTCTGGGAGGCCGAGGTGGGTGGATCGCTCAAGGTCAGGAGTTCAAGACCAGCCTGAGCAAGAGCGAGACCTCGTCTCTACTAAAAAATAGAAAGAAATGATCTGGACAACTAAAAATATATATATAGAAAAAATTAGCCGGGCATGGTGGCACATGCCTGTAGTTCCAGCTACTTGGGAGGCTGAGGCAGGAAGATTGCTTGAGCCCAGGAGTCTGAGGTTACTGTGAGCTAGGCTGATGCCATGGCACTCTAGCCCGGGCAACAGAGTGAGACTCTGTCTCCAAAAAAAAAAAAAAAAAAGAGTACACACTCATAAATCTACACTAATTTCTGTCTCAGAATCTGCTTCCGGAGGAACCCAACTTGCAACAACTCTGCTTTGCATTCTGGCTCTATCCATACTGAATACTGTTGAGTTTTAGAATGCCTATCTTGCTCTCTTTCACCTTCAGGCCTGTGCAAGGAATATAAGTTAGAAGAAAGCCTTCTTTCATCTTACATTCTTATTCTAAAAAGGTCCCCCTTTTTATGTATTCTCAGAGTAACCCCTACATCCCTCATTACAGTACTAGTTACTCAGCACTATAATGTCCTTAGAGTGTAAACTCTGTGTTTACTTTGATATCCCCAGTGTCTGGCATGTAACAGCTTCTCATAAACAATTGCTAAATTAATTAATTCATTCATTCATTCATCTTGACGATAGGGTAGCTTCTCCTATGGGTCTGAAATCCAATGGTGAAGACATGCTTTCCAACAGTGCAGTCTGCTTTTCCTCCACTTTTCTACCAAAGTTTATCTTAATAATGATCCTTCCTAGATAAACATTCCTCAAGTTTGCCTGTTTTGTTGTTTTCTATGTTTTCATGGTTGATTACCAATCTCCTTCAGATAATACATTTGTTTTTTAAGTATGTTAATACATTTAATCAATTAAATATAGTGTTGCCGGCCTGGTTACAGTTGTGTCTCTTCAAAGTGGTTTTAATGTATTAATTTTGGTCTGATCTGCTTTTTTTGATCTTATCTTTCAACTTTTCCCCCAAGTTCTTGTGGGGGTTGGGAGCTCCCCTCTGCAGTTTCCATGTTCTGGATGTCAATAGCAACAGGGGTCTGTGGTGGAGGGGGTTGTGTCAACATTCTCTTTGGTTTAATGTTCTTTTTCCTGGTGTGCAATAAAACAAATACATTTTCCAGCTGTTGGTAGCAACTTAAATTGTTTTTTAGCAGGATTGTTGCTTGGAGTTGGGAAGAAACACTAATTTGGGGAAAAAGGTGACACTGTAATGTAGAGATAATAATAAGAGGCAAAAAGTAGATTCAGAAAGGCTCTTCTTAAGTGAAAAATAACACCTCATTAGTATCCAAAATATACCAGAAGGCTAACTCCACCTTGTAAAACACTCTATTCACAACTCATTGAGTGTGCCCCTGTGGGATCTCAGAGCTCCCCACTGTGCAGAATTGTTCCCGGAAAGGTCACTGCTGTTACCTAATCCCAAGGGCACTTTTCAGTCCTTCCTGCTCTTGACCTTGCTGGTAAACACTTCCTCTTTTAAGTACTTGCCTCCATTCTCTCCTTTTCCTCCTCTCGCCCCCTCCTTATACCTCCTGAGCCTCTTCTTCCTCTTTTACCTCTTACGTTCTTGAGTTTCCCCCTTTTTCTTGCTTTATAAGCATGGTGATTCCATCAGTACTCAGGATTTCCTAGGCAGTCTTAGATCTTTCCCTCTCTCCCATTGTCGCAATTACTCTTCTGTATTGCTTCTTAATTGTTTGAATCTCTGCCTCACTAGATTGTTAGCTACTTCAGGTTAAAGACTGGGTCTTTTGGGTCCCCAACACACAGAGCAGAGACCACAAACAATAGGTACACAATAATTGTTGACTTAATAACTAAATATCATGGGAGATGCTTGTTTTCATAGTCCAAATGTGCCTTCTTATTATTTAACAATTTTAAGAAGTACTCAAAACTAATTAAACTATCAGACTTTTAAATATTCTAGATAGATGTATGCTTCTAATAATAGGTTTAATTAAAATCATCTACTTGGTATAGTAAAAAATGTATCTGAATTTTCCAGGAACTCTAGTATCAATGTTGAAGGATGTGATCTATATATCTATTGAAAGACAGGAATTGATAGTAGGACAATGTACTTTGTTTTGTATAGAACAAATTGTCTGAGATTAAAAAAAATATGTTCTCGTTGATTCTAACTGATGCCATTTGCTTCTGTAACCGTGCTCGCTTTTAGTTGTTTGTTAAATATAGGAGTAAGAGCAGGAGTGACTCCATGACAAGCTGAATTTCCTGGAATAGGCCTAAGTTTCAGTTTCCCCGAAACCGAAACGTGGACCACAACTGGCGCCTGCCTGAAAATTGAAAATCCCGGGGCTTGGAGCCAACCAATCAGGAGTCAAAACAATCAGCCACTTTCAAAAGAACCAATGGACTAAGGGGGGAGGGGGGATGGTGTGCCCAGCATGTCATGTAAAACCTGCATGTCATGTGCCACCGGTGTGTCATGTGCAAAAGAAAGTATAAAAGCTTCACTTTTACCCCAGGGCGGGGTCCTGGTTCATAGGGAGGCCACTGCGTGGATGCTCTGGGACTTGGACCCTAGCTCGAGCTAGCCAGTAAACTCCTTTGCCATTTGCAGCCTCGGTGACTCTGCCTCTCTGTTCCTGGGGCCGAGGGGAACCGGCTCTAACACTATATATCTGTATCGATATCTTCATTTGGAAATAAGCATGTATGTGCCTTTATTTTATAACTGTCTTCAGTAGGGATATGAAACTATGTTCTAAAGATATCTTGTAATTATTGACTTGAAAAGGCAATTTTTTTTTTTCTTTTTTTTGAGACAGAGTCTCACTCTCTTGCCTGGGGCGAGTGCCGTGGCGTCAGCCTAGCTCACAGCAACCTCAAACTCCTGGGCTCAAGCGATCCTTCTGCCTCAGCCTCCCGAGTAGCTGGGACCACAGCCATGCGCCACTATGCCCGGCTAATTTTTTCTACATATATTTTTAGCTGTCCAATTAATTTCTTTCCATTTTTTGGTAGAGACGGGGTCTCGCTCTTGCTCAGGCTGGTCTGGAACTCCTGAGCTCAGAACGATCCGCCCGCCTCGGCCTCCCAGAGTGCTAGGATTACAGGCGTGAGCCACCGCACCCGGCCTTGAAAAGGCAATGTTTTTGCAAAATGAAATTTCAAGTTACTTTTTTCCTATAAAGAAATGTAATAAAAGGTTTATCATTTTATTATTCTTATTCTTAATATTATTTCATCAGTAGAGGTTAAATACCATGACTAATCATTTTATGTAATTTAATCTAATAAGTATTTCTTTTTTAAAAAAAGAAAATATTAAGGGGTACAAATGTTTTCGGTATGTATCGCTTTTGTAATGCTTGAATCTCAGCTATAGGTGTGCCAATAAATATTTCTTGATCATCTGTAAAATGCCCAGCAACATAAAGGCAATGATGTATTCTGGGTGGAATAAATGATGGATCGTTTTCAATTTCTATTTCTTTCTCTCTGATACACTTAATATACACATGTGCTTTTAAAACTTTTAAACTAGAATATAATATTGACGTGTAACTTTGGGAGACTGCTTTCCTGAGGAAACCAAGCGTGAAGACTGTGGATGCTCTGATGTTCTAATCTCCGAGTAACTTGGATTTGACTTTAATGAGAGATTATTTCAATTGATACGAGGAGAATATCATACCACAAGGGCAGTTGTAATTTTTGTCTATGGTTCAGAAACCAGAAAAAAGTTGCTTTCAGTATATATAAGGCACAGATGATAAAGGATAAGTGCAGGTTCAGTGATTAGATAGCTTCTCTCTGGTTTAATGAAACTCACCCGAGAACAAATGATTAAAAAAAGTCTGGACTGGGAGTCTGAGAACCTGGTGTCACACAGTCCAGTTCTGCCTCTTAGTGATGACTTTGGGGAGATCATATTAGTCTCCTAGTCTTCCGTTCATATCCATTCAGATATTCATCCAAGCAACAACTATTAATGGAATGGCTACTGAGTGCCAGGGACTGTTTTGGTGAGTAGGTATAGAACAAAACCCAAGATGTTCTCATGGAATTTACAGTGGACCCTTGAGCAACACAGGTTTGAACTGCACAGGTCTGTTTATAAACCTTATAAGCCTCTGTCAAGTTTCAGTCTGAAATGTCAGTTCTTAGTGCTCTCATGGCCGAAGAATGACCAGATACACCAAAGTAAGGCAAGCATGAAAATGAGGTTTATTGAGGAGAGAAAGATAGGATTATAGGGCAAGAGCAAGATATAGGTTTACAGAGCATGATACATATGCCACATATGATGACTGGACCCATTGTTGCAGCAAAGGAAGGGCACAAAGAGGGACTTGGTTATGGTCTGTGTTTTCTTTTATTTTATAGTGTCCAGATTGGGACCTCCTTAGTGGTTCAGACATCACCATGGAACCACTTTGGACAGTTGGGAGTTGCAGTACTATGCATCCAGATTGTTCTAGGTCAATTTCCAGACTCTATGGTACCTATGCAGTTTGGCCCATGGGCTAGAGAGTTCTCTGTATTCTTTTGCAGCTGGCACAATAAGTTCTGATTGGCAGATTTGTAGGGTATTCCCTCCGCCCTCAGGCATGGCAGTTGGTTGGGAGATTAGGGTAGGGCAGGACCAAGATGGGGGCAACTGCACCCACTTTCATCCCTAGGAGACTCGGAATCCCTTGCTAACTACCTAACACCTCCATTTATATGCCTCCCATTTCACTTCCTCCACCTCTTTCACCTCTGCCATCCCTGAGACAGCAAGACCAAACTCTCCTCTTCCTCCTCCTTAGCCTATTCAATGTGAAGACAACAAAGATGAAGACATTTATGATGATCCACTTCCCCTTAATAGTAAATTATTTTTTCTTCCTCATAATTTTCTGAATCACATTTTATTTTCTTTAGCTTACTTTATTATAAGAATAGAGTATATAATACATATAACATATAAAATATGTGTTAGTCCACTGTTTATGTCATCAGCAAGGCTTCTGGTCAACAGTAGGCCATTAGTAGTTAAAAGGGGGAGTCAAAAGATATAAGTTGATTTTTTTTTGTAGGGGGTTGGTACCCCTAACCCCTGTATTGTTCAAGGGTCAACTATATTTCTAAGAACTAGGCTGTATTACCTGGGTTATTTTTTGTGGGCTATGTGGAGTTTTGTATTATAGCATATACCCAATGGATCCCCACTGGAATTCAGTTTAGATTTGCCTATTTTGCTTGTGCCATATAAAATATTTTGCCTTATATTTATTAGTGTGCTATGTCACAGTCATATTCTCCAAATAAGTTTTCTGCTGTTAAAGTAAAAGATTGTATTTTATAGTTCTCTTTAATTTTTTATTATAATATACATTTGCTGTGGATAATTTGAAAATACAGAAAAATATAAAGACCATAAAAATTACTCCTAATTTTACCACTGAACATGAATCACTGCTATGTGTGTGTCTTACTTACTTTCACTAGTTTTATTAGGCATGCACTTTTTTGGATGTCTTTGCAAAATTTCGACCAAAATTCTAAAATTTTATGACATAATTTTTCACATATATTTTATTATTTCCTCAAAATAAACTCCCATATAAATTTCAAGGACTTCCTTGCTAATTTGGTGAATAAAAAGAATTAATATGTTGTTTTGAGTGCCATTATAGTTGAACATATGTTTAATTATTTTTATTATGAAATAAGTTAGAAATACAGAATATGGATAATATAATGAACACTGAACACCCATGTACCCCACAGCAAGTGTAAGGAACAAAATTACAGATACAATTGTAGCCTGCAAAGTACTCTTCCTGAATGCATTTCTTCCTTTTTCTTCCCAGCGGTAACCGGTAGCTAGAATTTGGTAGATATTATTCCCATGCATAATTTTTATACCTTTAATATATATATAATATATTTCCCTAAGGTATGTAAAACCTTGCATAGTTATAACATCAGTGCATTGATATCATGCTACAAGGTGTTCCAAAAGTCTCCATACCTAGGGAAAATGGGAAATTGTAGCTAAATGTACCTTTATTTACAAAATGTTCATTACAAAATTTTACAAATTTTTCCTTTGTAGTCTCCATACATTTTGTGACTTTTGGGACACCCTGTATATATGTACACTACTGCAACTTTTAAAAAACCCAGTGTTATATTTTTTTGCTATTTAGACACTGATACTAGTTCAATAATTGTCACAGATTTATACAAGTCCATTATGTGAATATATGTTCTTTAAATGTTGATGGATATTCAAATGATCTGTATTTTCATTATAAGCAAAAAATGTTGCACTGAGCAGTCTAACACAAACATCCTCGTATATATATGAGAGTATCTCTAAGGCATATCCTTAAGTGAAAATGCCAGGTTATAGGATAGACACATCTTCAGCTTTACTAGATATTGCAGTATTGCTCTCTAAAGTGATCATTATGATTACAGTCTTACCAGTACTGTGCAAATATTCTATTTACTCCATGTTCTAGCCAATAATTGTTATTATCAAACTTTAAATTTTTTCTGAATCTTAGGGGTGTGAAATGGTGAAATGGTGAAATGGTATCTCAGTGAAATGGTATCTCACTATGGCTTTAATTTGCATTTCCTTGATTACTTGTAGAGTTGAGCATCTTCTGATAGGTTTATTAGTTTTATTGGCATTTCCTCTTCTGTAAATTGTCTTTTATATCTTTTAGTCCTGTGAAAACTAGGCCACTTGTCTTTTCCTTTATGATTTTTAATAGCTCTTTTTATATATTATTCTTATTAATTTTTGTTGGTTTTATGCATTGTAAAAATCTTCTTACAGGATATGGTTCTTTTAACTTTGATGATGGAGTCTTTTGTGTACTTAGTTTTAAATTTTAATGTCTCTGAATTTATTAATTTTTTTTCTTTATGGACTGTGATTTTTATGACTTATCTTTCCCTACTTTAATATCAGAAAGTTCCTATATTTTTTTCAAAAGTTTTAGTTTCGTTTTTCATACAAAAATGTTTGATCCATGTTGAATTTATTTTTGCATGTGGTGTGAGGTAAGGATATCATTTGATGCTTTTTTCACAACCACTGGTCTCAGATTCATTTATCAAATTGTCCTTTCTCTTCTCTCTGATACACAATGCAGCATCTCTCATATATCATTTCCATATCTGTAAGAGTGTGTTTCTGGGTTCTTTATATTCTTTCTCTGGTCATTTTGTATAGCTGTGTCAGTTACATGCCGATTACTTTTTATAGCTTCATAAAGACATGATGCTTCTTATGCTGTACAAGTTGTGTCCTGCATAAGGATTCAGGATGAAGAAATGCGTGGAAATCCAAATCCTACTTAGTACAACTTGAGCTAAGGCTTTGTCTGCCTGGAAGGACGGGCACATTTTTCTAAATCACAGGAAGACATTGCTAGCTGGGTAAAATATGTGCTTTCAGGGTTATATCCTATCCTTCTTCCCAGGGGTACTTTTTCTTCCTCTGGGAAACTGACAGACAAAAGCTAGTACATGCCCTGAATCAATGTCAAAATGGGCAACTCTTCCACTTTCTCTGTCTTCAAAGTGTCTGGGCTATTCTAGGCCCCTTTGATCTTGCTGAAATCTATATGAATCTTGCTGAGAATTGCATTACTCTTGTTTTTTATAACTTTGTGGAGAATTGCCATCTTTTTGATATTTAATCTTCCCATTAATATGGAGTATCCATTTATTTATTCCTTTTTAATGTCTTTTAATATAGATCCATAGTTTCTTCATAAAGGCTTTGTCAGTATTTTGTTAGATTCCCAAGTTTTCTCTCTTTCTTATTGTTATCACAAACATATACCCACATACACACACAATTGCACTTTATAATTATGTCACTGATGTGTATGAACACAATTTTTATATAATGAACTCTTTTTTAACAGTTATTTTTCATTCACAGTGAGTTTCCTGTTCAAAACCTTAATCTATTTTTTTCTGGCATATTGGCCCCCTTTGCGTTCCCCCCAGTAATTTGTGAGAACTTTTGAAAGATGAAGGCTAATTGTTTTTTTGTCATACATATTACAACTTTTTTTTTTCCAATTTGCTGTTTATCTTTTAGTTTCATGTACGGGTATTTTTTCTTTGACTGCAGAAAACTTAAATTTTATGAAGTCACACGTATCAATCTTCTCTGGTTTCTTTCTTTGTTTTTGTGCTTCCTCATCCAAGATTAAATAACAATTTATATTTTATTTTTAAAGTTATTTTTATTTAACTTTTTAATCCATCTGGAGTTTGTTTGGGTGTTTGCTGTAATTAGTAATGTCAATTTCATTTTTTTCTTTTCAAGAAGTTAGCCAAATGTTCCAACACCATTTTATTCTCCACCGAACATTGCCTCAGTCATGAATTTGTGCCTGTAGTCTTCATTTTCAGTCTTGTTAACTGGTACCTGAAGAATTTATAAGTTTTGGGATTTTAGTTAATTAATTAAATATTTGTGAATGCTAAGAGTACACTTTGCCCTTCCACTGCAGTAGTTCATGGGAGAATGCTTCCAACAGAGAGCTCGTATTCCCACATTGCCTATCCACAATCTGGCTAATATAGAGTAGACAATAAATAAGCAATAGATGAATGAATAAATTGTGGAAATTAGGAGACTTTTAAAATTTAGATTTACCTTTTTGTGGAAAGGAGGTAGGTACAATTTCTTGCCAGGTGGTAATCCAGTAGACTGGGAAACGAGAAACTGATGCAGAGGAATAGGAAGGAAGGCATGAAAGGGAGAATTCCTAGGAATGTTTCAGACATTGAGTAGTCAGAAGTTGAAACAAGTTCAGAAACCTCTTAGAAAAGGATATACTATAGGTCTGATAAAGGTTAGAAGATTGGGAGGGCTTCCCCCCCCCCACTATGGAAAAATTTTATAAAGAGAGAATAGTCTTATAAGAATAGACCACATGAACCTATCACTTATCTTTAGCAATTATCAATTCAAAACTTGTTTTATTTCTCCTCCACCCATTTCACCTTTCTCCCCACCATTGGATTACTGTGAAACAAATCCTAACCATTTTATCATTTCAACTGTAAATATTTTAGCATGTCTCTGTAAAAGACAAAAACTCTTTACAACAACATGACATACTTACAATAACCAGGTTGAGTCAGAACTTGTTATCTTACTACCCTAATGTATTAAGGAGGCCTAGCCTCATTCTGATTAAAGTGGTAGAGTGTGACGAACCTTCAATCTGGTGTTAGATCTACCTGGGTTTAAGTCCTGGCTTTCAACTTCGCTCCTGTGTGACTCCAGAAAGGCCATCACTTATCAACTCCAAAATCTCAATTTTCTCATTAGTGAAAGAAGGATACATAACAGCAGTCTTATCCATTTCAGAATTGTCATCAGGATGAGATAACAGATGTAGAAAAAAAAACCAAAATTGTGAAATACTAACTTCAGTTCGATCCTCTCCTTTGTGAATGACCTTGAGGACAGATCATCTGAAGGCAATAGATAACTTTACCCAGCCTTGTCTACAGTGTTCTTCTTACTGAGGTTTCTCTTCCTGAAAAACACATCACTTTGGTACTTTTTTTTTTAACTTTAGGTTTATAGACACCTATACTCATAAGTAATCCTGAACAGCAAGAGAATAATATTTAGGTTTGCTTCTGTCACCTTTGATTTCATGTACCCTGTCCTCTTTGTTCTAACAGGGCAGAGAACTGATTACTTTTGTTGTGCCCCCAACTATCAGGATCCTGCCTGGAGCAAACTCAAATTTTCAAAAGTTCATTTAGTGGCCTTTTGGCGACCAGAGCTTCGTCCCCTACAAACAGCTACAACAATCACAGAGAAGACAGTTACTGGGCAAGCTTTAATTGCTAAACTCTGTCTCTCCATCCTTTGGGGGAAATTACTCATCTCCCTATAGGGGGAACTCTAAAGAGAATGTTTTCCTAAAAGGGGACAACTGGGCGGTGTCCTCTTTTCCCAACGCCCTGATTTCTATTCTTAGATCCGGAGATAGGCGGCTTTCGTTTTTTCTCCTCCTACTTCCCAGACCTTCCGTGGGGCTGAAGGAGCCCCTGACTGGCGGGGCGCGCAGCGTGGCCTGCCGGCGGCAGCCTCCTCCCCGCCACTGCGGGACTCCGGGCCTGGGGACTCGGCGGAGTCCGCTGAGTCAGGTTCTTCTGCGCGACTCCGCGGAGAGTGGAATCTGGTCCCAGGAGGCGGCGCCCGCCCGGGGCCGGGTCTCGGCGGGCGTGGGGGCCACGGTCACAGCCAAGCCGGCCGGGCCCGCTCTAGCCGCCCCCGTCGCCGCCGCGGTTCAGTGCGGCCCGGCGCCTCGGCGGAGCCCGCAGCAGGCCACGGAGCTCATTTTTGGGGCCTGGGTGGGGGAGGAGGAAGCCGAGGAAGAGGGCTCGGGGAGCGGGAGGGCGGCGCAGGGCGGGGAGCCGCCGCCTTCCTCATAAACAGGCGGCAGCGGGTGCCGGGGGCCCGCGGGTAGCGCTGGCTGCGGGCTCCGAGCCGCGGCCGCCCCCGCGCCTGCCCCGAGCGGCGCGCGTTCGTGCTGGGAGGGCGGCGCGTTTGCAGCAGGGGCCACCATGGCCAGTGGCAGCTGTCAGGGGTGCGAGGAAGACGAGGAAACTCTGAAGAAGTTGGTTGTCAGGCTGAACAATGTCCAGGAAGGAAAACAGATAGAAACGCTGGTCCAACTCCTGGAGGATCTGCTGGTGTTCACATACGCCGACCACGGTAATCATCTGCAAGGAAACTGTTCCTTTATTTCCCCCGACCTCCCCACTGCGGCAAACTTTTCTACCTGCCCTTTGGAGCTGCTCAAAACTGGACTCTTGAGAAGCCAAGCAAACTCGCTTCTCCTACTCCTAGGGCAAAAAGGGGCTGAGAATTCCGGGAAGATACTGAGCTCACCTCTTTTACTTTTCTCCCCTTTTCAGACTTACAAGGGGTGCCGTGGATCATAACTTTGTTTCTGTTCTCCCACCCTTTTCTTTTCCAGCCTCCAAGTTATTTCAAGGCAAACATGTCCACGTGCCTCTGTTGATCATCTTGGACTCCTATATGAGAGTCGCCAGTGTGCAGCAGGTAAAGGAGTTGTTTTCACTTCACTGGTTCCCCCTTCTCTTTGGAAACACACGTTTTTCTGTCAATGTTTTATACCTGGAGTTCTTGTTTATTCCTGAGATTTGGTTTGGTGAACTGCTGACTGTGATTTTAAGTTGGAAGCATTGTCAAATCATTAACCAGTGTTAATGGGATAAAGGGCCCACTGCATATTCCCTGACTGTCTCTCAGAAGTAACTATAAAACGGACTGACAGAATATGGGTGGTGGCAGGAGGGGAGTAAAAATGGTTTGAGGTTTAGTTCTGCTATCAGCACGATGGGTTCATTAGTGTTTAGATCAAACTATTCTAAGACTCTTCCCAATGTACAATGTCCTAGATATGACAGTGTTGTGAATAGTTTGGGAAAGGGAAATAATTACCGGTGATAAAATGCAATTAAGTAACTGGCAAACTCTCATAGGTTTCAGCTTGTTTGTTTTAATTTGAAGACAGACTTTAAGTATCTGAGAGAAGAGATGTCTTGTGATTCTCCTATGTGTTTAAATTTATACGTTGCCACTGTTGTCATATAAAATAAATGTAAAAGTGAAACTTTTAGAATCTGTATCATAGAAAACCCAGAAATTTGCTAAATATCTTGGACATATTAAAAAAGGAGCCCTGAGATGATAATTAAATGATATACAGTCAAAACAAAATTACTGCCCAAGGTGATAACTTCCTTTGGAGCATTTTGAGATTTGGGGAACTGATACCAGTTTTGTCATCTGTATGTTAAGTCAGGCAGGGAAAGAGAGTTGGACTTCGAACTCTGGAGGTGCTAGAGAGATGTAAGAAATTTCAGTCTCTAAATTGGTGTATGTCTATTGTTATCTTTATGCTTATCGCTGTACCTAGCTATATCTAGTCTGGGTAAACCATATATCTAACTTCTTTTATATAAGGACATTTATATCTGGAATAAGTATTTTAATTTTTATTCAACTGAAATAGTTTCCATCTGACTATGGATTTTCAGGCTATTATCAAACCAAAACAAGAAAAGATGGAGGCATAGTAAAGATGCTGTTCATTTTAGCACTCGAAGTCTGAATTTTGCATGTGAACTATGAGTCACTTTTTAGGCACTGGCCTATTGTGCTTGCTGATCTCCACCCACATCATCCCTTCTTACTTGCCTCCCCTTTGGTGTTCAAAAGTGCCTGATTCTGGTCGCCTCCATTCCCTAGGCTCTGTGCTTGGTAGAGTTGATATCACCCAGAACAATCGGACCCTGAGCAGGCTTTGGTCTGCAGGGTCCAGAGGAGACAGTGGTAGACTTGAGAACCCAAGGGAGCTTAGAACATACCCACCACCTAATTCTTAATTTTATAAACTTCCCAAGCCTGAGCACACTTGTTTGGAGTAGTTGTGAATGTTACTCAATAACCTTGCCCAGAAGGTACCAGAGGCAAACTATGCTGGAAAATAAGGAATAGTCTTCTTTAAAAATTATTAGGTTAGGCATAGTGGCTCATGCCTATAATCCTAGCACTTTGGGTGGCTGAGGGGGAGCATTGCTGAGGCCAGGAGTTTGAGACCAGCCTGGGCTATAGTAAGACCCCATCTGTACAAAAGATTTAAAAAATTAGCTGGGCATGGTGGCGCACACGTGTAGTCTTGGCTAATTCGGAGGCCGAATCAGGAGAGTCCCTTGAGCCCAGGAGTTTGAGGTTGTAGTGAGCTATGATGACACCACCACACTCTAACCTGAGCAACAGAGTGAGACCCTGTCTCAAAAAAACCCACCCAACCAACTGAACAAACAAAAAAACCCAAAACAAACCTAAGCTAAAATAAAAAATTAATTCATTAATTTGGGGAGGGGGAGGATATATCATAGTTGTGTGTATTTGGGGGTACATGTGATATTTTGGTGTATACATGTGTAAGATCAAATCACGGTATTTGGGATATCCATTGCCTAAAACATTTATCGTTGTATTGGGAACATTATAATTTCTCTTTTATAGCTATTTTAAAATATACAATAAATTATTTTTAGGTGTACTTTTGCTACTTTACTATCAAATACTAGAATTTATTCCTTTTAACTGTATTTTTGTACCCATTAACCAACTTCTCTTCATCCCTTCTCATCCTTTCCCTTCCCAGCCTCTGGTAACCACCATTTTACTTTCTACCTCCTTGAGATCCACTTTTTTAGTTTCTACATATGAGTGAGAACATGTGATATTTGTCTTTCTGCTCCTGGCTTATTTCATTTAACACAATGACCTGTAGTTACATTCATGTTGCTGCAAATGACAGGATTTCATTCTTTTTTATGGCTGAATAATATTCCATTGTGTATATATACAGATGTGTATATATACCACATTTTCTTTATCCATTCATCTGTTGACAGACACTTAGATTGATTCCATATTTTGGCTTTTGTGACTAGTGCTGCAATATACATGGGAGTTCAGATATTTTTTGATATAATTATTTCCTTTCTTTTGGATGTATACTCAGTAGTGGAATTGCTGGATTATGTAGTAGTATTGTGTTTAGTTTTTTGAGGAATCTCCATATTGTTTTCCATAATGGCTGTACTACTTTACATTCCCACCAACAATATAAAAGCATTCCCCTATCTCCATATCCTCACTTGCATTTGTTATTTTTTGTCTTTTTGGTAATAGCCATTCTAACTGGGGTGAGATGGTACCCCATTGTGGTTTTGATTGGCATTTCCCTGATGATTAGTTATGAGCATTTTTCATATACCTATTGGCCATTTGTACGTCTTCTTTTGAGAAGTGTCTATTTAGGTTTTTGCCCATTGTTAAATTTGATTATTTGTTTTATTATTATTGAGTTGAATTCCTTATATATTTTGGTCATTAATCCCTTGTCAGATGGATAGTTTGCAAATGTTTTCTCCCATTCTGTAGGTTTTCTCTTCACTTTGTTAATTGTTACTTTTGTTGTACAGAGCTTTTTAGCTTGATGTAATCCTCTTTGTCTATGTTTGCTTTTGTTGCCTTTACTTTTAAGGTCTTGCCCAAAAGATCTTTTTCCAGACCAGTGTCCTATAGTGTTTTCCCAATGTTTTTTTCTAGTAGTTTCATTGTTTCGGATCTTACATTTAAGTCTTAATCCATTTTGAGTTGATTTTTATATACAGTGAAAGATGGGGATCTAGTTTCATTCTTCTGTGTGTGGATATCCAGTTTTCCCAGCACCACTTATTAAAAAGACTGTCCTTTCCCCAGTGCATGTTCTTAGCACCTTTGTTGAAAATGAGTTGGCTTTAAGTGGGTGGATTTATATCTGGGTTCTCTATTCTGTTCCAGTGTTTTATATGAGGAATAGTCTTTTGATTTGGTAATTTAATGCAATAGAATTATTAATTTTAGCACCGTATGTGTATGTGTCTACAAGAGGCATTATGCATATTATATCATCACTGGAATCTCATTGCCCTTTCAGAAATCTTACTGGGTATTTGACTTTCATAGCTCAGTGAGAGTAAGTAGCTCATTGAAGATCACAGAGCTTGTGACAGAACCAAGATTCAAGTCTTCACACATCTCCAGAATCCCTTTCACGATCCACTGGATGCTGAATTCACAAGCTTTTTGGTCAAGCAAGTAAAAAGCACAAATACTTGGTCATGCTAGCTACCATGATATCAATTTTAATTATTGTACTGTTGGTCTCATCAAAGGGGTGAAGAAAGGGGTCTCTATACTGACATTTTAATACTCCACTTGAAAGCAGTTTTTTTCTGCAAATGTTTTCATATTATTGTTAATTACTCTAAGTATCCTTTAATGCTTTATAAGTTGGATTAGCTGGAAGTACCAAATTAAAAACTCTTAATGATGAATATAAGCAGTTAAGGTAAATTACTCTTCAAAAATAAATATGAAGGTTTATTTCTAGAATTCATTTAACATGATATTCCAGACTCTGAGTTTTTATTGTCAAGATTTTTTTCTTTTTTTTTTGAGACAGAGTCTCACTCTTTTGCCCGGGCTAGAGTGAGTGCCGTGGCATCAGCCTAGCTCACAGCAACCTCAAACTCCTGGGCTCAAGCAATCCTTCTGCCTCAGCCTCCCGAGTAGCTGGGACTACAGGCATGCGCCACCATGCCCGGCTAATTTTTTTTCTATATATTTTTAGTTGTCCGATTAATTTCCTTCTATTTTTAGTAGAGACGGGGTCTCGCTCTTGCTCAGGCTGGTTTTGAACTCCTGAGCTCAAACAATCCGCCCACCTAGGCCTCCAGAGTGCCAGGATTACAGGCGTGAGCCACCGCACCCGGCCTAAGATATTTTTCTTATATTATTAATGATTCTTAGTAAATGACAGTTTTTAGAGAATTTATAGTTAGGCTAGCTGCCTTATATTTTTCTTTTCCTGCCCATCATTTCACTGTGCTCCTAAATTTTACTTCTTTTTATTAACACAGTTTCAACCTTTGAGGAAGGGGAGTAATATAAATGAAAGGGCTAAAATTTTCTTTAATCCCAGACTCTTTCCTATTATGCATTAATTCGATGCTTGAATTTATAGAATAATTATAATAAGGTAAAACTACCAATTTGATTGTATTGTAACTGTGCAGGACAGGAACCTTCTCTCTTTGGAAGATAAGCTTTTAATTGAATAGATTAATGGATCAATTGTTACCTCTGCTTTCCTTCTGGAGATGCCATTTAATCATAGAAGTAACTGAGAGCTCAGATTCCTGCATCTTTTTGCAAAGCAATTACTGGTGCTGTTGCTTCACCAACCAAAACAAAACAAGTTTTTTTTTTTTGAGTCATCCATGCAGGTACAGAGATAAGTTTAGCATCCTATGTGATTTTTTTCCCCCACCAAAAGCTGTTCAGAATATTATTTTCTTAAATAGTTGGGGGAAAAAGTCTCAATGTATTTTATGAAAGCACAAAAATAGTCGGTTTCCATGACAGCTGGATTGTCAACGTCTGTTCAGCTTACGTGGAGGAGGATGTCCTACTTAAATAGTATAGGAAGAAATAACTGTCAGAAATTTCTGTCTTTTAAAGCAATTTGAAATTATGTAAAAGGAAGTTAATGACAAAATAAAGCAGTTCACGTTTAATCTGGAAAAGATCCAGAAATGATATTGAAAAGAGATCTTACATAATCATTTTTATCTTTTTGAAATAGCCCTTGTTTACTCTTGTAACCAAGTAAGAAACTTGTGCTGTTATTCTTTATTGGATACATATACATTTCTCACCTTGTCATTCAACTCTCTGCAACATTCAACTCCACTTAGGCATCCAATCTTGTCTCGAAATAGCCTCCTCTCCTGTAGCAGTCTCCTTATCATATAGCATCCTACTCTGCTTGCCGCTCATCAGTTTTAGAGCGTTCTTTTGAAATCTGGCTCAAGTTCTACCTCATCCATATAATATCCTCCTCTGAGTAATTCCAGCTCACAGTGAGTCTTTCTTTCAGGATCCATGTTATATTGGTATTTATCACACGTCATACTTACTTTTTCATTAATCTCTAGATGCTACATATATATGCATTTTCTATTTTGTTTTTTCCTGACCATATCAAGTATAGTTCTATAATGTAATAGAAAGAATTGAAGATCCTTTAAATTTAGAGAGGAATATACAGTAGGAAGAGTGAGTTAAATTTTATTAATATCTCCAGTTTGAAATTGAGACCTCAAAATTTTTTTCAGGGTAAAAAGCAGCTTATTCAAGTTGGCATTGTATGTAAACAGACTGAGTGACGATATATTGAAAATGCATTGATAAGCTCATATTTCATTTGGAGATGCGAAAGAACCTAGGGACATTTGTGATCTCTGGACCTCATCAGTTCATATTTAGGCATTCTAGAAAAATCTGTGGGAGGGGCATTGAGGAGTTCTACTTCCTCTCTATATTATGGTGCACTTTCTCTTTCTCCTGTGACAGATGTGGGTTCAATCACTGGGTAATGCCACTTCTCGTGCTGCTGTTGTAGCTTCACTACACGGGGAGCAGTCATTCCAGATAACTTACACTTTGCCGCTAAAATCTTCAACTTCCCCGTAATCCTCCATTCTAAGACACTTCATTGTTTCCTGTGATCAAAATCCTAAATAGTTGAAAGAAATTCTGTCAGGTAGATATAAATTTTAAAAAGTATTAAGATCTGAATATAGCCATTCTTGCATTCTGTAATCTTGGTATGCCTTCTAAAACTATTTTTTGTATTTTATGTTATTTTATTATGTTTTATTTAGACAATAAGCATGTCTATGTCTTTCATCATTCAGAAATATTATAATTTTTTTGTATGCCCTTTTAGTATGACTTTTGGAGAAAGATGTATTCTAAATATACTGAATGGCTTGCTTTTGTTTCTAGTAAGCATTTTGGGGTGTCGTTTTGTTTTAAAATAATTATTTAAAATGATATAGTCACCTATTCCACGAAGAGATTCATGTTTGACTGAATATGTTCCATTAGCATCATTTAAAAAAATGCAAATATTTTCCTTTCTTGCTTTCAGGTGGGTTGGTCACTTCTGTGCAAATTAATAGAAATCTGCCCTGGTACAATGCAAAGCTTAATGGGACCCCAGGATATTGGAAATGATTGGGAAGTCCTTGGTGTTCACCAGTAAGTATGATAAACATGTAAAAACAAACTGCATTGAATATTTACCTATGCATATAACAACCTTTCCCTTGATACATTATACTTTCAATCTGAGCCCACTCAGGTAAAATTCTTTAAAATACAGGTGAGCTGCGATAGCTCATGTCTGTAATTCCAACACTTTGGGAAGCCATGGCGGGAGGATCACTTGAGGCCAGGCATTTGAGACCAGCCTGGGCAGCACAGCAAGACCCCATCTCTACAGAAAGTTAAAAATTATCTGAGCATGGTGGCGCGCACCTGTAGTCCTAGTTACTTGGAGACCTGAGGCAGTAGGATTGCTTGAACCCAGGAATTTTAGGTTACAGTGAGCTATGATGGTGCCACACTATTTCACTCCAGCCTAGGTGATAGAAAGAGACTCTGTCTCAAAAACAAAAACAAAAATACCCAAAATGAAATGAAGAAAACAACAAAATGGATAACTTTCCTGAATCAATGATTTACATTTAAAGAGAGCTTTAAACTCAGAAGTTTGAATTAGAAAACTAACATTTGAGGTAAAATGTCAGGAGTTATTATTTTAATAATATAATTATACAGTTGGTTAAGTTGTAGATTTTTGATGACAACTTATGAATTCAAACCAAGAAGACTTTTTACTTTTTAATAGTAGAACTGATACAAACCACTAGCTCTTAAAAAATATGGGAACTGAAAAGTTAATTCTGTAAGTGGTAATTTAAAAGTTTATGCTGTACTGTCTCTAAATAGTATGTTGATGTATATTCATATGTACATATTTAGTGAGTTGAAACTATGGCTTTCAAAAGAAGAAAAAAGAGGAAATTACCTTTCAGCAGATTTGCAGCCAACTGTTGATAGCTATAATATTTTACCAGCTATGTTTTTTCAGTTTGCAGCATAATGACTTCTTAGATGAGACTACTTCCTTAGCCATAATTAATTAAGAAAACATTTTCTGAACAAAAATATGTTTCCAGGAAAATCCTTTTTGGATAACTTTGTTTCTTGACATTTAGAAAATATCTTCTGTCATTAACTTTAAGTATTTTTTTATGCTTAATGTGACTTTTCTCTACCATAGAGAAGAAAATTGTGAATAATTTTTGCTTCCAACGGTATATTGCTTGAGAAAAACATAATTTGTGTAAAACTAAATTTTACATCTTTGTATTAATGATCAGTATCAACTACAGCTATGAATTTAGATAAATTGGAGCTATGTGTTTGTTCATGGATGAGCATATCCGTGCTTATACATTTTTTAATTTTTGAAAAATATGTGTTGCTGTTCTTCAGTTTTCATCATTAAAAGGGTATATTTTGAATAGAGCATATTTGTAATTAGTCTATGTTCTCATCTCCAAACTAATCTTTGAAATTCTATGAGACAGTTGTAAAATGTACAGCATTTAATGAGGAACTACCCCAAACATACCTGTAATTAAGAATTGTAGCTTTAAATGTCCCTTGGTTTGGTGGAGAATTTCCAAGATCTCCAAAGATGAGCCAATCTATAACCTCAGGGAGTGTGGAAAACTCATCTAGTCATATTCTAGGATGAACCAACTGTTCAAATTAAATAAGCATGTCTATAGGAAATCTCCTTCATTTATTCTTTCATTCACTTACTCACTTGTTGATGCATTCATCCATCCTCCATTCATCAAATGTTTGTTATGCCCCTCCCACAGGCCAGAAGCAATGCAACTGTGAACGAGATAGACACACTGCTCTCTACAGTGCAGTATATGAGATCATTCCCAGCAAAATTTATCATAAAACCTATTTCCCTATATTTAAGGTCTTTCCCCTCTCCAAAGACTTACCAATACTAAAGAAGGAATTTCTTCTTTTGTGATGAAGTTAGGGACAGTGGGAATGGTACATGTGACCAGTTTCTTGAATCTAGATGAAACTCTGGATGTCGTCGGCTCAGTCTTCTCCCAACAATGTAAAGCCAAACAATGCTGAGCAGAAGTAGGTTAAAGATTATATTTCAGAGTTGGTAACATAGGTATTAAAATCTCGTGACTTTGGACTAAAGAAATATTACTGATATATTAGGTTCACTTTCTTTTTTTCTTTTTTTTTTTTGAGACAGAGTTGCTCTGTTGCCAGGGCTGGCGTGCCATGGTGTTGGCCTAGCTCACAGCAACCTCAAACTCTTGCCTCAGCCTCCCAAGTAGCCAGGACTACAGGTGCTCA
>NW_012137191.1:7944392-7946276 GCF_000956105.1 Propithecus coquereli | reverse complement strand
CCTATATTTTAATATATGGACATGTATAATATAATTCATAAGTTTACATCACATATAAAAAATGGGCTTGCTCTCTCGATGTATATAACCCTTCATGATATTTTGGATATGAAGTTGGCTGAAAATAGTTAATAACCAAATTTGAATATTTAGTGGAAAATAAGAAGTACTTGTAACTTTTCCAAGTAGATTCATAATAGTTCCCTGTTAATTTTCTTTGTTTTTTCCCAACTTTATTAAAGTATAGTTGACAATTAAAAATTATTTGTCCTTAAGGTGTACAATTGATGACTTGATATATGCATACACTGTGGGATATTCATCATAATAAAGCTAATTAAAATTCCCCATTAATTTTTATAAGCCTGGTTCAAGTTTGTAGAAAGAAAAAAACCACATGAACTTCCCTATAGAGTATTAAGTACAAGACTAATAAAAATATAGATGAGTAAAAAACAATATCTAAATAAGCAAACCTCTTAATATAATATTTCATACTTACCTTGATTTCTGTTTTTAATTCCAGACTGATTCTTAAAATGCTAACAGTTCATAATGCCAGTATCAACCTGTCAACAATTGGGCTGAGGGCCTTAGATCTCCTCCTATCTTCAGGTAATACGCATATATGTTTTTCATGTTGACTGGAATTTAAAAAATATATTTGGTGTATATTAAATGTATTTTAATTTTTTTGTCGGATAACATAATGTAACCTAAATATCAGTGATTTCCAAAGTTCTTTCTGTTTCCATCTTTTCTCCTCATCTCTTTTCTCTATACTTTGTCTCTCAAAAATCTCATTCAATACCTTGGTTTTAAACATTACCTTATATACTACTCCCAAATCTCTATTTCTAGCCCCAGGGTTGTTCCCCAAATCTGGTCCCACATCTCAATTTCCCGCTAGCTTGGTGGCCTTTCATGCCCTTGCCATTATATCTTTTTCCATATATATCTTTAATATGCTTTCTGTACTATATATTCTAAGGTATGCCATAATAGTAAGATTTAAAAAATACATATTATAGCATTACTCTTGAGTGCTCGCTAGATGCCAAGTTTCACGTGTAAAATGTTTCACATTGCGTTTAAACACAGAAACCTCAAAACACACCCTGCGACAGGGATTTTAGTTTTCTAGGTGAGAAGCACTGAGGCACAGAGAAATTGCCTTAGCTACTGAGTGGCAGAACCAGGGTCTGATTCCTCATGTCAGCTTCTTTGCCTGAGAAAACTTTTGCCTAGAACATCCTGGACTTGAGAACAAGGAATCTTGATATGGTGCAGTAGTTGTGGTTACTGCTGTGTTGGGTGCTCACTGTTGTTTAAGGTTTTGAGAAGAAAGGCTGCTGACAGGGGAGCCGAGTTTGAAGATCTAGGAGGAGTTTCCTTCCACAGAGGGGAGGGCATTTCAGATCAAGACAAATGTGGGTGCAGAGGCCTGGTTGAGTAGCATGGGAGAGGCTGGACATGAGGATAGGAAGGTTTTAAATGGTCTCATCAGCCCTGGTAAGTGAGGAAGACCCTGCAGGAGAAAGAAAAAGGAAGAAAGGGAGTGAAGACAGGGTGTGAAGGAAGAGAGATAGGAAGAGAGAACAGAAGGTACCCAGCATTTCACCACAGCCTTTTATTACCATATTTAATGGCATGTACTAACTAGTCTCAACCATGATTCATTTTAATCCCATCCTTGGGAGGCACTTTTTTTTTGGGGATTCATTCTCCATTTGGCAATAGACAGGAAGATTAGGGTTTATAAATCTGAAAAATCTTGGCTGGGCGCAGCGGCTCACGCCTGTAATCCTAGCTCTCTGGAAGGCCGAGGCGGGCGGATTGTTTGAGCTCAGGAGTTCAAGACCAGCCTGAGCAAGAGCGAGACCC
>NW_012137191.1:7896971-7943102 GCF_000956105.1 Propithecus coquereli | reverse complement strand
TTTAAATTAACTTAAATTTGAGTTTAAATATCCTCATGTGATTAGTGACAACTGAATTGTACAGCATAAGCGGACAGATAAAAGCATTCAGAGAAATAGTTGCAATTTTACAAGGAAAGTATCATAACATGTATGAAGAAAACTACTGTCGGAACATAGAGGAGAGAGTTGCTAAACTCACTCGTAGGAGTTAAGAGCATGGACATGAACCACCTACATTTTAATCCAGCTCTGCCTCTTATTAGTTGCTGGACCTTGGGCAAAGTCACTGGAGTCCCTCAACTTTTCTGTGCCTCAGTTTTCTGATCTCTAAAATGGGAGTTGCACTTCCCTCATTGGGTTGTGATGGGGATCAAATGTGTGATAAGGAAGTGCTTCAACCAGTGTCTGACATATTATGTGCTGTAAAAATGTTTACTGCTAGAGTACTACCACTCCTATTCCAGTACTGTTATTTTGATTGACAGAATAGGTGTTATTTGTGTTATTCTTGAATTATGTTTCGTGTAGAAAAAGGCAAGAGTATTCCATGCAGCTAGTGCAAGTGCAAAGGGATATCAAAGAACATGTTTAGTGATGAGCAAAGGGTTCAGCATGTTTGCAGTGGAGACAATGTGTGGAAGAACATGGGGCTGATGAGATCCATGAACTAAAGTTTGTTTTGCAAAGGGCCCTGTTTGTCATACTAAGGCATAGGAGAAGGCCTTCGGTGATTTCAGCAAGAGCTTTGCAAGACCACATTTGTGTTTTTGAAATACAATGTCGGGAATAAATTAGTTGGGTAGAGATTTGGGCCAGCAGAGCAATTGAGCAATTGTTTTTGCATTCTAGGGGTGAGATGATGAAGTCCTGAACATAGTAGGAATGAAGGGGCCTTGTTTAAAAGGGAGTTTTCAAGATGTTTAGGAGGTACACTTGAAGGAGTTGGTAATGAGTTGATTCATTGTTTGAACAAAGAATGAGAAGAGAGGAGGAGGATGGAAGAAGGAAGAAGACTCAGTAGTTTCTTGGGTAGCTATTGGATGATGGTATCACTGATGAAAATAGGGAACAAGAATGGGCTAGGTTTGGGGTACCTGTGGAATATTCAGATGGTGTTGTGCAAGAGGCAGATAGAAATATATTTCAGGAGTTTAGAGCGAGAGGTCTAGGCTAGATTGGGAATCATAAAACTAGAGTAAAGTGAATTGGGAATTTAGCTCATTTAGAAACACTCTAGAGCCTCATAGCTCTCACATCTGGGGCAATTAAGTGGTTTATCAAAAAGAAAAGTCTACAAACCATTCATAGTCCTCATGTAAAAATTAACATATTAAGTGTTCAAGCAACTATTTACTTGGGGTATATTATTTTCTTCAAAATAGGTAAAATCACTTTGCTGATTTTGGATGAAGAAAGTGATATTTTCTTGTTAATTTTTGATGCCATGAACACATTTTCAGCCCATGACGAAATCCAGAAACTTGGATGCAAAGCATTACATGTGCTTTTTGAAAGAGGTATTTAAAAATGTCAAATTCTTTGTTTTGAAGTATATATAAGAAAAAGGGCTTATAATGGGAAAAGTAGAATGTAACTATGATAAGAAGTTGTCTAAGATCATACTATTTATTAAGAAGTGGGAGTTGTCTGTCCAAGGTAAGTAATGGGGTTAATTCAGAAACATTGCTTGTTTTAGTGGGGTGAATTTCATTCATGGGTTATAAATCACGCAATTGGAGTAGACTTTCTTCTATTGCTTAACAGGTGTAAGGTTTACTTTGAAAACTGGATGTGTGGGTGTTATGAAAGAAAAAATAAAACTGTGAAGTCAAGCATAGGTTACATTTGGGTTTACGATGTTGAGTCATTACCAGAGATTTTAGAAGTTGTTCAAGGCTCTGCAAAAAGAACCAGGAGGCTTACAAAGTGTCCCTTAGGAAAAAGACTAATGCATTTCATAGCTTGGCATTGAAGATTGATAACAGAGATTAGCATGTAATTTTAGAGTTGGTCGGAACCTTTGTTTAGTCTTTCTGCTGACTTGATGAGAAAATGGGTCAGGGCAGGTGACATGAGCAACCTGTCTGAGGGAACATAGTTGAACCAGCTGTGCTAGGGGTTTAGGATAAGAATGATTTATGCTGCCTGTGTCAGTGTCAGTTCCCCACTCTAATTTCTGGCAGTTCCAGGAATGGAATAGATTACCTAATACTGTTTAATTACCTGTCTCATTCCAGAAGGACTTTGAACAGTTTATAGATAATTATAATACACAGAAAAAGATGGATGAGAAAATGGGTGAAGGGAAAATAATATGAAGCTAGGTTACCTTTACTAGGTACTTAAAGTCCCGTGTACTTGCAAAGGAGTGAGCCAGAAAGTTGGCTCTTTGCTTCCTATCTGGCAAAGAAGAGGTAAACATCATTGGCTACAAAATTTCTTAAAATGAAAGTAAATCCGTTACTCAGGAGAAGCAACTGGTCTCATGGGAGACCTGAGAAAATCTTCCCATGGATTTTCCTAGATGAGATGATCAAGTACACACATTTTGCAAGGATTACAAAGTATTATTTCAGTGATAGTGACTCTGTCACGACAGAGTCGGAACAGCTTGGGCCTGGTACCCAGCTCTTTGATGATCAGACTTGGTGGAGGAGAAGACAGTTCACTGTGACTGAGGAATAGAAGAACTTCATGTCTTTCAGGCTATCTTCTACAAATGTTATATCTTGCAACTAAGCTTTTGATAAGAAGTGGGCCTGATAAAGTTTGAGGTTTTATTGTCCTGCAAGCCCCGTAATCTTTTCTGTTGCAGTTCAGGGACACATTCTTATTCATGGAAGAAGGGTTGACATCACTCTCTCACCAGCATTGTTGGGTCCCTCCAGGACACATGGAGATGGACCAGGCATGTTAAAAAGAAGATTCTAACTCAATAGAAAGATCATCAGTGCCAAGAGTATTTTGATTATAAATGTATAGTAAGAAAATTTCTGATTTTCTAGGAGTATCAAGTTCCCTAGGACATAGGGGCAACTATAAAGTTAATTTTCAAAATTTGAAAGTATACTGTAGACACTACTATATAAAATGAGAAAGTTCCATGATATCCCTTGTTTGTCAGAAGAACTTAACCAATTTTACATTATATTATGGGACCCGATTGGCATAAAATTGAAAAAAAAATTAACATAGATCACAAAGAGTGCTGCATTTTCAAACATTTTTGTTGGTGGTGCCATTCTCAGGCTAGATAAACCAGATTTTTACACTATTTTTTTTTTTTTTTGAGACAGTCTCGCTCTGATGCCCGGGCTAGAGTGCAGTGACATCATCAGAGCTCACTGCAACCTTAAACTCCGGGGCTCAAGGGATCCTCCTGTTTCAGCCTCCTGAGTAGCTGGGACTACAGGCGTGTACCACTGTGCCTGGCTAATTTTTCAATTTTTTGTAGAGATGGGGTCTGGCTACTCCACAGGCGGGTCTTGAACTCCTGGGCTCAAGTGATCCTCCCACCTCGGCCTCCCAAAGTGATAGGATTACAGGAGTGAGCCACCACGCCCAGCCTTTACACATGTTTTTGAGGTTTTTGCCTAATGAAATGACTCCAAATGAAACTCAGTGGCTTGATCAAAAGACTTTAATTATAAAAATTAATGAAAAATTTTGCTCTCTGATAGAAAACCATTGACAATATTTCAAAGTCTAATTACTTGCCATTTGCTCAAGTTCACAACTCTTGACCTGACATATTAATATTTAGCTGAGCTGGCCTTCAACAGTCTACCATTAACTCCTGCCTTTTAAATATGGTAACGTGTTCACTTCCAGTAGGCCATCTTTATTAGTCACTGATCAGTTTTCTCCAGAATTTCCCAAATGAAATTGTAAATAATTTCGTTTTCCTGAGAACTGTTGGGTGACTAATACTCTTACATTTCAAAACATGGAGTAACTAATATAGGTAAAAATAAAATTGTTTTAATCTCAATAGATTGTTTTCCCATTTTAAAATTCTTGGAAAGGGCTGTTTTTTATAGGGATTTATTTTTATTTAAATATATTATATTTGATGTGTCCTATACCACTATTACAAAACATTATGTTTTTTGAGTACACTTTTATATTGTCTTTAAACTTAACTATTCTTGTCTGTCATTTTTCAGTTTCAGAGGAACAACTGACTGAATTTGTTGAGAACAAAGATTATATGATACTGTTAAGTGCATTAAAAAATTTTAAAGATGAAGAGGAAATTGTGTTTCATGTACTGCACTGTTTACATTCCCTAGCAATTCCTTGTAAGTAGCCTCTATACTTGATTTCTTTTTTTTTTTGAGACAGAGTCTCACTCTGTTGCCCGGGCTAGATAGAGTGAGTGCCGTGGCGTCAGCCTAGCTCACAGCAACCTTCCACTCCTGGGCTCAGGAGATCCTACTGCCTCAGCCTCCCAAGTAGCTGGGACTATAGTCATGCGCCACCATGCCCGGCTAATTTTTTCTCTATATAATATTTTTAGTTGTCCAGATCCATTTCTTTCTATTTTTTAGTAGAGACGGGGTCTCCCTGTTGGTCAGGCTGGTCTCGAACTCCTGACCTTGAGCGATCCACCCGCCTTGGCCTCCCAGAGTGCTAGGATTACAGGCGTGAGCCACTGTGCCCGGCCTTGATTTCTTTTTTGTATGTGAAAAATTATATTTTCTGAGTATGTTTTTAATCTATTTTTATTATTTAGAAGCTTGTGAATGCTAAATCCCATTCATTTATTCACTTAATGAATTTATATTTATTGAGACTATACTGCAGCTGGCTCTGGGCTTTGTGATGGGGAAACAATAGTGGAAAATATAAATGTGTTCTTTGCCTTTTCAGAGCTCATGGTGCAATGGGGGATACAGTTAAGTACAGAGGTGATTACAGTGTATAAGACAAGTGATGGCAGAAGTCCCTAGAGTAATGAGAACTGAAGGATGAGGAGAGTTTTGTGTGTAGGGAGGTGTGAAGTGAAGGAGAAATGCAGGCAAAGTGTCCAGACAGTGGGCGCTCTAAGGATGCTGGAGCAAGAGAGGCTATATTGCATTCAAGAAGATAAAGGTAGCCCAGTAAACTGTGGGTTCATGAGCATGCATATGTGTGTGTGTGTGTGTGTGTGTGTGTGTGTGTGCATTTGTGCATGCACATCCCTGGATATCTGCTTGAGTTTCATTGAAAGGGGCAGGGGAGGGCTTGGAAAGAGGCAGTGGATGAGGCTGGAGACATAGAGTGGAGCTCATGAAGGACCAAGTGTGAACTTTATTGCGATTCCCGAGTAGCATTTTAGTGATGCTTTGAAATCTAGTCACTTTTTTCACAAAAACATACACATCAGAAGAAAGTAATTTATTGTCTATGCTACCAGTTATTGCTAATGGGCTGAAATAATATCTCAGATTCTTTTTTTATTATTATTTCAGGATATTATGGGGGTACAAACATTTTGGTTACATGTTATGATTAGAGGATTAGAGGTGTGCCAGGATTAGAGGTGTGCCCTTCCCCCATACAGTTCTCACCACATCCCTTAGTTGTGAGTTCACCCACCCCCAACCCCCAAGCCCCATGAATATTACTACCATGTGAGCACCTTGGTGTTGATCAGTTAGTGCCAATTTGATGGCGAGTACACGTGGTGCTTATTCTTCCATTCTTGTGATACCTCACTTCAGAGGATGGGCTCAAGCTCTATCCAGGATAATATAAGAGGTGCTAGATGATCATTTTTTTTTTGTAATTGAGTAGTATTCCATTGTATACATATACTGGATTTTATTAATCCACTCATGGATTGATGGGCACTTGGGTTGTTTTCACATCCTTTCAGGAGTGAATTGTGTTGCCATAAACATTCGAGTACAGGTGTCTTTATTATACAATGTGTTTTGTTCCTTTGGGTAGATGCCTAATAGTGCTATTGCTGGATCAAACAGTATTTCTATTTTAAGCTGTTTGAGATATCTCCAAATTGTTTTCCACAGAGGTTGCACTAATTTGCAGTCCCACCAGCAGTGTAAGAGTGTTCCTGTCTCTCCACATCCTCGCTAGCATTTGTTGTTTTGGGATTTTCTGATAAAGGCCATTCTCGCTGGGGTTAGGTGATAGCTCATTGTGGTTTTGATTTGCATTTCCCTGATGATTAGAGATGTTGAGCATTTTTTATATGTTTGCTGGCAATGCCTCAGATTCTGTTTTGCTTTGTAAGTGCCCATTAACATTTCATACTTCATGTGTTACCTGCGTGGGTTAGTGTGGGATATACATATGCATTTATCTATTAATAGTAATATTTTCCTCCTCCCACATGTGAAGTTTTGAGGATTTCATGAGTTAAACAACGTAAACAATATAGAATAGTACTGGTATGTAATACATGTTCTAAAATCACCAACAGCATTATTTCACAATATGTACTTTATATGTATGTCATATTCACTATATTAACATAATATGCATATATGATTTCAGATATGGAAATCAGTATGGCATTCTGAAGATGTGAAACTTCAGTGTAGGCAGGGTAAAAACCCAATACCCTTGTGAAATAATGCCTTTTCTTTGTGATGTTTGTAACATTGCAATGTTTTCTTATCCACAGGAAATTAAACATTTAAAAGTGAACAATAATAGAGAAAGGCCATACTTTTACATTTCTCTGAGTCATCATTGCCAACAAACTGAATGTATTTTTGATTATACTTTTCCTTGGCTATATTTGTTCATTTATTTATTTATTTTGGGCTGGCTGTATTTAGAATTCATTGTTTTCCACCCACATCTGACTTAACTCCAGTTAAAATGTGTTGATTCATAATGCAAAGGTCAAAGAACGTAGCAGCTAAAAATTAAGAAATCAAGAGTTTTAAACACTGATTCTAATGGAAAGACATTCTCATTTCTGTCTCAGAGCGAATAAAGTCTGTTGTTCTGAGTCAAAGTAGGTAGTTGCTTTAAGAGGCTATTTTCTTTCATTGTTAAAAGTTTTTCTGTGTTTAATGTTTTTAAATATAATTTAAATATTAAAATATATTTTTTGGAAAATGGTTTTGGCTGTGCTGAAAAAGAAAGAAAAATATTTGCAGTTTTTTTTAAAGAAAAGTTAACATTTCACCCAGAGATAGAAATGTTTTCGCCACATAGGTTCACAACTCACTCTCTATATTGAGTAATTGCTTTTCCTGGTGGATTCTTTCCTTCCTTTCTGTTTCACCTCTGTTTGTCCCTGAGTCACATATTTTAATATTATGCCTCTCCTTTTTCTTTCTTCCATCTCTCCCCACATCTATCTTGCTTATTTGGAATGGAGGAAACAGATCATCGCTGATTTTAGCCGTTTTATTATGTGACATAATCTTGATTTTTCTATTGTTGGTTTGAAAAAAACAGACAATGTAAAAGCCATTCTTCGGTGAAATAGGGCCTCTTTAGGAAATAGGCCCCCAAATTCATTTATTTGGAAACTTACGGCCATAAAAGCACTCTGAATTCTTCCTTTTTTTGGTCTTAACTTTAAAGCCAAGAAACAGAAATAAAGCAATTTTCCCTTAGTGTTAACAATGAGTCCTACAACTCATTATGTTATCAATCAACAACATAGTATTTTTTGTAGCTATTTGGCAGAACATGATATTTAGATTTGAAAATGTAGCCATTATGCTGCCATATATTTATAATCTATATAAGATATCTTTGTATGCATATTTGAGAGGAGAAAATTATTACCTTATTGATAATTATGACTTCTTTAAATTTAGGTAATAATGTTGAAGTCCTCATGAGTGGCAATGTCAGGTGTTATAATATTGTGGTAGAAGCCATGAAAGCATTCCCTATCAGTGAAAAAATTCAAGAAGTGAGTTGCTGCTTGCTCCACAGGCTTACATTAGGTGAGTTGTGATTCTTGGTTAATAGATAAGTAGCATATTGACATATGTTTGATAAAAAAGTATTATAAAGTAGCAAATTGTTCTGCCATGCTTAGATGGAATTTAAAAGGAATGGCAAAAATAGATGTGCATAATGTAAAGAAGTATTATCTTAATCTTATTTTTTATAAAAGTAATTTCATAGATGAGTTTTTTATTGTTAGGGCTATATTTAAAATATAATTATGTAGTAGTTGACACATACACAAAATAAGTGTAATATACAGAAAACATGAAATGCAATACAAAGAACTCACCACCCAACTTAAATTTTAGTGTATTACCAGTAATGGTGGAGATACCCTGGGCTCCTTCTGCTCTTGCTTTTTCTACAGAGGTGAATGCTGTCCAGAATTTTGTGTTTATAATATAAATCTTTTGCTTTCTAAATATAGTTTACTACATTTGCATGTTTCCCTAAACAAAATTGTTAATGTGTGCTTGTTTTTGCTTCATCAAAATGGAATCATACCGTATATTGTCTTCTGCAATTTTTAAAAATTAACACTGTTTATAAGAATTACAGATATCTTTGTATGTGGCTGTGTGGAGTAATCTATTATGTGGATAGACCACAATTTACTTAATCCTTTCTCCTATCCATGGACATTTGGATTCTTTCTTGTTTTATGCTACTACCATCTTGTTATGAAAATATAAACAGGGTGAATATTTTTCAAATTTTTTTTTTTTGCCATTAATGCTTCTCCCTTTGTGAAATACACAGTCTGTCCTTTATCCATTTTTCCATAGGATAGTCTTTGTTTTTTAATTATTATTGTCTTTTTAAAGTTGATTTATAGATTCTGGATAATAATGTGTTGGTGCTCAGATTTCTGCATCCCTAAACAAAACAAAGCATTCTTTCTAAAATGTAGTAGCGACTTACTAGTTTACCTTTTTATCAAGTGAGACTTTACTCATTACGATTTCATGAAGAAGGATATAGTGGAATGAACTGGCTTTTATCTGAGAACATTTCAAACTAATGCAAATGTTGATTTCTTAAATCTAGCTTTTAGAGCAGCATACTAATGTATAATTCTCTGTTTCATGTTTTACAACTTAATCATAGTCAAGTTACAACTTGTGCAACTTACAATAAAAATGTGAGTTCACCTTAATCCTTTGAAATGAGCCAGAGGAAGAAGTGGTTTTGTTTTTGATTAGGGAAATGGTACTTGACTACCAAATAGGTCTATAATGGCACATTAAAGGTGCTTGGTATTATACTATTGAAATTAAATAAACCATGGACATTATCATGTCACAAGTAATTTTTGAATTATTTTGTAACTTCTTTTTGAAAATATTAATATAAAGGCATCAAATTCATCTTCAGATAAGGATACTTTTAGTCTCTCATTTACCTCTTAACAGATTATTTGTTCTGTTTAATGACTAGATAATTTATTGTCTCTGTAATTGTTTCAAAAGAAGCTGAATACAACTTTTAATTTCCTCTTCACAATTAAAATTAAAACCCAAAGTCAGTAAATAAATATTTAACATTTTGTCAAAATATATAATCTAATTATGAGTTTAATGCATTTAAGAGCATTATAAAATTTAATATGTATTTTCACAAAAGTTGTCTGAACATAAGACTGGTCTTGCTGGTTTTCTGCCCAGAGCCACACAGTTGGTCAGTGGTAGAGCAGCTGTTGGCAGTGACATGGGAATAATAGTTTGGAAAAGAGGGTGATGGGGACAACCTGAATGTAGACAAGCTAGTAAAAGCAGAAGAGAATCATTTTGAAATGACTTTCCAAGACTAGTGATCACTAAGGGCTGGGGAGAATGTCTGCCGAGTGGGTGAATGTGGAAGAGGCAGGAACATAGGAAGGTGTTGATAAAGGAGAACTGTATTTGGTTAAATTGCCTTTTGATTTTGAGATTCTTTTCCATTTCTGATTTTGTGTCTCAGGGATCATCTAATTATACTTATAGATAAATAGGACTTTCATTCTTACTTTTAGAAGGATTCCTGGTGACTGTTAGTGAGTTACAAATAAGCTAAACGGAAGGAGGCACATATTTCTGGAACATCACTTATCAATTCTTTCCTCATAAGGATTTAGATTTTTGGATGTCATGTTAATCCTCAGAAGAGGGGGTGTAAAAAAGTATGGGACTTCTTCCTGGGGTGGGCTGGAGGTGTGGAAATAATCTCTTATTTTTTTTCCTACGATCGTCATAGACAAGGTCAAACAATGGTAAGTATGGCAATGAGTTTTCTGAGCAGTATTCCTTTAAGTGAAAGAAGGGTGGTGCAACAAAAAGATTTAAAAATAGATCTTCTAAAAGATGGAATTAAGACTTCCATCTTTTAGAAGGCAGATGGAAGGCAGATCTAAAAGATGGAAGTCTTAATTCCATCTTTTAGAAGGCAGAAAAATTAATTTATTTTGTACAGTAAATATTGTAGTTATTATAGTGCCATGTATAACAGACATCCCATTGTTTTTATATGATGATGACATGAGAGGGAATCAAAGAAGACAAAGTTAATACAACCCAAACTCATATCATTATTTTTGCTTAGTTGCTTCTGTTGTCTAAGTAAGATAATTAAATGACAGCATAAAATAACTTTTCAGAACTTTATTCAATCATATTAAGCTATTTTAATTAAAGTAAATATATATATTAATGTCATTAAAATATTTATCACCATTCAAAATTATTGATTTACATACTGTTATACGATTAAAGGTAATTTAAATTCCATGGATGAGAATTCAGCTAATATTTCACTTAACTTTTAGGTAATTTTTTTAATATCCTGGTATTAAACGAGGTGCACACATTCGTGGTGAAAGCTGTGCAGCAGTATCCAAAGAATGCAGCGTTGCAAATCTCAGCGCTCAGCTGCTTAGCGCTCCTCAGTAAGTAACTTTACTAAAAAGGAAATTCTTACCCAGTGCATTTGATGTCAAACAGTAACATTGTAACAAGAGAATCATATGTGGATGAGGAAGCACTAAATGCCTTTTTGTCCTAATGTAATTTATTTTCCAGTAGAGGATACTTTCAAGAGAACTAACAGTTGTGACAAGTATACACATCTCAGTTCATACAGGGTTTTGCTTTACATTCTTTGTTTAACTTTGTCATTAAACAGCCAACCTTTTCAAATAATCCTCCTCTAGTTTTTTTTTGTTTTTTATTATTTATTTTTATTATTTTTTAGAGACAGGGTTTTGTTTTCAGTAGGAGTGCCAGGCTGGGGTGCAGTGGCACGATCATAGCTCACTGTAACCTTGAATTCCTGGGCCCAAACGATTTTCCCACCTCAGCCTCCCAAGTAGCTAGGACGACAGGTGCTCGCCATCATACCTGGTTGATTTCTCCTCTAGTCAATTAGGTTTTTTTTGGTACCCTCTTCCTCATTATATCATTTAACTATATAGAATGGTAGTATTATATTAAAGTTATCTTTATAATTAACCAAGGCTGCTACTAAAGAACACTTCATTCTGTTGACAACATTTCAAAATATGGACTTAGAGTTGGTTGTTCAAGTTGGAAGTACATTTTATATGTATGTTATATATATTTATTTTTTAATTTTTTCAAGCTGAGACCATTTTCTTAAACCAAGACTTAGAGGAAAAGAATGAGAATCAGGAGAATGATGATGAAGAGGAAGAAGATAAATTGTTTTGGTTAGAAGCCTGCTATAAAGCATTAACATGGCATAGAAAGAACAAACATGTGCAGGTTGGAGTCTCATAAATATTAGTTATTAAAAATTATGTTTTTCAATAGTTTACATTTTGACAGTTTTCTTTTTTTTCTTCCCCTAATCCAGGAGGCCTCATGCTGGGCACTGAATAATCTTCTTATGTACCAAAACAGTTTACATGAGAAGATTGGAGATGAAGATGGCCAGTCAGTAGTTTTGATTTTATGTGATAGAAAATTTCAGTTATATATTTTAATCAATGCATATAAAGTACCTTAACTGTAACTTTTATTATTAGAAATATTTTGATATAGGCACTTGTGTTTTAAATTTTGCTGCAAAATGGTAGTGGGCATGTAGTATTTTGAGCTCATTGCCTTCAATAGTTAGGAAAGGTAGTATGTTTGAGAGTTATTACTGAGAGATTGGGAATCAAGAGTGATTCAGTAATTTATGATTCATGGAGAAAGAATCTTTCAGTTTTCTGGCTGATCATTTAAAAATGCCATTTTAATTCATCTCAGGTGGTAGAAATTGCAGAGCCATCTGTGACCTTTTCTACTGCCTTGATTAGCCAGCAGGTTGTCCATATCAGGGATTAGATTTGGTCAGAAAGCCTCCTATGGTAAGTTCCCATGTGATGTGATAGTGTTGACCTGTCTTCTCTCGAGAGGGTTATTTGACGCTGTTATCTCCTGAGCAGGCTTTCAATAGGACTGCCACTCAAATATTGTAAGACCCGGCACTCTGTCCCACAGATACGAACTGTAACAGGAGTTTTGTGTATATCAGATTTGTTTCATATCCAGGAGCCTCTGTGTTCTGTGGCAACTGCTTATACTTGTGCTGTTTGCTCTGGGTATCCTCTGGGTTTTAAAATTTGAATGACTTATTTGGGAAACTCAAATAGTAACATTTCTATGTCTGAAATCCTGACAGCCTCTTTGTATAATGATCCACTTCTGATAAGAAGGGAATTAGTGACACAGATGCTATTTAATTAAACATTTTAATTTTGAAAAGAAGCAGTCATTTTTGGAAAACTGTGTTAAACTAGCATCCTAATAATCCCATATTGAGCAATATTTTAAAAGGTATTAGAAGAAGGGAGATTCATGTTGCACTTTATACATTTTAGTTCACAGGACACTTATTCCTCAGTATCCATAGGAGACCTTTAAGATAAATATATTATTATAAGAAAGAAAATATATTTATGTTATACATCTTTAAAACATACTCTGCTTCTTCACAATTTTTTATTTGTCCTTTCTTGTTTTCATTATCTTTTTTCCTTACTTTACCTTTTTCTTCAGTACGTTTTCATATGTCTGCTGAGCCTCTTTTCTCTCTACTGCTTATCAGCTTTTGAAAAAACAGAGAAATACTAATTTATTAATGTTTAATGTATTTGAATCTAACTTTTAAACATAAAACTAAGCATAATTCACTCTTATAAGTGAAGGTGACATAAAATATTGTTTATTGATATGCCTTTATTTCTTGTTAGAGATATTAGGTAATGGTAAGTGAGAACTTGAGCTAATTATTAAAAACATTACTATTAATATTGTGGTTGGATTTTTGAAAGGTTCCCAGCTCATAGGGAAGTGATGCTCTCCATGCTGATGCATTCTTCATCAAAAGAAGTCTTCCAGGCGTCTGCAAATGCATTGTCGACTCTCTTAGAACAAAATGGTAAGTGGTATACCGTATTTTTAAATAAATGGAAACACATTTTGTATTTCTTTAAAATTATGAAAGCTATATATTGTAAAAAATTCAAATATTAATATGTAGAGATATGTATTTCACATATGGATATATTGATACATAGGTAAATGAATGAAGAATAAAATAAACATTTTTATGTATGTTCCTTTTGGACTTCTCTATGTACTCACACATGACATATACAATCTTTTTTATACTTTTTGCAGACATAGAATCATATTAAACTCTTTTATAACCAAATTTTATATTTTTTCTTTTTCATGTTAACACATGTGTATTCTTTCATTATCATTTTTAATACCTGTGTAGTTTTCCAATGTATGCCTTATCTTATGAACCAATTTCTTATTGATAGGCTTTTAGCTTGTGTGCAGTAGGATTTTTTTGGAACCCGTAATAAATACCAAATGGTCACTCTTCCCATTCCCTGTTTTTCCTTATACAATATTCCTGTTATTTTCTTAGGAAAATTTTATAGAAATATGACTGAGTGGAGAGATATTCACCATTTTAAAATCTGGTAAAATTGTCCATTATAAAATTTTTATACTACAATTTTTTTAAAAAACGTGGTCCCTTACATGTTATTCTTATAAGTATTATAGCTTTACATAATTAAGAGGAGAAAAACAGCTCATATACCTTTGGAAGAACTTGTGAGGTTTAAGATTGTGGTTTAGGCTGCTCAGATTCTTGCCCCCATAAACAGGAAATCCTGCCAGAAAACCTTGGGTGAAAACTCATCATAAAGGCATTGGACTTGACCGCTCTTGCAGGATATTTTTAGAGGGTGAAAAATAGGGAAAAACACTGAAAGTCTGAGACAGAGACTAATGTAAACCCCAGATTTTAGTAGAGAACTTGGATAGAATGAAAGAAATAAAGACACCATCTCATACATATTTCTTCATGCTATTATTTAAGTCAAATCAAGAGGAAAATCCTCTCTTCTTCCTTCTTTCTCATCCCATCTCTCTGATGGCATTTTAATAAAAGGCTTGGAGTGGCAACGGCACTGAGAGACGGGGGTTGCTCCTGGGGACAATGAATCAGCAGCGTAGGAGTGATTGTACTGGGAATTGCTATTCTCCAATCTCCCATATTCTACTGTGCAGTTAGAGAGGCCTGGGTAGGGATTTTGCTCCTGAAAACGAGGCCTGGACGTTGTTGGGGCACCTTAGAGAGGAGGCAAACTTCTGCTATGTACGTGCAGCATTGCATCGGTGCCGTAATTCCCAACCACCTGGAATCTTTGATATGCAAATCGAGCAACGATGATTTTGTGAGATTTGGACTGATTCTTATTACAGTGTCTGAGGATTGGTTGCATTCAGAGTGAGCCTTCATGTCTTTGTTCAGAATCAGTTCTCTGCTCTTGCTAGTTTCTTACTTCTTAGCCACCTGCTGGGTAAACTGTCCTCAGATCCCTTTGTATTGTCTCCTTGGAGTGCTGCCTTAGTAAAGTGTTAAGAACTGGAGCAACTTGTTCACCAACTTCCTTGGGCAACTTCTCACTGAAAGACAGGGCTGGGTGTGCAGGGCTGGGCACTGGATATGGGTGTTTTGGTTTTTTTTTTTTTTTTCAGAAAAATGACTGGGTTGGCAGCCAGAAGAGCTGGGTTCTTGGAACCATGGAGATTCCAAGGTCAAGACTCAAACATCTTGTGTGACATTTTCCCCAGTTAATTAATTAATTAATTGATCAATATTTATTGAGCTCCCACTATGTGCTAGATAATCCCCTAGGCACTTGGTATACATCATTTAAATAGAAATCGCAGGCTCATGGAGTTTAAACTCAAGTGGGGACGATAGATAGTAGTAAGACTCACTAACATATAAGATATGTGAAGTAATTAAGAAAACAAATGAAGCAAGAAAGGAGAATATGATATGTTAGGAATCAGAGGAAATGAAATTGTGAATAGGCAGCTAGGAAAGAAGGTGTCTGTTATTTGCCTTTTAAAGGAGATAATTTCCTGTTAAAATGGAGTGGATGAGGTCAAGAGCATTATGTAGACAGCTGGTAAATGAGGTAACGTGTGGAACGTTCTGTAAACTCTAAAGTGACTTCATGATGAAATTTCTCCTAGGGCTAGTGTTCCGCAATTTTCAAGTTACACATTGGGTTACTGTGTAGCACAGTGTGGTTCCTGGACTAGCAGCATTGCCTAGGAACTTGTTAAAAATGTGAGTTCTGGGCTCCCATACAGATCTACTGAATCATAAACTCTGGAGCTTGGACCCAGCAACCTTTGTTTTTTAAAAAGCCCTCCAGATGATTCTGATGCAAATTAAAGTTTGAGAATAACTGGTCTAGAGTCACTTTTTTTTTTTTTTTTAAACAAATAGCTTAAGTATTTTATTTGTTTGCAACTAAGCTTGTTAACACTATATAATGAAAATGTACAAAGAATAATGTTGCAGTTTTTGGTTAGATTTAAGTCAAAGACATTGATTAATAAGGAATCTTCGAATGAGAATATTCCAGAAATTTCTCTAAGCCATCTGATCAGAACAACTGTCTCTGAATATTACCTTGCTTTGGAAGGTACTCGCATACATTTGAATTACACTCAGAATTTTTCAAAATAAGCCCTAATTAAAAAAACTATTCTATATTCAAACTAAAACAATATTAATAGAACTTTCCTTTCCAGAAACAATAATAAAGGAAACAAGGCATTTTGTAAAATGTGGTCCTGAACAAGTCACAGTAAAAAATAAATGTATACTTAACTTCCACCTCCTCAAAACAGAGGCTACTTTCTGTTCCTCAGCCTTGGAAAAAAGGTGAAGAACAGCCTATAAGCAACTTCGGGCAGGGGGTTGCCAAAACAAAGCTCAAGCAGTTGAACATGGACACCTCAAAAGAATTTGGGGGAACCTGACCAAAGGATCCAAATTCTATTTTTAATAACTGATACAAAGGTGAAGTGGCTCCTCCCAAGTAGCAGTGCTGCCAGGGCCTGGCCCAGCCCCAGGCCCATGCTCACCTATGTTATGCTCACGAGCAAACCCTGATGCTCCTGCTGTAGGGGAGACCTTCTCTCTTTAGAGGTTCAGTGTCCAGGGAGCTCTTTGATTGTGTAAATGAGGTGAGCACTGACTCCATGTGGGTATTTTAAGGCTTGGAGTCAAAGTATATTTCTAACACAGCTAGGCAGAGTCCATGTGTCAATGGCCCGTCTCCAGTTTGTTCTAACCTCGCTGCACATTTGTAGATCTAGGACCGCAGACCTTCGCTGTATCATCATAATCACATCTAATGTCCATCCTAACTTATGATTCATATTCTGTGCCTGGAAACAGTCCCTGTATTTAACAGTAATACCTACACATAAAACAATCCACTGTTACAACTTAAAGGGTCACAAAACATTAATGATCTTCTGTAGACCAAGCAAATGTTTTAAACCATAATTGTCGTGCATCAAATTCACAGCCAGAATCCCCAAGACCAAAAAAAAATTTGCACGATACAAATAATAACTTAAAATACACATACACACGTATACACACACTCTCACACACACTTCTTACAGAACTGTGCTTGGGGAAACTCCATTTATTGAGTGCCACTAAAGGCATATTTTGCTAAACTGCTGCTCCAGGTATTTTTGTTTAGAAAATCTATCACAGTAGGGCACAGCTGTTTATTGGATGAGCAGAAAAGAAAGATACGCTTGTGGCAACCAGAAAGTTTTAAGGTCTTTCAAGTTGTATAAAATGGACCTGCAGAAACGTTTAAGTGTTCTCAGGATGAAAAGTTGGAGCTGAAATGTGATATCAAACCAGTTGCAAAAAGTGTACAGCAGCCATCTCTTGAGGTCAAACCTGGTACCCAGTTAATGCAACAAAAGCTTCAGGACACGTAGCTTCTTGGCCTTGTCCCATACCGTCGCATAATCTGATCATGTGTGAATTTCACAAAAGGTTCATATTGTTCTGCTAGTTTGGTATTGAGGATTTGCTCATACTCCTCCCGAATCTTATCATCATAGTCTTTTAAGAGACGCTCACATATTATTCCAACTTGTCGGAGGGTAAAGGTGGGCTGGTCCTTCTTCATCGAGGAGGTACCTGGAGAACTAGGTGCTGTGAGTGCTGAGGAGTGAGGTTGACTTTCGGAAGCACAAGCTTCACTTTGACTAAGAACCACTTCTAAATGTCTCCACCTCTGATAACGACTATATTCTTGTTTAATGTTCTGAAAAATTTGCTCCGGAGTTGGAAGGCGCCGCTCGCTGCCGGGCGGGGCGGGCTGCTGCAGAGGCGGCTGTGGGGTCTGTGTCTGAAGCGCCGGTGGTGGCGGCTCGGCGTCCGGGGGCCTGAGGCCCGGAGTGGGGCCGGGGAGAGGGGCGCAGCGCCGCCGCTTCGGGGAACCCGGGCTCAGCAGCGCCGCCTCGAACTCCATGGGCCGCTCCAGAGTCGTCCCGCACGCCATGCCGCTGAGGGGCAAGGACCGGGAGCTGACGGGGCGGTAACTGCGGCCCAACCTCCCGCTCCTCAGCGGGGCTCACAAGCCAAGCCGGCTCCAACGGCGCTTCCAGCACCGGTCTAGAGTCACTTTTGTCTTTTAAAGCTGAGGTCCCCAACCCACAGTGTATTTGTTAGCCTGTTAGCCTCCAGAACTGTGAGAAATAAATTCCTGTTGCTTAAGCTTGCGGTCCCCAACTCCTGTCCCCAAACCCTGGTCCGTGGCCTGTTAGGAACCAGGCTGCACAGCAGGAGGTGAACGGCCCATGAGCAAGCAAAGCTTGTATTTATAGCCGCTCCCCATCACTCCTGTCACTGCCTGAGCTCCGCCTCCTGTCAGATCAGCAGTGGGATGATGTGAGGTGGAGCTGAGGTGGTGATGCTAGTGCTGGGAACAGCTGCAAATACAGATTATCATTAGCTCATTAGCAGAGAGGTTGGACTGCACAATAAATGTAAGGTGCTTGAATCATCCCAAACCATCCTCCTGTCTCCCTAGTGGAAAAATTGTCTTCCATGAAACTGGTGAAACCGGTCCCTGGTGCCAAAAAGGTTGGGGGCCACTGTTTTAAAGTATCTCCTTGGTTAGAGGCTAGCCACTTTGGGGAAGGTTACTACAACTTCTGATGTGATCAAACCAAGTAACCAACTCTTGATCGCATCTTAATGTGTGATATTCTGAATGGCTTTAAAAGGTGAGTTTTTCAGGTTTTGGCAGTATTTTAGAATGTATCACTTCTACCGATCCCTGTGTTTTGTCCTATCTTTTCTTCTCGAGATAGACAACTTATTTTTAAAAGCAGCACTTAAATTAAAACTTTCTAAGTTTCCTTTTTTTGCCACTTTCAAAGTGTAGTATTATACCATATAATGTTGGAATTGATGTTTATATAGAGACTTCAAGACAATTGATATTTATATGGAAACTTCAAGACAATGGATTTGTATTTGTGAGGGAAATTTATTATGAAGAGAAAAATTATTCTGTAATCATCATTGCTGGAATACAGTTACTTTTCTACATGTAATGTAAAATCAGTTGTAAGCACACGCATGTGTTTCCTAAGCTTTGGCATTACTTCGAGAAAATAAATGTAATTCCCTATGCTCTGTATCAGTACTTTCTGTCCCTGTGCCTATGATGGCATATACAGAGATGATAATGTTTGCACAGCCCACTGGGGTAAGTAGACAAAGCAGCTCAAGGCTGAAAGCAACCCAGCGTGGTTCCAGCCCTTTCATCTCCTACCCCAGCCCCACCCCCTCCAAAAGCTGAGGGGATTGTCAATATCTCCACAGGCCTGTAACTTATTCCTAGCTCACTAGTGTCTAGCGTATCTGGCTAGTCTTAGCTCTATATAAGTGCAGTTATCTGTGAACTTGTTTTTTTTTTTTGAGACAGAGTCTCACTCTTTTGCCCGGGCTAGAGTGAGTGCCCTGGCGTCAGCCTAGCTCACAGCAACCTCAAACTCCTGGGCTCAAGCAATCCTTCTGCCTCAGCCTCCCGAGTAGCTGGGACTACAGGCATGCACCACCATGCCCGGCTAATTTTTTTTTATATATATATATTTTTTAGTTGTCCTATTAATTTCTTTCTATTTTCAGTAGAGACGGGGTCTCGCTCTTGCTCAGGCTGGTTTCGAACTCCTGACCTCGGCCTCCCAGAGTGCTAGGATTACAGGCGTGAGCCACCGCGCCCGGCCTTGTGAACTTGTTTTAAGTATTGGAATCAAATTTAACTTTCATTTTTATTTTGGAGAGCATCTTCAAACATATTTTTTCTGCAGAAACACTCTTTTCACCTAGACAGGGATATGGCGATTACATTGAAACTAGTCTACTCTGTAAATAAAATTTTTAAGAGCAAAACCTCAACAAAAGGTTAATAAATATGAAAAAATTGAAAATGGTATATGTTTTAAAGAAATAAGTATTGTCTTTAAGTTGTCCATGTACTATACATTATATACATTCTTGTATATGCCTTCCTATCAATTTAGACTATCTTAATAGTCCACATCTTATTGAAAAAGTATGAAAATGTGCCTTCATTTCTACAAGTAAAAATGAAAAAATCTTGTAGTTAATTTCAGAAAGATCCTGTTGTCAAAAGGAATATATCTGAATGTTTTGGAATTAATGCAGAAGCATATATATTCTCCTGAAGTGGCTGAAAGTGGCTGTAAAATGCTAAATCATCTTTTTGAAGGAAGGTAATATAGTTTCATGAACCTATGTAGAGTATATCATGTTGGACCAAGTAGCATTTTTCAATGTAATCTTGTATCATTGATATCATGAACTTACTTTATCTGAACGTTGAAAGGAACGGCAGAGATTATAAGAATATATTGAAAGATTGCTTTAGTGCTTGGTGCTTGGTATTGACTATGTTTTGAAAAATGGTAAGTATATAGCACATACATAGCATACAACAGTTTTTTGAATTGTGTAAGTGCGAAAGGTATAAAAGATAAAATCAGGATATGGCTTTTAATTGTTACTCTTTCATAACTAATACGTTATTTATTATTATTCCTTCATTTGAATTGACTTAGTCTTCTCATACTGCTCTCATTCTTTAGCTAGGGAAGCTTTTAGTCACATCTAGTCCAAGTGCAGACACGTTAGGATTATATAGCTGGTTAGTGACACAGCAGAGACCAGAGCCTTTTGTTTGGGGGTGGATGGTGGCAGGGAAGGAGGGTTGGGTAGGTGGGGACAGAACTACTGGTTTACAAAAACTTGTTTAACAGACTAAAACTGAATTATATGCAGAAGATGCCTACAGCAGAATATGCATTTTATTAAGTAAGAAATTGTGAGATAACTTGGACATTGTCTGAGTAAATTTCAAACAAAAAGAGGCTATTATTTATAGGAAACTATCATCAGTAAAAGAGAAAAATAAATGGCACAGAAGTTACAGTAATACTAATTTTATTCCTAGCTTTGCCACTGATTAGAGCCAAGTGTTTGGGTTTCTAAACTTCAGATTCCTGAAAAAGGGATAATAATAACAACCTCGAAAGTTGTAAGTTTATAATATAAGGATTAAATAAATTAATTTTTAAAATGCAATTAGAATAGTGCCTGGTACATTTTAAGCACTCAGTAAATCATAGCTATTGTTATTGTACTGTTGTTAAATGTGAATAAATGAAGTGTATTAGTGTGATAAACTATTATGTAGCACATCTATAGACTTGTAAGAAGTGGGGTTACACTGTCTTTAACCTAGTCCATTTAATCTGTTTGTATTTATTGTATGTCATATGTTAGTTATATTTCTCTTATTTAAATACTGCTCTTAAACATTTACATGAAAAGATTATCTTAAATGTGGATTTTTATGGTGCTAGAAGTGTGTGAACCTTTACAAATGAGGCAAAGCCAGAGTAGAATAAACTACAATTTAGGTTTCTATAGATTCTGGGCAAGCCATTTAATGTTTTGGCTGTTTCCTCATATGTAAAATGTGTACGGTTCCAGTCCTGGGGATTCTAAGTTAGTTATGACAACATGCCTGCCCTGCAAAACTCACTGTCTAGTTGTGGAGACTGATATTAAACAGATGATTACAATCCAGTGCGAGGTGCAGTGGCACTGGTGTGTGAAAGACGGCGGTCAGAGCAAAGTGAACCCAGCCAGACTTACAAAGGAGGGGGGCGTCCAAAGAAAGGATGTGTTTAAACTGGGACTTTAAGTGCAAAAGGGGAATATATCTCAATAACTGCGGAACCATGCAAAGTGAGAACACGGTTCTGATATGCACAGGTTTCAGTTAACATGGCAATACAAAGCAAGGACTGCCTGTATTAAAGTTCATAGTGTCTACTGAAATCTAGTCAAGTGACATTTGTTCATATGTGAAAGAAAGAATACCTTAAATACCTTAGAGAAACCACGACTTTAATATATACCAAAAATAATTAAGAATACCGTGTAAGAAGTTCAGTGATGTTATTCTGGAACAGGCAGGTTGGTATGACGTAAAGAGCCCTTGCCTTGCAGTCAGACGAGTTTGGGCACCAGCCTTGACTTTGTCATTTTCTAGCATTAGGACCTTGATATTTAAGCTCCATGCACCTAAGTTCTTTGTATGGAAAATGGGGATAATGACACCTACTTTCTGGGTTCTTGCAAGTGACCCAGACATACATCAGAAGGAAATTGTGAGTTTTAAGATACTAAATAAGAGAATTCCCAGGTGACTATGAATTCTACTTTTTGAGGTCAAAGTTAAATTAAACAACAATTAAAATTATATATGCTTATACCACTGAATTCAAGTGCATTTTCATATAGCTTTTCTTGATAAAATATATTGGTTCTGTTTTCCTGTATTTGTTTCAGTTTGGTGTTTGTACCATTGAATCAGATTGTTCTTTTAATATGCATGTCAATCTTGTGTCTCCAGTAACACTTCCGTGGATACAATGGCAGCAGTGGTCCCCAAAATAATAACAGTTATGAAAAGTCATGAGACATCATTATCAGTGCAGCTGGAGGCACTTCGAGCTATTTTACATTTTATAGGACCAGGTAAGTTACATAACTGATTGTAGGAAGAGACAACAATTTAAATGGATTTTTGACTTTTCATGAAATATCAACTTTCTAGGCAAAAATTAAAGGTCTAGTTTCTGTCAATTCAATACAGATCTTTCTCTTCAGCCAAAAATAAAAATAGAGGGTAAATGATGGAGCAGAATAGTTGTTTAGGGTAATTTACAAGAAAACATAATAAGAAAAGCCAATAATTTATTTACACAAAAAAATATTACAGTGTAAAGTGTGGAGCTTTCGTTTCTAAGGAGGATACTCATCTCTGATAATGTTTTTATATTTCCATTGCTATCACCTGAGTTCAAGCTGTTTTTTTCCTGTCTGAACTACAATACTAGCTAATTAATTTTCATACCTCCTCTCTTCATTTCAGTTCTTCTTTTACTCTGTGGTTGAATTATTTCTTCTCCAGTGTAACCACGTGGCTCTTTCTTATTAGCCTCAGTGGCTTCCACCCTCCAGCCCCCTTTATCTCTGACTTTCATCCATCACCTTATTTGTCCTCCAAAGCCCATTTAAAGCACCCGTGCCTCCATTCATTCAACACATATTTATTAAGTGCCTCTTATGTTCTAAACACTGTGATGCTATTAAGGTTTGAAAGATGAAAAAAACCACAACTGTATACTATGGGAGCTTAGAAGTAGATAGACATGTATATAGTTAATTACTGAACAGTATGAGGGGGGCTGGCATGGATCCCTGTATAAAGGACTGTGAGAATATTGATGGAGCCACTCATAATTTAGTCACAGGAATAGGTCAGGAGACTGTGACAGTTGAGGTAGATGAATAGAGCCAGCCTGGTAGAAAGGCCGGGAGGACATTTCCAACAGAAGAAGAAAGTACATGTGTCTGGGGTGAGGGAAGCCTAGGGAGAGGGAAGGGTGCTTTGGGATGAATGTCACAGGACAGGCTGAGGCCTAAAGTGAAGGGCCTTGAATGCAATGCTAAGCAATTTGTGCTTTTTTAACGGAAGTCAATTCAAATTTATTCAGATGTATGAGGGGTGATACTTTCTTTTTGCTGTTCTGTAAAATTCCCAATACTTTTGAAGCCAAGTTTTGTTTTGTTTTGTTCGTTTAAAATGAAATCTTCCTAGATCTATCATTTTCTGTAATTATACAGGTATTTTATGTTTCTGTGTATAAGAGTATTACTCAGTATGAAAGTTTTTTTAAGGACAGAGCTTTCTTCAGTCATCTTTTAAAAATCTTCTGGTACCTTGAACAAAAGTAGCTATTCAATCAATATTTTTAAAATTGAATCATGGTGTCCCATTCATAGTTGTCGGCTTACTTTTTAGATGTAATTTAACAGACATAATTTGCTTGAAAATATCATTGCTACTTTTATTGAATTTTGTTTGTAGACTATAATAAAAACAACAACAACAAACTCCTTCTGATTATCCTTGAAGATGACAGCCTTATTCTTTTGAGGGTGGATTTGAGTTTTAAAGATAACAAAAAGATATTCAGAAATCAAATCTGTTAGTTAATAAAATAATCTTTTAGTTCAAAACCAAATTTTGCATATAGTATTTCTTTCCTTAATTGTTATTAAATTGACCCTGAAGCAGCATTGTTAGTCAATAATCATTTAGATGTATTATGAGTGCCCTTGAAAATAATTACTTTAGGACTATAATTTATGTATGGAAATACGTATTAATAAACATTTTATAACATATCAGAATATACATACATGTTTTTGTTAGGTAAAGGTTTAACCATCTACTTTACTCTATGGTGCCACACCGTATTACCACACTACACTACACCACACTGTGCCGTGCTGTACCATGTTGTGCTACACTGTATCATTCTACATGTCAATGAGTAACTATGGTATCAGTGCCCCAGTAGTTTCAAGGTTGAACAGGATTGTAGTTGAGGTTCTTATAAGATATCTAGATGTACAAGTACTCATTTATTAACTAGATCATATTCAGATATCCTTAATAACAAAGATGTAGTAATACATTACCACAAATTTGTATAATCAGTATCCAATTAAGTGTTATCCATCCACTATTATCCATATCTAGTGTTGTGTCTCTTAAGTTTCTTTCAGTTTAGTACTGTCCACTTTCTCTTCTATTTTATAACAACAACTTATCGAAGAGATTAAGCTGGTTGCTTTAGTAAAATAATAATAAAGACCCTGTTATTTTAATAAAATATCATTTGACTTGTTCTTTCTTAACTTAGGGGTAGTTTCAGAGGAAATAATGTAAAATTATTTAAGAAGGGGCATTGCAAATTGGGAAGTGTATACAGGAGGGATTAGGGATATAAAACCACATCAATAAAAGCAGTAAGAGGAACTGAGATTGTTTAATCTAGGGAAGAATGACTCAGGGGGATATGAAACTCTATTAAAATCTACTCATTTGTAGTTAATAACAATAATAATACTGAAAAATATGGAGGACCTAAAAAGTATTTGAAGTGCTTTCTGTATATTAACTCTTTTAATTCTCACAGCAATACACAAAGAAAGGCAGATAGTACCTTTTTTTCAGTATTCTGTAGACAATAAAAGTGAGGCATAGAAATGTAGAGATTTTTAAGGTCACACCTTGTATAGCAGAGCCAGATTTTCAACCTATGCAGACTGACTTCAGAATAGGCACTTTAAAATACACATTTGTGCAACAATGTGAATTGAACAACTGTTGTTTCTAAAGTACTATCCTTGGGACTCTTGAGATCTGGAGATGATGAGGTTATGGATACTGCTCACAAAAAAGCCTACAGTCTACACAATCTGAAGGACTGTCATGTAGAAAGGAAATGATATCCATTTTGAATAGTAGAGCCTCAAGTAATAGAAGAAAGACCAGAGATGAAATTTACAGGAATGCTTATTTGGTCTAAATATAAGGAAGATGTTTAATAAGACCCATTATAAATGGTAAGTGTTTCCTACTCAGAAGGGCTGATTTTATGTTACGTTATTTTATGTTATGTTAAGTTATTTTAGTAGAGATGGGGTCTCACTCTTGCTCAGGCTGGTCTAGAACTCCTGACCTCAAGCGGTCCTCCCACCTTGGCCTCCCAGAGTGCTAGGATTACAGACGTGAGCCACCACACCTGGCCAGGAGGGCTGATTTTAGTGGTCACTTCTGCTTAAGGTGCAATAGGCAACCTCAGAAGTTAATGTGGTGTTAGTCACTGAAAATGATACACAGAGAGTTTAAGGGACTTGGCCTAGGTTGTACAGCTATTGTGAATGTCAGAACCTGTTTGAATAAATTTAAACTAAGGACTGAAAGTTCTGGGAGGGTGGGAATCCAGTCTGCCTTGTTCACTATGGTATTCACAGCATGTGGCAAAATCCCTGGTGTATAGTTAGCATTCATATTTTAGTTAAGTAAATGAAAATCTATATGCAGCCAGTTTATAGTTGATGTTAATACATATTATTAAAATAACAGATTATACGTAATTGTTTATTAATAATTATTTCTACGGTCTCAGATTTGGGAAAAATTGTTTATTCATAATAATTTTACTTATCTGGTATATAACCAAATTTTTTGATTTCTAGTGTTTTCAACAGTTTGGGGATGGTTCAGCTACAATGTAGCTTAATAAGGAGTATTTTTTTTTAAATAACTTAATACCATTAAATAACCTTTAGAGGACTTCAACAAAATGACATGTTCTCTACCATCATAATACTGAAAGTCAAACCTTGTTTTTTCCACTGTTATTCCAGATTCTTTTTTGTGCTTACATTTCATATCTGACCTTTTTATGTTGTAGTCCAAATAACTTTGAGCTTTTCTCAAGTTGTCCATTGTTGCATGAAAAATCTTCTAGCATCTTAAAGCACAGCCTACTCAAACAAAAAGAGATTGTTTGTTACAGAAAATTCCTCCACTTCTTGCTACTTTAAGTTCAATAAGTGTCCATAACATTGTATTCATTTTATATTCAGTTATGAACTGTTTCTATAGATTCCTTATACTGGGAGTTATTTTTTTTACAAGGAATGACATACTAGAAAAACCATGTACATATGTATTTTTGGATTAATTTTGATCATTTCTAACAAGTGACAATTGTCAGCTTAAAAATTATTGAGGAAAGCATCTATTTCTTTATTATTTTTGCATTTAGGCATGCCAGAAGAATCCAGAGAGGATACTGAATCTCAACATAAACTAAACATGGTTACAAAACAGTGTTTCGGGAGTGGTATTCAACAACTGGTCCTAGCGGCTTTGAACAGGGTATGTTGAATACAGATTTTCTGCCTTTATACTGTTAACTAGAATATTACATTTGGGGATCCAGGAGGCCTTTTTAGTCTACGTTTTCCATCTTCTGTTTATTATGATACTAGAAAGTCATGTGGTTAGAAACATAAGATGAAAAATAGGGTTGCGGGAGGTGAAGAGTTATGTACTAAGCCAATTCCAGTTAAGTGTACTATCAGTTCCAGACTTAGACAAGGTTCTTTTGATCGCTAGTAACTGAAATCCAGTCTGGTTTGCTCAGTTAGAAAGAGAAGCAAAGAGCCAGATGCGCAGCTAAACTTCACGAGCAATGTCAGGAGCTAGGGCTGCTATTTTCTCTATCTGTCCCCTCCAGCTGCTTGTCTAGCTTTTCTGGCCCTATGGCAAAAGGTTCAACCCAAGAGGACATACCAGGCACAACAGTAAAGTCCTCTTTGATTTCTATGCTAGTTTTCATTGCTCTTCTCAGAGATAACCTCTGAAATGGTTGGTATGCATTTTTTTCTTCCTATTTTTAGGCATTTATATACCTACATTATTACAGTATAGTGAAAGTATCAATAAATCATACGAAGTATGAAAAAAGAAGAGGGGAATTACATTTATATTGTACAATGCAAAAGGTATTGATGGAATTAATATGGTTTGGAAGCTTAACATAAGATGAATTGATCTTCGTTAAAAGATACAAAGATGTAAAGAATGATCAGAGTGAATGTTTTTATGAAAGGAAGAGAGTATTCAAATTAATTAATGGAAATGATTCCTTGTGATTTGGTGTGCTTTGATAAATGTCATAAATTAATTAGAGTAGCCTCCAGAGAGATCTCCTTGAAAATTCAGTTTAAACTGAACTTTGTAGTGTAATTGTCTCAGATATGTTTGAGTCATTTGTACTCAAATCTTAATATGATTCTTGAGTATAGCAGGAGTATATACTAATGGGTTAAATTTAATTTGAGAGATATTTGGTTTAAAAAAAGTATATGGAAGGAACTTGTTAGGCACTGGGAAGATAAAAAAATGGATATTCTTTGTACCCTTTGCTCCTGGATCTCATAATCTGGCAAGGGGAACAGCAACCACGCATAAAAGCAGTTGTTCTACAGTAGCACTCGTGAGCTATGCTAGCTTTGTGAACATACTCTAGGAACATAGAGGAGGAAAGAGCTTCTTTGGTAAGTGTTGCCAGAGAAGAAAGAGGGAGCAGAAAAGCCTTATAGACAACTCTGATTCTAGTTGGCCAGCCTTTTCTCAAGTTATTGGGCATAGAAGGGAAGGAGTCAGGAGTCAAGAGAGCCAGCAAGTACTGTGATGTGGAGAAATCACTCGGCTCCCACGGTTGGCTTTCTTTTGGTAGAAGTGGTTGAGAACTACATATTGTTTCTAGAGAACGAAGTAGAAAATAGACTGTCAACATTTTGGCTGCATCTATGGTTTGTATGCGGTGACACTCCTGTTTTCTTTAGTCAAGGAACCCAGTAAAGTAAAACCAATCTTTTGATGAAATGGACACACATCAAAGACCTTTGGGCTTTACAAAAACCTTGAAGCTAAGGCCGGGCGCGGTGGCTCATGCCTGTAATCCTAGCTCTCTGGGAGGCCGAGGCGGGCGGATTGTTTGAGCTCAGGAGTTCGAAATCAGCCTGAGCAAGAGCGAGACCCCCGTCTCTACTAAAAATAGAAAGAAATTAATTGGACAACTAAAAATATGTAGAAAAAACTAGCCGGGCATGGTGGCGCATGCCTGTAGTCCCAGCTACTCTGGAGGCTGAGGCAGTAGGATCGCTTGAGCCCAGTAGTTTGAGGTTGCTGTGAGCTAGGCTGATGCCACGGCACTCTAGCCGGGCAACACAGTGAGACTCTGTCTCAAAAAAAAAAAAAAAACCTTGAAGCTAAATATACTCAGCTTAAATATTGGTGTTTATTTCAGTTGGAAATTATATGTAGTCAAAGAAAGAGCTAATTTTCCACATCAGCAACAATGACAACAACAAAAAGAAATTACGTATGAGTAAAATTTTAAAAGCTTTATAGATGACACTACAGAAAACTATGAAAGTTAACTTGAAGGTACACAAGAAGAGTTGAATGTGTGAAAAGATAAACCTTCTTTTTTGATAAAAGGACTAAGTTTTAAAAAACTGAAAATTGATCTGTATTTATGAAACCTTGGCAAAAATAACAATAGTGTTTTCCGGAACTAGGTAAGCTAGTATAAAATTTGCATGAAAAGATTAGTATGCATGAATTATCAGGAGAATTTTAAAAAAGAGTGGTAATTCATGTGGTCTAACTCTAACAGATCATAAAATATGTTATAAAATTTTAGTAATTAAAATGGTATGATACTGGCACTGAAGGAGATAAAATCAATGCCACATAATGGTGGCTCAGGAAATAGACTCAAATGAAAATGTGCAATGATATGATATTCCCTGATCACCAGGGAAAAATAGATTACTCGATAACTTCTGTTGGAACAACTAACTCCAGGTATTTGGGGAAAGCAAAGGAAGCTGAATATTTATTTTACTCCTTTTGCCAAAACACATTACAGATGGGTGAGATTTAAAGGTAGAAAAGGAAATTGGCATATGTACATATGAAAAGGTTCAACTATAATTATTATTAACGTAAGCTAAAAAAGAAAAACCTTGTTGGAGGGAAATTTGGTAACATCTATCAAAATTAAAATAGATGTATTTTCTGATCAGCAATTCCACTCTAAGAATTTATAATACAGATTTACTTGTACCTGTACACAGAGCTTTTTAGACGAGAGTATTCATGTGCCATTATTTGTACTAAAAAAATGTGGCAACAAATTAAATGCTTACGTGGTAATCATTAGTGCTATTTGCCAAATATTTTTACTTCTCTACCTTCTGGTGATTCTGGCACAGTATTTAGTAGTTAGGTTGAAGCATGTGACTAGTTTTGGCCAAGGAGTTGTATATGGAGGTAATAGCTTGTGGGCTTCTTCCAGAATACTCTCTCAGGCACTACGCCCTGCATTGTTTGAGGTAGCATTTGCTCCATCAGCAGAGGTCCCTCCTGACCTGTAACACATATGTAGCGTGAATAAGAATTGAACCTATTCTTTTCTCAGCCTATGAAATTTTGAGATTGCAGTTTCGTTTAATCTGTCCTGAAAACACAATGCCTGTCAATAGAGACCAATCAAATGAATTATACTACTTCCAAATTATGTAATTCTATGTAGGGATTAAAAAACAGTGAGATGAGATTCCTAATGTGCTAAGGAAGAATCTCCAATTTTCCATGAATATGAATATATCCCCCAGGTATCCATTTTTTTCCTTCATGTATGTTAAAACATTATCCACACTTTTTGATGAAATTAATATATTTCCACTTCCTAATATCCTCTCCCTTGTCTCTATCAACCAATTTTAGCAGATTATACAGTATTTGCTTTTATAGCTTCAGCTATACAAAATTCTCTAATAGTTAAGTTTGTGGGTCCTGGAGTCAGGATATCTGGGTTTGAATCTGACTCGACCACCTACAGACTGTGCATGCTGGAAAGTTACTTTAATGTCTTGGTTTCATTATGTATAAAATGGAGTTAATAAATAGTTTTTCACTTAGAGTTATTATGAATATTTTATGAGATAATTCATGAAAGTATGCATTCAATAAATGTTAATTAATGTTATTAATATTAGATTTCAAACTGTCTTTTGACCTCTGGCTACAAAAGATGAGAAAATCAGAGTGTTCACGTTTTCAGTATCTCTTCCTGTTTTCCCACTGACTTTTGTTAAAAGTAAATTAATTCTACATCCGCAGGGTATATAATATTTACATTCAGTTTTTTTTTTTTTTTTTTAGACAGAGTCTCACTTTGTTGCCTGGGCTAGAGTGAGTGCTGTGGCATCAGCCTAGCTCACAGCAACCTCAGACTCTTGGGCTCAAGCAATCCTACTGCCTCAGCCTCCCAAGTAGCTGGGACTACAGGCATGCGCCACCATGCCCGGCTAATTTTTTCTATATATTTTTAGCTGTCCAATTAATTTCTTTCTATTTTTGGTAGAGATGGGGTCTCGCTCTTGCTCAGGCTGGTTTCGAACTCCTGAGCTCAAACAATCCACCCACCTCGGCCTCCCAGAGTGCTAGGATTACAGGCGTGAGCCACCGCGCCCGGCCCTACATTCAGTTTTATAACCATACTTCCTAAGTTTGCTTTCATCTTATTCCTGTGGTTATGTGGATTCAATGTTCATCTCAAGTCCTTTTTTATATTTTTTCCATGCGTCTTTTAATTGTCCCAATATCTTTAAAAAAGTTTAATTCCCTGAACATTTTGATGTTTAGAATTGTTTTGTTATTGTTGTTGTTGCCTTTATATTTGGACTCTAGAAAAACAGTTTTGTTGGTTATAAAATATTGGGGATTTTATTTTCCTTCCTTCAAGACATTGTAGGCATTCCACTGTGTTCTAGTACTGAATATTTTAGTGGAGAAGTCTGACACCAACTTCATTTTTTTCTCACTTTTAAGTGACTTGATATTTTTGCCTGACCGCCCAGAGGATTCTGTTATCTGGAAATCTAGCAACTGTGTTAGGATATATCTTAGTGTTAGTCCTGGGATATAGTGTTCTTGTTCTAGCTATCCATTCAATCTTTTTTTTTTTCCTGTAAAGTTTTCTTGAATTGCATCTTTAAATATATACTTTTTTTGTTTCATTATTTTGGCTTTCTTCTTTGGGGACATCAGTCATATAATCTTGGACCTCTTTTACCTTAGCCTTTTAATTTTTCAAAGAATAATCCAGAGGCCACTAATTATTTATCAGCATGCTATTTACTCATATACAAAGGGCATAAACCTATACATTTATTTTATATATCCAAGAGCAAGGATGAGATTAATAAGAGAAAAAGGAGAAAGGGAGAAAAGAAAAAAAAAACACAAATTATCAGGGAATAATGAGTTTATTTTCCTTTATTTGGCTAGTTTATTTAGCTGACAGCTAGTTAAGAGGCCAGTGTGGGTATTTTTCCCTAGAGCTGGCTAGCTTACTTAGTAGAGAAACCATTTCCATTATTTATGGATTCTCTTAAAAAAATAAAAAAAACTTGAGTTGTAGAGCATAGGTGGTAGCATGTTTCTAATTATTGTTTGTAGGTGTCTTTCTTTTGGCACTGCCAAAGTTTCACTTGAAAACACTTGCTAAGTAGAAACTAGTAAGTTTATTTTAATCCCTGTTTGAACAGAAATGCAATCAATCACTATTTTCATGATGGAGCATTAAATGAGTGAAAAAAAGTCCATTGTGAGCTTATAAATATTATTATATTATACATATATAATACATATATGTCTGTATTAATTTTTCAAATTCATTTAACTATTAAAAACCAAATACTCCTATTTAAGCACCACCGTATGTTTTTATGTTATACTCTGAATTCTCTTTTTGCATAGATAAATCACAGATTTCCTACTGTAAGTCATTAGTCATTCAACTTGATTGAAATTGTTAGAGACTAAGGGAGCCCAAGAAAGAAGGACCAGTAGTTTAGTAGATATTTGTTACAGGTAAAGATATTAAGGACAAAGATAGGTACATTATAAATATCAATGGATAGAATTTTAGCACAAAAAATAAGCCTCTGATGCATTTTGAGCTAAGGAATAGAACTGGTTACATATGTGGGGCCCAGTACAACATGAAACTTGGACTCCTTGTTTGAAAATTATTAAGGATTTCAGGATGGTGACAGCAGAGCATTAAACCAAATGCTCTGAGCATGGAGTATGTGTGACTGTACAGGTGCACACCTGGGGGGCTGGCCCTGCCTGCCAAGCAGAAATGGTGGTACTATTAATCTATTAGTCAAACAGAAAGTTCAGAATGACAAGCTGACTTCTTTTTTTTTTTTTTTTTTTTTAGAAGATGCTAACTTTTGGCTTTGAACAGCTTAAGATGCTGGTGTCAAGCAAAGAGAAATGTGGGCTTAGAGCTTAGGAAGGTTTAAATTTGTGCTTTGAATTATGTGCTCAAAGGTCTCTATGTCTTAATTTTTTTCATCAAGGCACAGGGATAATAATAGGGTTTTGATGAGGTTTAAGTGAGTTATATGAAGTGATTAAAAGAGTGTCTGGCATGTAGCAAGTGCTATGTGGGTTTTGGCATTGTTATTGTGGTTGTAGCTATTGTTGTTATTGTGACTTAAGCCATATTAGTGTATGAAATCCCATCCATGAAAAGAAGAATTTTAAGAAAAGAACTTTGGACAAGGTTTGGAGTTAAAAGAAGAGATTATAAAGGTGATGGGCAAATGAATGGTTTTAAAATTTGAGAATAATTAAGGGAGTCCTTTGTCGTGGAAATCAAGGGATGAAAAAGCAGTAATTAAGTTGTTAGTGGACTTTTTTCTTTGAATGGTTTTAATTCAGAGCAGTTGGGACAGAAGTTTGATTATATGAAATTAAGGGGTAGGGAGAATGTGGAGGTAGTGGGTGTAGACTTTTCTATTAATAAACACAGAAATGAAGGAAAAGTGGTAACCTGAAAGTACGGAGGACCCATTAAAGGAAACTTTCTTTCACAGTAACACTTAAGTTTTTATCTCTGAGGAGAAGGTTTAGCCCGAGATCTGACCTGTCGTCATCCCTCAGTATTTATTGCATAGACAGAGTTATCTTATTTCATCCTAATAATAAGCCTGTCTTATTAAGATTGTTTTAGAGGTGAGGAAGCCGAGACAGACACCAAACCATCCCTTTAGTTTCACTTTGCACCACTTTGAATTTCTTTATATTTCTTGAATAACCTTTTGCTTATTATCACTTCTGAGTAAATGTTATTTCATTGATTTTTAATGGTCCTCAGATTCATAGAATTTAAACACAAATTTTCTTGGCTCCGAAGCTATTTCGCTTTTACTACTCAGGGAGTTGGTAAGATGGAGATAGTGACAGGAAAAAAATGTTAAGTGAGGAAGGGGTATGAGTGTCTTGTTGAATGACAGATGAAATGATGTCCATGCTCAGCAATGAGGAGGTGGGGGAGAAGAGTAGGTACAGGGTGAGAATCTGATGCTTCTCCCACCTGCTATAAAAAAAGATGCTGAATAAAGACACTTGGGAGGCATTAGGGGACTAGACTGGGAAAGGGATGAAAATCTGTTCATTGAGAGTACAGAAGTGAGGAAGGTTAGAAGGCAGAAGGTTTTGGTTAAAGAGGCTACATCAGAGCTTGAGATCTACCTTGAAGCTATTTCAGCTCTATAGTGTATCTGTGGTGGTGGCAACTGGATCTTTGGAGTGGAGATACTTTGAAACTAGTGTCTGCAAAATATCATCCCATGTGAATGCAAAATCCTGAGAAGGGTAGCCCTGTAATTTTTGAAAGGAAAACTATAAGGTGGACATTCACATCATGGTAGACATTTGGGGAGTGGTGTTTTTGTGTGGAAAAGCAGAGATGACCGATGTTAGAGTTAGATGTATGTCACAGATGTCAAAAGAGGGGACATGTGGCTGTGATTGTGTGTTGGCTGTTTTTCTTTTCAGTTGATGAGCAGGATGGCCTGGGAAAAAAAGTGGCTTCTATTAAAATTCCTGTAAATAATGTCAGATCATCTAGAGGAAATTCAGATAAAAGAGCTTGAGAGATGGTTGTGATTAAAATCCTGAGCTTTTAAGGCGGTCACATGCCTGGGCCTGACACTGCTTATTATCTCTGTGACTTGAGCTCTTCTTGTTCCTGCATCTTTAATGTTTGGCAAACCTATTACATGAGGCTGTTGAGGGAATAAATGAAATAAGGCTTTAACACTTGAAGGAGAGAGTACTTCTCAATTAGTATTTTCTGTGGTGAGAGACAGCATTGTGTTTTATTGGTTAAGTATGCAGGCTTTGGGATCAAACGTCCTTGGTTTGGTCTCATCTCTGCAATTTCCAGTCAGTATGACATTAGGAATAGTTACTCAACCTTTCCTACCCTCAGTGAACTCATCCTCTAATGGGGATGATGTTAACATGGATCTCATGAGATTGTGAAAAGAAAATGCATGCAAAGTATTTAGCACAACGCCTGGCACAGAATAAGCACTCAATAAATGTGAAAATGCTAGATCTTATCCTTAATAATGAATACAATTAATTAGTAATATAGAAGACCATCAAGGATATTCATTTGTATTCGGTTTACTTGATTTATATTTTGTCAGTGTATAACTGATTTTAACTAAGGAAAGTATTAGGATCTCATTTTTAAAAGCAAATATTCTTAAATCTCTCTTGATTGTAGTTCATTGGAAATCCTGGGATTCAGAAATGTGGATTAAAAGTAATTTCTTCTATAGTACATTTTCCTGAAGCATTAGCGATGCTGGAGGGTGCTATTGATTTGGTGCTACACACACTGCAGATGTATCCAGATGACCAAGGTCAGTATAGTTTGAACTCAGGATTTAGAATAGACTTTTTTAGCCATTAGCTGTTGACTGGATATCTTTAAATTTTTTCTTCAGTTTTGAAATTTAAAATAATTAATTTTTGTTTATTTTTTCTTTCGTTCTCCTAGAAATTCAGTGTCTGGGTTTAAGTCTTATAGGATGCTTGATTACAAAGAAGAATTTATGCATTGGAACTGAACATCTGCTGGCAAAAATTCTGGTTTCCAGCTTGCAGCGATTTAAGGATGTTGCTGAAGTACAAATTAAAGTATGTGCAGTATCTTGAAGGGAATTTGGGAACTTGTGCAGATTTCACTTTCAGAGCAATTTGTGTAATTCCCACTTTGCATTAATGGATTCTAGTTAATTGAAAACCATTTATCATTTTGTAGTATTTTAATTATAGAAGGCAAAGAGAATTGGATTGAATCTCTAAAGATCCAGTGTTTCATTATTAAATCTCAAAAATCAGCCTATTTGTTTGCCATTTGTCCTTCCCATAAAAGAGTAAGGAATGTGCTAAGAAATTCCAGCTAGCTGAGTTTATTTGCTTAGATTTTAGAGAAATAGATGTTATGATTATTCCAGAGTTTATCACTCTCTGTGTTTTATTGTGGGCTGCTTACCTCTAGTAATTTTGCTTCTTGATTTTCTTTCTTGCAGTGATATAACGTTTTTAACACTTTTCATCAAGTTAAATTTAAAACATGATATGTAACAATTGCGTTTATAAGGAATACAAGATACTGGCCTAGGCTTAATCCAAGGGAGATTAAGAAATAAATTCTATTTCAGTTTTTTTTTTTTTAAATTTTAGCAAAACAATTTCAGAGTTTCTGCTTTGATTATAGTTTTTAAGTAATGGAGTTTGCATCTTTCGTAAACCACACTCAGCAAATATTTTCATAAATGGCAGCATTGACCAGGAATAAAAATATCTAGGCTCTAACTTCTGCATAGACATTATCAGTAAATAAGAGAATGTGTGTCAAGGGTTTTTTTCCAATTATAAAGTGCTGAACACCCAAAATTCTTAGATTAAAAGCAATAATGCACTTTATAACTTTGCTTTTCATAACATGCTAGCCTGATTAAAGCCAAGACAGATTGATTAAAAGTAATCCTAGGAAAGGAAATGATTTTGTTTAGGTGTGGAGCTCTCAATCACTCTGGATTAATTCATGCAGGCATAAATTTTAGGATCTGTATAGTAGAGGCTATAAATTATTGACCAATGGGCTAAATCTGGCCTGCTAACATATTTTATTTGGCCAGTTCAGTGTTTAAAAGTTTTTAATTTGAATGATGTGCCTTCTACACATTTGCATTTCCAGCTTTGCTGCAGCATTCATTCAGGTTTGCAGGAACCTTTGCTCTAGCGGTAGGTGGACCACATGTCCCTCAGACATGCATAAATTAAGGCTACTTCTCTTATCAAGTGTTAGTATTTGTAGAAACTCAGCATCTTAAGAGCTCAAAATACTAATTTTGAGATGATTTTATTAATATATTGCATTAGAGGTAATAAAATATTAAAAAACTAAGATGATCTTTGGTGGGTTTACCCAAGCTAAATAATACTAAAGTCATAAGTCCAGTCTTTCCTTAAAATATCCCATGGATAGAGAGACCAGACCACTCTTGAGGATGTGCTTGAGGTGGTTCTAAAAAGAAATGGTGTTCTTTATAAATAACTTGCTGCAAGAATGTAAACCTCCGAGTATCTTCAGTGCTTCTCAAATGCACTCAACGTGGATGAAATCTAGGAGCTCATACTTGTCTCCTTGATGTAAAAATTTCAGAAGACAGCCAAAAGTTTGAGGGAATATGCTAGGCTCTCTAGAGAACCTAATCTGCAATCTTGTGAAAAAAAAAAAATTTACTCTAGTGGCCTATTTGGATCTGAAGCTGATTCAGCTGTTCTAATCCTGTTAATATCTGGCTGTCATCCTATAGGTATGACTTTAGACAGCATTCTTTAAAAGCCACATTTTCTAGAATTAAATCTTTTTCCTGCTTTGCTAGATGATGGTTTGTTAACTAGCATTTTCTCTGTTTGCCTGCTGCATTTCTTAGCAATGGGAGAGAGCAGGGGGTATTTGTTAACAGAATTGTTTCAAGGTTTACAGCTTTAAAAGCACAAACCCAGTAAATATATCTATAGTTAAATGGACATCCTCGGTATTAAGTTTCAAATAGAAACTCTCTGTTGTACATTATTTATGTATTCTTTTTGCCCATAATTGCTTATATTATTATTATTTTTGGTTATGCTTTCAGGGCTTGCAGACAATCTTAGCAATACTCGAATTGTCGGTATCTTTTTCCAAGCTCCTGGTGCATCATTCATTTGATACAGTAATATTCCATCAGCTGTCTTCCAATATCATGGAACAAAAGGATCACCAGGTACAGTGTTTTTCACTTGTGTGCTAAGTGTTATGTATTTAGCTGACTCTAATTCTCAATTCCACCTTTTTTAGTTTATAAACCTCTGTTGCAAGTGCTTTGCAAAATTAGCTATGGACGATGAGTTAAAAAATATGATGCTAGAGAGAGCATGTGACCAGAATAACAGTATCATGGTTGAATGCTTGCTTTTATTGGGAGCCGACGCCAATCAAGCAAAAGAGACAACTTCTTTAATTTGTCAGGTAAATATTCAATGTCTTACTTTTGTTTTTTCTCTATTTTTTTTGCCCTGCTATTGTATAGCTCTTACGTTCTATTATTCTCCACTGCAGAATTTACCAGATTATTGTAATTGCTTGTGATTTGTCGTAGGAGTTTAGAGTCAAAGAATTTCAGAAATGATAGGGTCCTTTAGGTGTTATCCAGTCCAGTCTTCCATTTTGCTTGCTTACATACTTTGTTAAGTTGAAAAATAACTTTTCAAATGTGTCCCTGACTATACAACTTGTTCTCCAGCCACACTCCACTGAATGCACAGTTTTGATCATGTTTCAGTCATTTTCTCTATTTTTAATTTCTTTACCTAGAAAGTTCTCCTCTCAGGGCTACTGCATGAGATTATGCAGGCTGTGCACTGCACACCTTTGGGGGTGTTGTTCACACAGACATCCCTTGCTGTTGGCCACCCTCAAAGTTTTGTAACACTATTGCCTTTCTTTCCTGCCTGAATCATGCAAAAACCTATCTATATGATGGTTACTATTCTTTCAAAATCTAATCCAAATAATCTTTCTTTGATAAAGCCCTCTCCACACCCCCAGACCTCCAAACAAAATTAAGATTTACTTCTTCTGTAAGTCTATGACAATATATGTACACCTGTTGTATGTTTTGTGAGTTCTATGAAAATAGAAATGTACAGTGTTCATCTCTGCATCATTTTAAATATCTATTAATAACACATTGCTTTACATACAGTATGTATTCAGTAAATATTTACTAAAATGCATTACCTGCATTTCAGGTTTGTCCTAGTTGTATATAAATGTTAGAGTTTATAATAGTGTTTAGGTGGCACCATGTCTATTTTCTAGAAACTTTTAATAATATTTCTAACAAAGCAATTATGAGGTGATTTAATAAACATTAATCAGTAGAGTACTATGTTTTCTAATAATTTATTTTTAAGCCTTACTTTATTTAATTCCCACTTGCCTATGGATTGAAATCAATATCTCAACTGTAAGATTAAGTTAGCACTAATTAGTAATTAACATAAAAAGAAACAGAATTTGTAACTCATTTTCATGCACCATTATGTTTATGCATTAAGCCAAACAAATAATCAAATTATTTAAATTTAGTCAAATTCCTTTTAAGCAAGCAACGTTTAAAATAGTTGCTTCCGTATTACTAAAGGTAATTGAATCATTTCCCTCAATAAGTTAATGCATTTTTATTGTGCATCTTTTGTGTGCAGATCATTGCCTTAATGTTATTTGGAGATGCCAAAGAACTAAAAAGAAACTTCCCCTTCCAAGTCCTCATTAGGGAAACAACATACCTAGAAGCGCCCAAGTGCAACTGCACTGTGTTCCCCACAAGAAATGCCTTCTACTCTTCTCTTATTTATCCAAATCTTTCTATACAAAAGGCTTTTCATTTTCTTTCTATTCCCATATTCTTTTGGACTTCAGGGGCTTATTTTTATCTTCTTAAAATAAAATCAGATCTTTACACTCATGGGTTATCTATTAAATTTAAAGAATTTTTTCTAGTTGTCAGAGGTTATTTGTATCTAGCAAAGAATAAATATAGAATAAATATTGTGGATGGATTTATTGAACGTAACTTATTTGTAGCAGAGCAAAATACGGTGATCTAGACTAGCCATTTGCCAAGAGGTTGCATAATTAAGGACTATTCAGAGCAAGAGTGGAGTTAATTGTGTTAGGCTTTCTGAGGAGAATTTAGTGATGTAATGTATGTGATTGGTAGAGAAGAATATAGAAGATTAACACTGAGTACACAAATGCAGAGATAAAGACCTGAAGATAAGATGCATCAAATCATGGTGGGTGGGAAGAGTAAGGAAAATGAAGTCTGAATAAAAATAATACCAAACACTTCTGTGGGACTCATTACCACATGGGCACTACTCTGAGTACTTTACCCAATTCAGTCCTCACAGTAGGTCTTAGTGTTAGCTCCATGACACAGGTGAGGAATTGAGGCATCGAGGGATTAAATAATTTGCTAAGAACAATCTTCTGATAAATGGTGGAGAATCTGCCTCAAGTGCCTGCTCTAAACTTTTGGCTAAATAGCAGATTCATGGTAGTGGTGGTGTTCATTTACTCTCAAATACTAATTTGGAAAATTTGATTTTCATTGGGGGCTGCATTTATTGTAAGTTAGAAGATGAGAGAAAGATTGCAAAAAATAGTAAGTTATAATTTTGATAATATTTAGTTATATTCTGAATTATCTTCATTATTATTTTAATGCAAAACTGTGTATCTTTGAGCAGTACTTTTATTCCTTCAGGAAGTTGAAATTACTTTCATAAAAATGTGTGACTGTTCTAAAGGGAAGGACGTGAGATTTAAAGGAATTATATTTAAGGAATCTATGTGAGATTTAAAGGAATTATTTCTTATTTTTGCTGGCATTTATTTCTTTTTTCCTGATACATTTTCATATATATATGCCTAAAGTCAGCTTGGATGGTTTGTATCCCTCAAGGAAAATTCCCTCTACAAAAATGTGCTGAGCATTCTCTATGTGCAAAGTACTGTGCTAGATAATTAATAGAGAATATAAAAGGAGTTTCCTGTTTCAAGATAGTTTTTTCTAAGTGTGTGTGTGTGTGTGTGTGTGTGTGTGTGTGTGTGTGTGTGTGTGTGTGTGTTGGGGTTGAAGAGAGGATGAAACATAAATTGCCTTAGTACAAAGTACAAAAAAAATCAGTTTTACCTTATTTTAGTTTGTTTCAATGTAAATTTGAGGTGTAGAGAAAACTCACAAGTTTGATTTGCCAGTCTCCCAAAGGGAAAAATACCAGTTTTTATTATGCTTACTTTTTTTTCTTTAACAGGTATGTGAGAAAGAGAGCAGTCCCAAATTGGTGGAGCTCTTACTGAATAGTGGGTCCCGTGAACAAGATGTGCGGAAAGCTCTGACTATCAGCATTGGGAAAGGTGACAGCCAGACCATCAGCTTGCTCTTAAGGAGGCTTGCCCTGGATATGGCCAATAATAGCATTTGCCTTGGAGGATTTTGTATAGGAAAAATTGAACCTTCTTGGCTTGGTCCTTTATTTCCAGATAAGACATCTAATCTAAGGAAACAAACAAGTAAGTATCAATAAGAATATTTTGTACAATTCTTATTTTTAGTAGTTTTATTTTTAAAGTCACTAGTCTTTTAGTTATTAGTCATGCCAGTTTGATATGCCTTAAACCAAAAATATTGCAAAGATGTGGATATATTTTTTGGCCATGAAATACTTGACTGTGACATCATATTTAAGTTCTTTATGAGACAGCAAAGACGTATTTTATGAAAATAGAGCAAAACAGTGAGAGCTTTCTGTGGGGTTACTTTTCTCTTTTGTATATTCTATACTTTATTATTAAAGTAATACATACTTGTTTTAAAAATAGGAAAACATAAACATTATAAGGAGGAAAATAAAAATAACGTTTTATCACTTATATGTAATTAATATAGATATTTTTCCTAGACTTTTCTCATGCTTACATATACATACGCATTTAAGTATATATGCAAAAAGATAGATACTTTGCATTTTTAACTTAATATATACTTCATATTTTATTGAGGATGCATTTTTTATACTTTCAAGTTCATAGGTATTTGTATATATTATGTATATTGATGACAAGTTATCATCCTCTGATCACATTTCTGTCTTCGGAGTGCTCTTATTTACTCACACTGTGTATGTTTTTTAAGACTTGAGCTCCCAGCTTTCCCTCTGTTACCTTAGTCCCATGCCCATCTCCTTCCCAATAGTCACCTTATTCCATGGCTCTTCACTTTAAAAACTATCTTGCTGATAAGACTTTTGTTTTACTTTCATTTTACTGATGAACTCACTGGTAAAACTGCAGTTTCAATTAGTCCACCAGTCTACTTTTTTCCTCACTTTCACCCAGATAGCTGAGTGCTGCCTGAGAACAGTATCCATCCATGCATGTTGGTGCCTCTACGCATCAAGGTCTCCAACCTTCCAGTGGACCCTAGAAATTCCAATCAGGCTGAATTTCCCTCAGTTTCTGAAACATTTCACATACTGTTACTTCCAGGCTTTTTCCATTGTTACTCTCTCTACCTAACTCCCTTAACTTCTCTCTTCACCTCGCTGCCTCTTCATTCTCCCTGTCTCAGCCCTGTCATCACTTTTTACAAGAAAACATTCCTGCACCTGTGAAGTCTGGGTGCAGGGTCCTCCTACATGCTCCTGTAGCACCTTATTTCTTACCTGTACTACCACTTATTACATATAATGGAATTTTTCATTTTTATAATCTGTTTTGGTCGATTATAAGCACCATAAAGTCAATGTCAATTTTGTCCATGGTTGTAACCTTATCATCTGTACTAGTTTACACATGGTAGATGATCATTTAGAATTAAATATTTAATTTTGGTAAAAATAAAAATTTGGTAATAAATTATGTTAATAAGTATATGTGAAAACAGGTACTTCACACATTGTTGATATGAATTTAAATTGTTCTCTTTTTGAGGACAATTTGGCAGTATCTCTTAATATTTTCAACATACATACCTACATTTTTGACGCAGCAATATAGTGTTAGGATTCTATGATACAGACATTCTCAATGTGATCAAGGAAATATGTACAAAAATGCACACTAAAACATTGTTTATAATAGCAAAAGAGTGGGAAAAAGCCCCTAAGAATACCCTAAAAGGAAGTATTCAAATAAATGATGGTATATTCATGCAGTGGAACGCTTTGCAATCAGTGGCAAAAAAACAAAACAAATCATGTAGCAAATCTAAATGTCCTAGTAGAGAATGCATTGTTAAATGAAAAAAAAGGGCAATGAACTGTTTTTAGTATGCTAATACTGGTGAAAACACAATTGGAATGTGATAGTCATAAATGTTTGAATATGAACAAAACTCTACAAATGGGTTTCTTGGTTGCCTCTGGGGGCTTTGGAAATTAATGAGACATATTAAATCCCATATTTCATTACTTCAACTAGTTTCATGCCAACATTCTGCTTACTTTAATCTTTGATGTCTGATGGAGGGGAATTGTGGGCCCATTGGAGGGGGTTGGAGGGAGATTAGTTATTCACTATATTCTCTTTGTTCTGTATGTTTTTACCATTGACAAGTCTCACCTGATTTAAAAAATCTAATAATATGATTTGATTATTTAGAGGATATAGCCATGACTTGGTTGGCAACTGGTCTGTGTAAAGACCATTCTGAGTTCATTGCTTCAAAACATTTTCCGGGTTCTACTTGACTGAGTCACATACGTGTGTTATAGTGTGAGCTAGGAGAGTAATATTTGAAGAACTCTTCCAGGCTGTATGTAGAACAATGAGGACTTTACCAACTCATTTCTTCATATTGGAACATAATATAAAATGTAATGAAATTGTGAGAAAGATGTTAATTTTGATATTTCATCAAATTTCCTAATAATCAGAATGAATTACTCAGCAAAGTTTATAAAAATAACTATGTCATTTATTTAGCATCTTATATGTTCTAAGCACTGTGCTAAACAGTTTATATGCATCATTTCATTTACTCTCTTCCATCACCCTATGCTGTATATACTGTCATCTTCATTTTCCAGGTGAGGACACTGATAACTCAGGGAGTTTATGTAACTCGCAAGTGACATTACTATGATTTGAACACAGGGCTGCCTGGCTTCAAAGCCCAGCCCTTTCATAGAGATTCAGTGTCTTCTATGCTGAAACTTTGTGTAAATTCTTATGATTTTTTAAAAAATTCTATTTGCCACCTGCTAACTATTTAATATCGCTATTGGAAAGTGACTTTGGAAGGAAAAATAGAAAAAATTCTCTAGAAGCATGAGGATATATAAGGAGCTTTGGTATATGTAGTTGTATTTGTATAATTATTGGTTTCCATGTTGCTGGTATGTCTCTACTTTTAGATATAGGATCTACACTAGCAAGAATGGTGCTCAGATATCAGATGAAAAGTGCTGTGGCAGAAGGAGCAGCCTCAGGCAGCGATAGGAATTTTCCTGAAGATGTACTTGATAAACTCGATGAATGGACCTTCATTCCTGACTCTTCCATGGACAGTGTGTTTGCTCAAAGTGATGATCTGGATAGTGAAGGTATTTATTGTAAAAAACAATTCCCTTCATGTTTTATACTTAAACACATTAGCATGGAACAATAAGAAATGAGACAAAAACCTGATTTAATTCATTTGGAAAAACCTGAGTAGAAATGTGTTTGTTATCAAAAGCAGTTATGCTTACTAACTCCAGTTAAAACAATGACAAAAAAAAAGTGTCTCTGTGCTAAGTGTTATGCAGACGAATTGGTTATTGGTGAGTATTGCAGTCAAAAAAGTCTGACTCAGATTGGAACTGGATTCCATGTTCTGTCATTGACTGGATACTTTTGTAGCTTGTGTAAGCCCCTTAACCTTGTTAAAGGTAGTGAGGCCAACCTTGCAACATGTAGGATTTAGAGAAAATGTATGTGAAGTGTCTGGAACAGTGCTTGGCAAATAGGAAGTGCTTAATAATTTTTTACTTTTATTACAGTTAAAAATAATATTTTAATAGCTCACTTGAGATAACTTTTAAAGCTTGATCTGGCAAGATATACAATGACAGTGATTAGGGCTGACATATTTAACACAATGCAGTTTGGTAAAAATATTAACATAGTATGATTGAAAACTTTGGGTCATAGAATAAAAGTATTTGGGAGGGAAAAAAACAAGAGTTATTCTAAAGGGTCTTGTCTCAAGTCCAAGTATTTTTAAAAATCAAATTTATTGAGATAAAATTTACACAAGATAAAATGTGTTCACTCTAAGTATATATTTCCATAGGTTTTGAAAATTTATACATCATGTAGTCCTCATCACTATCAAGTCATGTAAAAAATTCCTTTAGGGTCTCTTCATAGAAAATGCCCCTCTGCCCTTGGCCCCTGGCAATCACTTATCTGCTTTCTGTCACTATAGATTATATTAGTTTTTTCTCCAGTTTTTTAAAATTTCAGAATATTATAGGCATACAAACACTTTGGTTACATAAATTGCCTTTGCACTGCCCAAGTCAGAGCTACAAGTGTGCCCATCGCCCAGACAGCATGCATCGCACCCATTAGCTGTGAGTTTACCCATTCCCTTCTCCCCCACTCACCTGCCTGATACATGATGAATGTTACTTGCATATGTGCACATAAGTTCTGATTGAGTAGTACCAATTTAATGGTGAGTACGTGTGGTGTTTGTTTTTCCATTCTTGTGATACTTCACTTAGAAGAATGGGCTCCAGCTCCATCCAGGATAATACAAGAGGTAGTTTACCTTTTCTTGTGGCTGAGTAGTACTCCATGGTATACATATACCACATTTTATTAATCCACTCATGTATTGATGGGCACTTGGGTTGTTTCTAGAATCATACAGCATGGACTCTTTTGTGTCTGGCTATTTTCTGAAGTGGTTGTACTACATTATATTTCCACCAACAATACGTGAGAATTCTAGTTGCTGTACACCCTTGTCCACAGTTGGTATTGTCAGTTAATTTAATTTTAGCTATTCTAGTGGAGGTGTAGTCCTAATAATTCATTTGGGTTTAATTTTCAATTCCCTGATGACTACTGATATTGAGGATATTTTCATGTTCTTATTGGCCATTCATATATTTTCTTTGTGAAGTGTCTGTTCAAATAGTTTGCTTTTAATTGTGTTGTTATCTTATTAATAAGAGTTCTTTATATATTCTAGATAGAAGTTGTGACAGATATATGTATTGCAAATATTTTCTTCCAGTCATGACTTGTCTTCTTATTTTATTCATGACATTTTTAAAAGAGCAGAGGTTTTAAATTTTGGTGTAGTTTTTCATTTTTTTCTATAATGGTGTGTGATTCTTTCTATCCCATTTAAGAAATCTTTTACTAGTCTAAATTTGCAAATGTTTTCTCTTAGCAGTGTTGAATCTTATATTTTACATTTAGGTCTAAATCCATTTTAAGTTGATTTTTGTGTATAGTGTCAATGAAGAGTTGACATTTATTTTTCTCTGTATGGATATCTAGTTGTTCCAACATTATTTGTTGAAAATACTACAATTCCTCATTGAATTAATGACGACTTTGTTCAATTTAATTGACCGTATAGATATGGTTCCGTTTTAGCATTATTTATACTGTGCGATTGATTTATACCTTATCCTTATGTCAATACCACATTGTCTTGATTATTCTAGCTTAACAGTAGGTCTAGAATTCAGAAAGTGTTAAGTCCTTTGGTGTTCTTTTTTCAAAATTGTTCTTACTATTCTAGGTTCTTTGCATTTCCATATACATTTTGAATCAA
>NW_012137191.1:7860198-7896848 GCF_000956105.1 Propithecus coquereli | reverse complement strand
AATTTATGTAGATTAAATCTATAAATCAATTTGGGGGAATTGATACTTTAATAGTGAGTCTTTTGACATAAATGTGGTATACATTTGTCTTTTAAAATTCTTTTAGTGGTATTTGTATTGCATGTTTTCTAATACTACTATAAATGTGTTATATTTTAATTCAATTTCCAATAGTTCACTGATGACATATAGAAATACAATTGATTTATTTGCATTAACTTCGCTAAACTCACTTATGAATTCTAGTAAATTCTGTAGGATTTTCAATGTTCACAATTATGCCATTTTCTAACAACGACAGACTTGCTTCTTCTTTTCTAATCTGTATATCTTTTTTTTCTTGTTTTATTGCACTGGCTAGGACCTCCAGTACTATGTTGAATAGAAGTGGTAAGACTGGGCGTCATTCCCTGGTTTCCAAAGTTAGGGGGAAAGAAATCAATCTCTCATCATTAAGTATGACAGTATCTGTAGTTTTTTATGGATGCCCTTCATCAGGTTGAGGAAGCTACTTCCTTAGTCATCATTTGCTGAGCCTTTTATCTTTAATGGGTGTTGGAAAATACTCGTCAACATCTGTGCAAAAATAGTCATATTTCCCCCCTTTATTTTGTTAATATGGTCGATTACATTGATTGATTTTCTAATGTTTATAGACTAAACTTGCATTCCTGAGGTAAATCTCACTTGGTTATAGTGTGCTATCCCTTTTATATAGTATTGAATTTTATTTTCTAAAATTTTAAGAATTTTGCATCTCTGAGAAATATTGGTCTGTAGTTTCATTCATTCGTGTGATAGTAATGCTGGCCTCTTGAAATGACTTGGGAAATGTTCCCAGTTCTACTATTTTCTGAAAGAGTTTGTGTAGAGGTATTATTTCCTTCTTAAATGCCTCATAGCATTCACCAGCAGAGGCTATCTAGGTTTGGAATTCTTTTTGAGGGGGGAGATTTTAAATTATAAATTTAATAACTTACTAAAGTTATTAAGATTTATGGTTATTTGGATTTTCTTTTATTTCTTAAATCAGTTTTAGTGACTTGTGACTTTCAAGGAATATGTCAATTTCACTTAAGGTGCCAAACTTCTTTAATGTTTAATGCTATTTATAACAATTTCCTATTATTTTGTTAATGTGTGAAGGATCTGTAGCGATACCTGGTCTTTCGTTCTGACTTTGGTAATTTGTGTCTTTCCTTCTATTTTTCTTGTTCAGTCTAGCTTAAGGTTTACCAATTTTGTTGATCTTTTCAAAGAATCAGATTTTTGTTTCATTGATTTTTTTTCTATTGTTTGTGCCTTCATTTTCATTTATTTTTGTTCTGATCTTTATTATTTCCTTTTCTTTTTTGTTTTTTATTTGGCTCTTTTAATAGTTCTTAACTTGGGAACTTAGGACACTGATTTTTAGACCTTTCTTATTTTATAATATAAATATTTAAGGCTATACATGTCTTACTAAACACCACTTTCATTGCATTCCAAAATTTTGATATGGTCTGTTTTTGTTCTGTTTTTAAATTTTTTAATTTCCTTTGTGACTTCTTTGATTCATGAGTTATTTAGAGGAATCTCATTTATTTCCCGAATATTTGCATATTTTTCTGGATAACTTCCTGTTATTGGTATCAAGCTTTTTTGTGTGTTTGGACAACCTACTCTGATGATTTCTGTTCTTTTAAATTTATTGAAACATGCTTTGTGGACTATTGTGTGGTTTGTCTTAGTGATGTTCCATGTGCAACTGAAAAGAAAGTGTGTTCAGCTGTTGTTGGGTCAAGTCAATTATGTCAAATTATTTGGTAACATTTTCAAGTCTACGACTTTACTGATTTTTGTCTCTACTTGTATTTGAAAAAGAAATGTTGACATTGTAAATGTGGATTTGTTAGTCCTTTCAGTTCTATCAGTTTATGCTTTGTGTATTTTGTGAAGCTCTATCATTGGTGCACAAACATTAAGCATTATAATTTTTTTTGTGAATTAACCTCTTTGTATTGATCTAAGTATCATTTCCTTCCTCTGGAAGAATTCCCTTTTATGTTTCTTTCTTTCTTTTTTTTTTTTTTTTTTTGAGACTGTGTCTTGCTCTGTTGCCCAGGCTAGACTGCCATGGCATCATCATAGCTCACAGCAACCTCAAACTCCTGGGCTCAAGGGATCCTCCTGCCTCAGCCTCCCGAGTAGCTGGGACTACAGGCGAGAGCTACCACGCCTGGCTAATTTTTTCAATTTTTTTTTAGTTGCCCAGCTAATTTCTTTCTATTTTTAGTAGAGATGGGGTCTCACTCTTGCTGAGGCTAATCTTGAACTCCTGACCTCAAGCTATCCTCCTGCCTCAGCCTCCCTGAGTGCTAGGATTACACCTTTTATATTTCTTGTAGTGCATATCTGCCAGAAACCCTTACATGGATTACTGGAGCTCTTTATCCATAACTGCCCCATAACTCCCAGCTACCTCAGTCTCCGTGAATGTTCATCTGCATCTCCTCATCTCAGGACAGCCACCAGACTTTGTTGAAATTTCTTCTCCCTGTGTCAGTGGGCCTTAGATTGCCTCTAGGCAGAAGGCAGGGTGATCGTAAGGCTCGCGTAATTTGTTTCCTTTCTTTCAGGTATCACATAGTCCTGGGCTGTCTGTTGCCCAGTGTCTGAATCCAGTTGTCTAATATATTTGTCCAATTTTCTTGTTTATGGGAGTAGGCTAAGTTCTTGCTTGTTACTCCATCATGCCTGAAAGAATTCTCTTCAAGTATTTTTAAGGAAAACATTAGAAATGTTAACATAAAATAATTATAAAATGCACTATGTTGCTAGGACAAATAATGTGCTAATAGACCCTTTAGAAACATAAAGTGGGGTAATTATGAAAATTTAATAATCTTTATAAGATATACAAATGTAATTAAATTATGAATTCTATTTTATAAAAATTATTAAGGATAATTTAAATTATAGAATTAATGAAATTTTAATAATGAACCAGGCAGGAATTGTTTGTATCAAGATTTATGCTAAATATTATGAAGTTGATTTTTGGATATATAGATGTTATTATTTGGTTTTGACACACTTATTTCTTTGTGTTTCCAATATAAAGAGTGATTGAATTTAACATCTTATGAATAAGTTTTCACAAATGCCCCATGTTATTTATCGTTAATAATGATTTATTTATTAATCTTAATTTTCTTGAAAACTTATAATTTTCAAAGTACTTCTCATCCCTTATATCACAAAACAATTATTGCCAGCTAAACTCATTGTGTTTGTTTTAATGTCACTCCATAAAAGAAACTGTGAAATATGAAATTCAAATGAGAGATATTCTCAAGATTGCTGAATGTTAAATAATTTAAGCGTGATTCCGTTATTTAAAGCAAGACTTGAAAAATTTATAAGAAAAATGAAGAGAAACAGAAAAGAGTAATATTGTATACAAACTTTCTCTGCTTTCTGTACACACATGTATTAGTATTTGTTACAGCGTGTGTAACCACTGATTTACTTGGCTTTTTCCTACTCGACTATGAGGTTCTCTGAGGCATGGATTTTTTTTTCTCCTTATCATTATCCAGCACTTACTCAGTGCCTAGTCTATGACAGCCATTTAATAAATATTTATGAATGAAGAAAAACGTAGTTGAATTTTTAAAGTGAAAAACCAACATGGCTTATCATTTCTATTTTAAAGATGTTACAAAGGGAATTGACTGTGAAATTTCCTTTAAGAAAAATACGTTTAATCTTCCATGATTGAACTAATATACTAGCATCTTATGATTGAGTAAGCTTTTCTCACTAACCTTCATGTTTTTTATCATTTCAAAATAGGAAGTGAAGGCTCATTTCTTGTGAAAAAGAAATCAAACTCAATTAGTGTAGGAGAATTTTACCGAGACCCTGCGTTGCAGCGTTATTCTCCAAATTTGCAAAGGCATTCTAATTCATTGGTAAGTGAATTGTGATTATGTTTTGTGCTTTGCTACTGACATTCTCTTGACGACTAGAGTTTGTGCCTAAGCAAGAAGAATCACTTTTGAATGGTAGAGAATTCCCTGAAGTGTGAAAACTCTGTGTATTTATTTGTCATAAATTATGTTAAATTCACATTTGCAGACTTTTGAGCATGCAGAGTTAGAATTTGTTTGGGGCATGGGTATACTGACTGAATACACTTCAAGATGGTTTTCCCCTTCTTTCTTTTCAGAGCTCCATGTCTGAAAAGAGCCAGGATGAGTCTGTGCATAATGGCGTCTGTTGGTCTTAGGAATACTTTAGGTAGAAATCTTAGAGCGGTTTCTAAGGAACCAGATAGGAGTCTGAAGGATACTGAGCAAGATGGAGTAGCATAACTTTGGTCATCAAAACATATTTTTTGTGTGTATTGAGAATCATTTAGTTTCTAGAAACCATTATAATTTCAACCTCCTATACATTTAGGAACTATGGAAGGACTATGGCATATTTACATGATGAGTTTGATAATTCCAGTTGGGGAACTTGGGAGCCATTGTACTTTCAGGTTCACTTTGAAGCATCTATGCTAATGTATGCTTTAATTTGAATCATAATTCACTACTAAAAATATGAGGGTTATTTTATGTTAATTTTAGATCACAAGATGGGCAAAAGGAATGACTATAACGGAATAGTTTAAATTAGGTCTCAGTCTTTATATATGCCCATTCTAATTTATATAAACAGCTTAGTTAGAAAAAGTAGTTTGGTTGATTAAATTGTACATATACAGCTTCGACTCAACCTGTCTGCCTTTCAGTTTCCTTATATTTAAAACAAAGGCAAAAGAGTAGATGCTTCTAAGGTCCTTTGGGCACTAAAATGGATTGTCTTTTTTTTATCTTCACTATTGGGTTCTTAGTTTGTACTTGCCCATTTTTGTCCCATAATTATAAATACCATTTATTTCCCTAAAAATTTCATGGTTGTTTCTGTATAACAAATGTCCTCTTCTCAAAAAAAAAGACAAAAATTTTATTATACACATAATTATTTGTTTAATAGGGGCCCATTTTTGACAGTGAAGATTTACTGAGGCGAAAAAGAAAAATATTGTCTTCGGATGATTCACTCAGTAAGTATTTAGAAGTAATCGTAAGTAAATAGATATTTTGGGCAGAATACAGTGCTTTGTTAAATTTCCTCTAATCGTTCAAGTTTTCTTGGTGTCAATTTCATTTTACATAATCTTCATATGTATTTATTTAATGATTCCACAGGCTATAGAAAAATGAAATATAGTTATAGATTAAAAAAATTACCTTTTATGAATATTATAGAACACTTTGATCTTTTTTATGAGTTTCCTGAAATGTAAATAATACCCCTACTAATGCTACTCTTCATCCTCTTCTTCAGTTGTTGTCTTTTAAAAATACTACTTGTACCAGCTGATTAAATATTTTTAATTTACTGTTCATATCTACCGTTGGAATGCAAGTTCCATAGTTTGGTTTTCTACTGAAACTTCAGTGCCTTAAAGATAACTTGATGCTAGTAAGTGCTCAGTAAACTTTTACCAAGTAAATTTAAATTATTTGCTTATTTGTTCATTGTTTGTTTTTGACAAAAGGGTCATCAAAACTTCAATCCCATATGAGGCAATCAGACAGCATTTCTTCCCTGGTTTCTGAGAGAGAATATATCACATCACTAGACCTTTCAGCAAATGAACTAAGAGATATTGATGCCCTAAGCCAGAAATGCTGCATAAGTAGTCACTTGGAGCATCTTGAAAAGCTGGAGCTTCACCAGAATGCACTCACGAGCTTCCCACTGCAGCTATGTGAAGTAATTTAATTCATCCTTATAACTTTCAGGATATTTGAAGAGCTTTTGTATTTATATCTAACTTGCATGGTTAACTCTTTCAAAAGAAGGTTCTACTTTCGTGTGTCATTGGTCAATAATCCCCCCATTCTTCTGGTTTTCGCACAGGTATCTTAGTCTGTTCAGAAACATCTTTGAGGGCAGGCAATGGAAACAGAGGTTTGATTAGAAAAAAATTCTAGGTTCTATCTTGATGATACAGGATTTGTGTTAAAGTCTATCAAGGCTATATTGTTTAGGACCTCAATTATTTAATTCTACTAAGACAACTTAAACAATTTAAATTAAATGAGGTAGGCTAGAATTAGAGCTGGTTTGGTGGTACTGGCTCTGACTTAGCTACCAACTATTGCATGACAATAAGAACTTGTCACTCTGTCTACTCTAAGCCTTCATTTTCTCATCTGTAAAATACAGATACTCAACTAAATGATCACTGATGATTACACATTGTTTTGCATTTTAAAATTACATGTAACTTAAAGATTTTTTTTTGCTCAAAGTTTCTATCTTGTAAAAATTAAAGTATAATACAGTTTGTTGATGGGACAGTCCTCTGAATATTGACTTTCCTCATCATTTTTATGTACTATGGGTCAGAACAGTATTTAAAGCCAAAGAAGATATCATGACAAATTAAGATTATCTTAATATGAATTTTTAAAATTTTAAGCCAGATTTTTAGACTGAATTGTAAAGTTTGATAAAGGATCACTCACACTTGCTTTTTTTTTTTTTTTAAAAAAAGTAAACCCTAGTTTTGTTGCAAAATATATTTTCCCTTTTTCTAACCTATTAACTTTATCATAATTTTTAGGTTTTAAAAGCAACATTACATAAATTTTAAGTGTGTTTAAGTTGTGTCTTTCCCCTAAAGTTTATATGTCTGGAGACAGAAGAAAGAAAGATGACCCCCCCCCTCAACTCCATCCCAATGTCTAGAAGGTGTCCTCTATCTCTCTTCCACCTCTTTGCGTGACTATCCTCCAGGTCACCCAGGTCTCATTTTATTTTTATCTTATTTTATTATTACTATTATTTTTGAGACAGAGTCTTGCTATGTCGCCCAGGCTGGAGTGCAGTGGCATGATCATAGTTCACTGCAACCTTGAACTCCTGGGCTTAAGCAATCCTCCTACCTCACTTTTGGATTAGCTGGGACTATAGGCATATGCCACCACACCTGTCAAATTTTTTTATTTTATGTAGAGACAGGGTCTGACTATGTTACCCAAGACGGTCTCAAACTCCTGTCCTCAAGTGATCCCCCCACATTGGCCTCCCAAAGTGCTGGGATAACAGGCCTGAGCCACCATGCCTGGCACAAGTGTCAGTTTAAATGTCACTTCCTTACCTTCTATTTCTCTCTTTCTACCCTTCAGCCAACCTACCCACCTGGTTTACATTTCCATGACACCTGATGTCTTTCCCCCAATTCGCATTCACTCATAAAATTTGATTTAACGTACATTGCCCTCACTAAACTGTGAACTCCTTGAGGACAGGAATTGGTTTAGCCTAATAAGGCCTGATGTAGAGTGGAGGCTCGATACTTACTGAATTAATTTGTGGAGGAAATAATCGCTGACACTTGGTAAGCCTTCAGTAAATACTTGTTAAATGAATAAATAAAGAATTCTAGAATTTGGCATAGCTAAAACAAAGAGAATTTGAAGAGAGTATGACAAAGTGAGATGCAACAGGGCATTCGATAATTGGACCAGCTCAGAACCTTCTCTTAGGGAGATTTCAAAATGACACCACTAGATGGCACTTTTTTCGTTACTGCCTGAAGGGTCTCAACTGTTCGTTTCTAAAAGAAAATTTCCTGATTAAACCTTAGGAATAAATGATTTTAAAATCTTTCCTTCTGAATAAGCTAGTGGGATCTGACACAAAGGCAGGAATTTTGAAACAACTTCTGGGGTGAAGAGTCATTAATAAGCCTCTATAATCACATCAAACTCTTTAGAATTCCTTGTGAAGATAAATATATTAGATGAAGAGGAGGATAGAAAACTGATTGATTTTGGTTTTTTAGCCCTTGGACAGTAATGCATACCAAGGATTTTAAAAATTGACGTGATATGTAGATGGAGGTTTGCTATTATCACTGTAAAATTAAGAAATTGCTTAAAAAAGAAGATACAGATTTGAAACAAAAAGTTCCATAAAAAAGAGGAGATTCTTGCCAGACACAGTGGCTCATGCCTCTAACCCTAGAACTCTGGGAGGTCAATGTGGGAGGATCATTTGAGGCCAGGAGTTCAAGACTAGCCCGAACAACATAGCCAGACCCAAAATTATCCAGCTGTGGTGGCATGTGCATGTAGACCCAGCTATTCAGGAGGCTGAGGCAGGAGGATTGCTTGAGCCCAGTAGTTTGAGGTTTCAGTGACTAGCTGATGCCACTGCACTCTAGCCTGGGCAACAGAGTGAGATCCTGTCTCAAAAAAAAAATAAATAAATGAAAATAAAAGAAAGAGGAGGTTCTAAAATCAAATATGTATTATGTGTGACTACCTTATGATTAAATCTTATATATATTAAAATGTGAAACAATTTCTAAAAGATAGTATTTAACAATATATTCCCAGGATTATATTGTACTGCTTATCACTAAATTATTAATTCAAATATTTGTTGAGGCCTATTCTCCTTCCATTTTCCTTTTTTCAGAAATAATTTACAAAAAATGTGAATTAAACTCTAAACCTTATTTTTATGAACCTGGTTTTGACAGCCTACCTATTGTATTTTTCCTAATTTTACTCATGCTGTAGCAGAGATGGTTGGGCTAGTCAGTATACTGAAATTCTGTTGTGGATTGTGTTTCCAGCTTTTTAAAAAAATTCTTGATGGTTCTAATTATCAGAGGTATGGAAGGCAGAAATATTTAGCTAGACTTAAGTTTCTTAGATCGTTCATTTTAGAATTTTAAAATATTGTCTTTTCAGACTCTGAAGTGTTTGACACATTTGGACTTGCATAGTAATAAATTTACATCATTTCCCTCCTACTTGTTGAAAATGAATTGTATTGCCAACCTTGATGTCTCTCGAAATGACATTGGACCGTCAGTGGTTTTAGATCCTGCGGTGAAATGTCCAACACTGAAACAGTTTAACCTGTCATATAACCAGCTGTCTTCTGTTCCTGAGAACCTCGCTGATGTGGTAGAGAAACTGGAACAGCTCATTTTAGAAGGGTAAGAAAGGATTCATTAAAGACAAAAGGGTTGCCTAAATATGTTGAGGTTGATAAAAGGTGCTACCATTTCTATGACAATGAATTTCTGTGACAATGAGTTTTAAACAAAAATATAATAAAAGACTGAGGCAATTAACATTATGTCTATCAATTGACTTAAATTTTCACAACTAATCCTAAAATTAATAAATCTTCTTTGATGCTATTCTTTGAAGGCAAATTATTTTGATATTTTTTCTTTAAAGCCTATGAGTTCATGCAGTCTCATCCTTTTTTTTTTTTTTGTCTCCCATGACTAGAAATAAAATATCAGAGATATGTTTCCCCTTGAGCCTGAAGGAACTGAAGATTTTAAACCTTAGTAAAAACCACATTTCATCCCTATCAGAGAACTTTCTTGAGGCTTGTCCTAAAGTGGAGATTTTCAGTGCCAGAATGAATTTTCTAGGTAAGTGTTCTGTGTGGGTAACCTCCTTACAAGGCCTTTTAAGTAGTACAAGATGAGTCATATATGATCATTTTAGGTGAGGATTTAAAAGTGGTGCTTTCATTTAAATATTATGCTGGAGTTTCAAAAACGAAGTTAGCAGGTTGGCAATAAAAAGAAATGAGCTGTCAAACCATGAAAAGACATGGGGGAAACGTAAATGCATATTGTTAAGTGAAAGAAGCCAACCTGAAGAGACTACATAGTGTTTGATCCCGACTATGTGATTTTCTGGAAAAGGCAAAACTATGATAGGGACAGTAAAAAGATCAGTGGTTGCCAGAGGTTGGGAGTGGACAGATGAATAGGCAGAGCACAGAGGATTTTTAGGGCAATGAAGCTATTGCGCATGATACTATGATGGTGAATACATGTCATTGTACCTTTGTCAAAACCCATAGAATGTACCACATAAAGAATGAACCCTAAGGTAACCTGTGGATTTTGGGTGGCAATGTTGGCTCATCAATTGTAAAAATGTGCCAAACTTATGCAAGTTGTTAATAATGGGGGAAACTGTGTAAGGGGAGGTGAAGGTGAGAGAAGAAAGGGTATGGGGGACCCTCTGCACTTTCTGTTCAATTTTTCTATAAACCTAAAGCTGTCCTAAAAATAGTCTATAATTTAAAAAAAAATTAGCAGATTGTTATTGTCATAGACTAAAATGACAGTTACCTGGCCTACAAATACTCATTATACTGTGGTTCCTTTTGTTTTATTAAACCAAAAATGCACATTGCTGTCTGAGCTGGGTGAAGCATCTTTATGCTGGAATACTGCTTATTATGCCGAAGTTTCTTCAACAATGTTTTTTTGTATTATAAGTGCAATTGCTATTACTGCTACTGTTTTTAGAAATAAAATTAATCATTTAACAGTTTTCAAATTAGTAAACTTAATGTGTACCCATTTATCTCTTGCTTTTTGCAAGATATTATAATAATACATAAGATGATCATCACTTTCATCATATTGAAAGTTCTGGAATAGGAATACCCTAAGGTCTCTTAGCATGTGAGATAATACAGGGAATTATGTTCATTTGTAGCCTATCTGAATATTTCAATATTAAGGAACAAAATACTTTTATGGCAATACACAGGGACTCCCCATATTTCATTTCCCTTAGTAGAGACCACACATATCTTGCCACCCATGTGATAATTCTATACCTGACTCAATAAAATAATTTTTAATACTGTTTAATAGCAGAATACAGTTTGACTACTTATTTAAAAGATTTTAACTTTTCAGAACTTTCAGAAACTAATAATGATAAAAGCCATGTGAATTTGCATAGTTTTTTTCTCCTTTTTCCCTCCCTCCCTTTTCCTACCCTCCCGAATATTAACCGTGTTTTTACCATGAGCCCGAAACCGGAGATAGAGTGATTCACTTACTAGTGAGCAAAACAGACCCAGTCTCTGCCCTTAAGGAACTTGTAATTAAGTTCGGAAGACAGACAGGCATGAAATAATGCTGGCACCAGTGTAATTGTATATTGTGCTAAAGGCTGTGGAAGAGTTTCAGGATGCTATGAGGGTACCTCAAGGGGATTAGATCAGACTGTGAAGTTGGGGAAACATTTCCATGCCTGTGCTATTTAAGTTGGCTCTGGAAAGAAGAGCATTCAAAAGGACTTTGAGGCTTGTTTATGGTCAATGTGTCATCTCAGCTGAATCTCACAAAAATCTGTACAGTAGAACATGTATGACCTCTGCCTAATTGAGGAAATCGAAACACTGAAATTTTTGTGTGACATGTTCAGGGGCCTGCAATTAATTAACTGGTTGTGAAAGTATGGATAAACGTCAGTTCAAAAATCCATTTACTTTGCACTACCCAACCTTAATGCTTTGAGAAGTGGTCTTGCATTTGAGGAGATGTCCCCTGGAGGTGATATTTGAGCAGGACCACTAACCATGAAAAATAATCCCATGTGGAATGAAGTTTCAGTTCTTTGGTCTTATGAATGTTTTTCATACAACATCTGAACCTCAAGACTGTTAATTCTTAAGTGGAGAATCATTTCTACTCATTTATTTTGCCAGTAGGTGAGGTCTAATATATATCTCTCTGCTTCTCAGGGAGACAGCTTCTAGCAGTGTCCTGGAACATTTTGACCCTTGAAGATTTTTTTAGACAAAGCATAACTCATACTTTTGACCTTGAAAATGCTAAGAAATAATTTCTCAATTCAGTTTCACAGAATCATAGATTTGTAGATTTCTAAAGAATCTCAGGAGTTCATTGTGTCTAGCTACACTATTTTATAGATGAGAAAACAGGCTGTATGGATTGCTCAGTTTCCCAGTTGTGTTCCACAGAATTTCATTCCTTGGAGGCACCTCATACTGTATTTCCCTCTTGAAAATTCATAAAATATACCAGAACATTGAGAACTCTGAGATATTTTACTTTATTTTACCTAGTATTTCTCAATCTCAGATCATATGATTAAAGAATACTTTTATTGACATCCATTATTATTCCATAGAACACTCTTTATGAGATAGTACCATAAAGAATTTTTATCCTTATACTGTATTGTATATTAGTAAAGTGTTCAAAAGTGTTACAGTGAGTTAGAGTAATAATTTGAGTTAATCTATATGTTATATAATAACATCACACATAATTTGAAATGAATAGTCTGATAATTTTTACTTTGTACAAATGTTGGGTAGATAAATTTATATTTAGATAATTATTTATCTTTCATATTAAAAGATTCTGATAAGTATGACATATTGTTTTATTGTTTAGTGGCAATATTAAAGATATTACCTTATTTTAAAAAGTAGGCTTTTAAAATACTGTCAGTGTGAGAATGAAATTAAATTAAGTGACACATCATTGGTAGGTGTTATTATTGTTGAATTTAATGAAAATCTAGTTAAATCTAGATAAAGTGATTAAAATGTTTATCTCATTTTTATTTTCTTTCAGCTGCTATGCCTCTCTTGCCTTCTTCTATGACAAGCCTAAAGTTATCTCAAAACAAATTCACATGTATTCCAGAAGCAATTTTAAATCTTCCACAGTAAGTTTATTGTTATTTTAATTTTAAAACCACATGAGCTGGAACAGAACCTTTAGAAACATGGTTTCAATTTGGGCATATAAAAGTGATTGATTTCTAAACCTATTTAGCTTAATGTTTTTATACATATAAATGTTTTTATACATATAAATGTTTGATTTTCACTAGACAAAAACCTAACTCATTATTTTGATTTTAAACTTTTATATTAATTTTGTGGGCTATTGTATAGAAACAATTTAAGATTGTTTAATTAATTGCTACATTAGTATAATCAAATGACATAATGTTGCCTATCACTGTAATTTTAAAATTTCAATTGTTCTCATAGGTTGATATGTTGCCAAAATACTATTAGTTTTGAAATTATGCTTAAGTTATATTTGAGTGATATTTTTGGTGAAGGTTAAGATGATTTATGTTGTTCCAGGTTTTGGGGTTTTTTGTTGTTGTTGTTGTTGATTTCATGAAAAACAAAAGCCTCCTGTTAACTACGGATTCAGGCATCAATTAGATTTTGAGTGTGTTGTCATCGTAAATACTATTCTTTTTTTATTTTTATTTTTTAGAGGCAGATTCTCACTCTGTTGCCCAGGCTAGAGTGCAGTGGTGTAATCCTAGCTCTGCCTTGAACTCCTGGGCTCAAGAGATCCTCCCACCTCAGCCTCCTAAGTAGCTGGAACTACAGGTGCTTGCCACCATGCCCAGCTAATTTTTCTTATTTTTTTTAGTGACAAGGTCTTGCTATGTTGCCGTAGCTGGTCTTAAACTCTCAAATGATCCTCCTGCCTTGGCCTCCCCAAATGCTGGGACTACAGGTGTGAGCCACCATGCCTGGCCTTAAATACTATTCTAACTGTATCTATCATACGTTATAAACCAAATTCATAAGTTTATATGTGCAAATATATACATATATAGGCAGATAATACTTAACTATAATTTAGCCATAGAAGGTGTCAGACAAACGTAATAGCTAACTTAAATCTAGCTTTAGAATGTGTCAAACACTATTCTAATTGTTCTATGGTGGATCATCTCTTTAATCTACTTAATAATCCTGTAAAATAGCTACTGTCATCTGTACTTTATAGGAGATGGAATAACTTGCCCAGAGGCATAGTTCTTAAACACTGATGGTTCAACTTGAGACTCAACTCACGTGCATATTTGTATGTCAGCAATGTTACTTTTAAAGTTTTGTCTTATTCTCACTTGGGAGAAAATTACTTGCAATGTTATTTCATGTATTTTGTAAATACTCATTTGGCTTCATCTTGACATTGTATTCTTTTAGCTTGCGGTCTTTAGATATGAGCAACAATGATATTCAATATCTGCCAGGTCCTGCACACTGGAAATCTTTGAACTTAAGGGAACTCTTATTTAGCTATAATCAGATCAGCATCTTGGATTTGAGTGAAAAAGCATATGCATGGTCTAGAGTAGAGAAACTACATCTTTCTCATAATAATCTGAAAGAGGTGAGAAGTCATCTTTAAAATTCTTGCCAATTTTAAAATATGCTTCATAATTTGCATTATCAGAAATTATCATTTAAAAAAATCTGAATCTGTTATTTTATCTTGCTTTTTAAATAAGATGTAAGCCTACACTGTGATAAGTGGGTGTGGTAACATAGCTTAATTTCCTTAAAAAATCACTTTTGTATGATATTTTTGAAGCAATATGTGAACATATATATTTAGTTATGGTGCATGTAATGTTTTGTGTCACTAAATCTCCGTCAGATCTCTTAACAAACTCTCAGATACTGTGTATTTCTCAAGTTGTTGCTGGTTTCTATACTGTAACATTTGTTTTCCAGCTGTCTTTCCTACATTCTTAAATTTCTGCATTCCTTCCCCATGCTGCCCTTCACCCTAATGGGGCAGCCTTCTTTGCTTTGCTCCATTCTCTCTGTTTTAAATCTGAAATTGATTATCCATTTGTCTTAGAAAATAATTTTCAGGTTCAAGGTTATTGCCTGTAAAACCCCAAAAGAATTAAATATCTGATACTGTAAGGTTCAGAGAAACCATGAATATTTTTGGTACCTGATTTTTTGCCATTGAATGAATGTTTCCTATTAAAAATGTATTGTATATTGCTTAAAAATTTGGAACAGAAAAAAAAATCACTCTAATTAGGATGCCCGCTAAAGTATAAACATTTAATTGTATTTCGAGAACACTAAAGTTGCATATAAGTTTGTAGTGACTGCATCTTCTTGGTTTTATTGAAGGGTATAGGCAGTGTGAGGTAACAGAATGAAGCCACAGATAATAGATAATCATACATAACTTCTTTACTTTCAACACTGTGAGGAGATGAAGTATTTTACTGAGGGATATTGGATTTTTAAAGATTATAAATGAGTGACTTAGATTGTTTGGTGTTCAGTTCTTTATGTGTATGTTTTTTACGTTTTTAAACACATACTGAAAACTTATGGCAAGCCTTTGGAAAGTTTTAGAACTCTGTTCTAAGGTCGTGCAAGTTGCTGATGGAATCTATGAGCATTTCCTGTTTCCTATCATCATTCTGTTTCTTGGCAGCACACATTTCTTCCTTCCCACCAACAGGTTTTGCTCTTTTTTATTTCATTAAGATTCCTCCAGAGATTGGCTGTCTTGAAAATCTGACATCTCTTGATGTTAGTTACAACTTGGAACTGAGATCCTTTCCCAATGAAATGGGAAAATTGAGCAAAATATGGGATCTTCCTTTGGATGAACTGCATCTTAATTTTGATTTTAAACATGTAGGATGTAAAGCCAAAGACATCATAAGGTTAGATCATTATATTTCCATTTGTTTTTATTAAATTTGTTTCAGATTTCCTCTGTAACTTTGATGGATATATAGTAATGATTTTGGGAACAAATGAATAGTACTATTTAACATTAATATCCTAGGTGTTTCATTTAATGAATGTGTTTCTATGGTGCCACTGCAAAGATTTTCATTCCTCTTACCCAAGTTAATGTCAGGAGAATGGCTTCTCCTCCTCACCATTCTTTTCAGCAGAAATGGACTTTAAAAGGAAATTGTATTGCTGGTTGATCTCTTGTTACCAATTAAACAGTCTAAAGAAATATTGCAGGGTATAATAACTTCATGCTGCATTTCATATAGCAAATAGTTGACATATGCCTACTATATCTTAAAGCATTATAGTTACTGACATCATATGAAATTACTAACTTTGATTTTGCCTATGAGGATAAATAGTCTACTCACCTTGGTCATTTTGAAACCACCAAATCTCAGATATCACTGTTTGTGGTCTTTACATTTTAAGAACTTCAAATATCTTTGGTAATGGATTTTATAACACCTTTTGTTCCCTTTTAGCATGTTAGTCTTATTATTACCTACTCATAAAATCCTTTACTTCCTTTTCCACAAAGATACTCTGTTTACCTTGCCGGCCTTCAGCTCAATTGTCACCTGTCAATGTGACCTTGACTTGACTATGATATCCACCAAGGCAGGGACCATGGCTATGTTCACTCGCTAGTTGATTCTTGGCACCTAACAAAGCTTGGCACACAATTAATAATTGTTGAATTACTAGTGATTTACACTTATGCATTGTCATCTGCCCAAATTCTCTTAAAATTTACTTGTATATTTAACTTTTTGTCTCTTTTTATGAGGAAGGATTTGGTTTTCTGAATTCTTGAGATTGACTTAATTTGTTTTTGTTTTTGTTTTTGTTTTTGTTTTTTTTTGAGACAGAGTCTCACTGTGTTGCCCGGGCTAGAGTGCCGTGGCATCAGCCTAGCTCACAGCAACCTCAAACTCCTGGGCTCAAGCAGTTCTCCTGCCTCAGCCTCCCGAGTAGCTGGGACTACAGGCATGCGCCACCATGCCTGGCTAGTTTTTTCTATATATTTTTAGTTGTCCAATTAATTTCTTTCTATTTTTAGTAGAGACGGGGTCTCGCTCTTGCTCAGGCTGATTTCGAACTCCTGAGCTCAAACAATCCGCCCTCCTTGGCCTCCCAGAGAGCTAGGATTACAGGCGTGAGCTACCGTGCCTGGCCGAGATTGACTTAATTTGAAAGGAAAGAATTTGTTACCTTCCATGTTAAACATGACTACCTTTCATTCTATGTAATTACTTCCCATGATTTTTCCCTCTTGAAACTGGAAAAGATGTTCATAGACTAATAAAACTTAATTCAAGTCTTACTAAACATTTAATTGAATTAGTTTTCAGAGTATTATGCTATATTATCAAGCCAGTATATAATTAAATATTTTAAAATGTGGCTTAATATTTTTTGAAAAGACAGAAGGCCTGGAGCAGTTTAGGAATTGTAGGCATCATTTGCTTTTTTAAGAATGACTTTTTTGAAGAGCAGTGAATTCTTAATAAATCAATAAATCAAGAAAAATAATGTTGCCTTTGGTCATATCATCAGGAATGTTGTTCAGATTCCTATTAGTTCTAGGAATGGGTCAGTCAATATTCCCTAAAATTCAATTGTGTTATAGTTTGTTTCTCTAATTTTAGACTGTGGTAACAGTTTAGCATAGTTTATATCTTTTTATAGCCATCGTATTTTTGATAACATTTTAAATCTACTATTATTTTAAAGGTGGTTTTGTTTAACCACCTATAGCACTTCTAATTAGTTTCAATTATTTACATTATTAGGAATGGCAACATATTAACATCTGCTTATAGTGTAATAGTTTATATGTATTTATAAGGTAATCAATATGATCTTATTATCTGTATATACTATATATAACCATACATAATATATATGAATATATATCTATATATCATATATTAATATAAATGTACACACACATATACAATAAAACCAATATGACTTCATTATCAACCATTAGTATAACAGTATACATGTGTATCTACTTTGGTTCTATGTCATGGACTTTGTAAAATTTTATACTTTATGATTTTTAGGGTTTTATTTGTATTGTTTAAAGAAATTCCACACACACACACACACACACACACACACATATTGCATTCTAATAGTATTGCAAACTTATTTTGGCATTTTCATTATTTCTGGTGATAGTGTAACATGTCATTATATGTGGTAATGCTACCAAACATTATCAAATGCACTAAAATCACTAACAAAATATATGCATTGAAAGTCATGTACATTATTAGTTATAAGAGCTGTGAATTCTTTTGTACACCATATTTTAGCACAATCTGATATTTTAAAATATTTAATGCATAAGAAGAACTCACCTAAATCTCAAGGGTGTTGTTAAGCAGTTGATTATTTTATTTTTATCTTTCAAATACCAGGTTTCTTCAACAGAGGTTAAAAAAGGCTGTGCCTTATAACCGAATGAAACTTATGATTGTGGGAAATACTGGGAGTGGTAAAACCACCTTATTGCAGCAATTAATGAAAACCAAAAAATCAGATCTCGGAATGCAAAGTTCCACAGTTGGCATAGATGTGAAAGACTGGCCTATCCCAATAAGAGGCAAAAAGAAGAAAGACCTCATTCTAAATGTGTGGGATTTTGCAGGTATTTATTTCTCTAGGATTTTTAAATTCACCTTTACATTTTATTAATATTTAGAACAGGGATTCAAAAACTGAGTTTTCTGTTTCAGTACCTGAAGAGTTGGTAGATTGTGTAGAATTATGCCAAAGCTATTCAACTTCTAATTTTACCCTGGCCACAAGAATGGAGAAGTACATGGAGGGAAATGTTAGGAACAATTCGATGCCAGCTGAGTGAAGCTAAGTACTTGGTTGGTAGCTGACACAGAGGCTAAAAGTTGTCAACCCCTAGTAAAAAAAAAAACCCAGGATAGCCCTGTGAACATTGTCTGCTGATTGTTTTCTTAGTGTGCTGAATATATAGTGTTACCCCCACCCCACAAATTTTTTTAAGAAAGGATTCTTGCCTATTGTCCATAAGATTAAAAACAAATCTCCAATTTTTATTTAGGTCGTGAGGAATTCTACAGTACTCATCCCCATTTTATGACCCAACGAGCATTGTACCTTGCTGTCTATGACCTCAGCAAAGGACAGGCTGAAGTTGATGCCATGAAGCCTTGGCTCTTCAATATCAAGGTGATCTCTTCTAATCCTTTGAAAATAGAAAATAATTCTAGGGTTTGTGTGTGTGTGTGTAAGGTAATTTATTTTGAGAAAATTGTTGCTTCAAACAGTCTCTTCAAATAGTTTCTTGAAAGAAAATTAGAAGCACTAAAATTTTGAGTTGGGAAATTTTCAAAGTAATTAAGTCTTGACGTGAAAATGGCGTTTTCCGTATTGGTGATTACTATTGGTGCCTGCAACGTTTTATGCTATGAAACTTGAAAATATTTATGTTGACTATTTTTGATTATATTATTTCTTAAATGGAATATACATTTCTCTACTTTAAAATAAACTATACTAAAGAAAAGCAGTCTGTACATCACTAGCTATGTCTTCAGTAGCCGTTTAGTATGAGGTCCTTCAGGTTATTATGTTCTTATATCTGGTGTCTACTTTTTGCCGTTTTTCTACGATTTCCTTTGGCATCATGCTGGCAGCCATTCTTTCAAATACCATGGCTTTTTAGAATGGAGTCTAAAGTAAGAGTGCTTGCCCCTTGAAGGATGCTCCAATGAACTCTTCTGTGAGTTAAGTCCTTAAACAGGTTTTTGTCAGGATGTTTGGGCAAACAGGACATTTGGGCTACATGCAAGTTTGTTTTGTAATTTGAGTGATTTTTTTTTTTAACTTTTCTTTTTTTGACTTTATTATAGTTAGCCAACATGAGCAAATATTACAGTGGCAGTAATGCTTGCTGTAGTGGCTTTTTTTCTTTCATTGTAGACACCAAATTGAATGACTTTAAAATGAATTCAGAAGATTAAATTCATGGATATGGAAGAGAAAGTATAAACCGTATTATGTTACTTTGATATAGTTTAGGGGTTTATGAAATGCTTGTTTTATTTCAAAGCACATTTAGTGAATAACCCATTTTAAGGTGTGAACATAAGAGAAGAAAACCTACTTTTCTTGTGTTATATGCTACTACCGTTATATAGGCCACCTCAAAAAGTGATAAGTATTGGATTAACAAGGAGCCTAAGAATGACTTTTCAAAATTTCTTAAGGTTATAGTTTTCTGTAGGTTTAGGGAAGGAAAGACAATTGTTATTTTCTTCTTCTGAAGTCTTTTATTTTCTCATTTCCACTCAAGTGAATTTCATGGAAAGCAACTATCAACAGAAACATAAGCAGTCCCCATTTTAAAGCAAACACAAGATTATTTTACATCTGTCCCTACAGGCTCGTGCCTCTTCTTCCCCTGTGATTCTTGTTGGCACACATTTGGATGTTTCTGATGACAAGCAGCGCAAAGCCTGCATAAGTAAAATCAACAAGGAACTCTTAAATAAGCGAGGGTTCCCTGCCATACGAGATTACCACTTTGTAAATGCCACCGAGGAATCCGATGCTTTGGCAAAACTTCGGAAAACTGTCATAAATGAGAGCCTTAATTTCAAGGTAACATGGTTCGTGTCTATGTAGTCCAGTAGATTAATATAATTTATTAAGTCTCATGTTATGCAACTATTTAGAAATGTCAGAAGTCTTGAGAAGAGAGCAACTGTCTTAAAATTGTGGGTTTTTTTCATAGCTATTAACATTATTTCACTTAGTCCCTATTAATTTAGCTCATTAGCGCTAATGATCAAGATTGTGGCTTATAACTAGAGTCTTATTTGGCCTGGGCAGTCCTAGCATAATTATTAACAGTATCCCACTACATTCACGAAAGCATTCCAATTTGGATGATAAATTATATGGTCACCTTGGTTATCACTCCATCTTGGCCAGTTAGCTTCGTTCTGTTCCCTTTACACAAATGATGCTTCTATCCTAAACCTAATGAGCCATTTATAAATGTGATGGTCTTTGTGGTGCCCAGGGAGAGAATGTTATGTTTGTATCTTTCAACACACGTTTGTTACAGTTACCGAAAGGTTTTATTGATGGCGGATTGATAGTGGCATTTTATGTAAGAAGAATGACATATTTATTTGCAGATTTTCCTACTCTCTTGTGGGACATATGATTAGAGAGTACTATGACTTTAAAAAAGCCCAAATATACAAAATTTATTCATCCAATTAATCTCTTTATCCAGGTGGTTTTCTTCAAGAACTTTTGTTGTTAGAGTATTTTAATAGTTTTTCTTTTTGTTGTTGCTTTCAAAGCATATGTCATATCTTTAAAAAAACTCATTAGAGGACGAATTTGTTTTGAAAAAGTCTGAATTTAATTGAAACAAAATCTGTAGATAAGGTGGTTGGTTCATTAAGCTGTATTAACCCTGCTTTTTTGAAATAAAGATATCACTATCAATCAATTGGACCAGTTGTCTTTCAGCAATATAAATGAACTACTTTGAAGACAACTCTATGCAGGAAGTAAAACAAGTGCTATGGGAAATGCCAGTATTATTTAAAGAAAAATATATATTGCTAACAGATGTATCATTCTGGCATATTTGTTTGAAAACTCAAGTGATTGCTTTGTAAGAACAGTGACTCTTTCAGATGACCCAGGACCAGTGAGCCTGCCAGAGCTTGGATGTTCTTTCTTCCCTGAGGTGCTTCAACCTGTATTCACATAGCAGATTTTAATCTATTAGAGATCATTATTTTGTCCTCTCATTTATTGTTTATCTTTTCCTTTAATCTCAGCTCTTTTGTCATCTTCTAATCTTTTCCTGTCTCACCCTTATTAACGTGTGTCTATGCAGACTCTCTAAGGTAAAAGTTTGGCTCTTGGTGTAGCCTGTTGGTGAACTGATAATCAACCTAAAAAGAGAAGCAGGACAAAATAGAGTTCAATGCCAACAGTACCCTCTTCAGTCTTGTCCAGCCCATTAGCAGAGCAGACCTCCTTTGCTGGTCCTGTGACCTATCCCTATAAAACTCATGCCCTTTCTATTTGATTTTCTTTCTGCGAGAACCTTGTTTAGTTCTATAGATAGGTTTTCCTCCTTGAATTAAAACATAAACTTCATCGAAAGTTCTATTTCATCTTAATTGATAAATAATGAAGAAAGGGAATATGAAAAGTGGAGGTTAGTGGAATTATGTCTAATTTACTGAGGCAAGGGGTACATGAAAACTATCTTTGTAGTAACCTTTTGCAGGTAAATATGGAAGTAACTGTTATGTCTGCTGTAAATCAGGATCCTTAAGGTTCTCTTTACAAGTAGAAAAAGAGCAAGTTATATTTTTGTTTGTATGTGCTGAATTTCTATTTGTAATAAGTTTAAGAATTTAAGTAGAAATTCTGATTGGTATTGTCAGGTAGAAAGAATACGTTATTTTCATGGGTCCAGAAGTAGGGAGAGTTTGCCATCTGGTGGTTCTTGGAGGCATTCTGGTTAGTATTGTTGAGTTACCTTTCTATTTAAAATTATATTTTAAAAAAAAGGATTGGAAAATATTTTTATTATAGAAACTATAATCTTAAGGTCATTCTTTTTAAAATCTTATTTTATATATTTCTCAATTAGTAGACAGTGATTAGTATTCAAAGTGTAACAGATCAATTGTCATTCTTATGTCAGAATCATTGGTGTTTAAATTATTTCTCATTTTTCCAAGTTTAAAATTCCACAAACCTTGAAAGCATAACTTGGGTGAGAAGATTTTATGCCTCCAGGTTTCACTGTTGATATGTATATTCCACCTATATAACATTTTGCAAATAGGAAGTACAGAATTTAATGTTTTTCCTTGGGGCATATTTTTACCTAATAAATTATGTCCAAAAGCTCTTGTAATATATACTTATTTCTTATGCTAACATGTCTGTTGCACATTAAGTTTAATTTCTTAAAAAATAAAAAAATCCTTAATTATTTGTTAGTGATTAATCTTGTTTTTTTGCTATGGAATTTCTGGATCGCTAGATAAATATTTCCATACTGTGTTATTTGATAGTTCTTTCCAAATTGGTCACTGTGTCTATAATTTTCTTATTTTAATTTCATCTTCTTTATTCCTTACAATTTAAATAGCTTTACATCACATTTTGATTTTATTCAAAAACATGCTTTGAATAGTATACTTGTTTCTGTAGAAACTGTTGGCACTGAATTTACCAACCACCTGACAAATATGTGAATAAAATGGATTTTTACACCTTGTCATTTGTAATTTCATAGATCCGAGATCAGCCTGTTGTTGGGCAGCTGATTCCAGACTGCTATGTAGAACTTGAGAAAATCATTTTGTCGGAGCGTAAAAATGTGCCAATTGAATTTCCTGTAATTGACCGCAAACGATTATTACAACTAGTGAGAGAAAATGAGCTGCAGTTGGATGAAAATGAGCTTCCTCATGCAGTTCACTTCCTAAATGAATCAGGTTTGAGTGTTTGTTTGTTTCACATTTTTTTCAAAGCTCAGATGTCATAATTTATAACAGTGTTTCTGAATCTAGCATAGAATTTACATTCAAACGTTAAAAGACTATCTCCATAGTTCTTTAATAGGCCACTATTTTTTTTTCTTTTTGGAAGATCATCATGTTCGTGGGTGTTGAATCACGCATCCTGTCATAAAAAAAGAAATTTAGAAATCATCGAAGGTCAAAGTAGTGGAAAGAGTCCCTGAGAAGGAGTTAAAACATGTGAGGTCTAGAACTTGGTTTTATTATGCAGGAACCTTGAGCACAGCCACAGCCTTTCATAGTGTCAATGTCAAATGAATTTAGTGCATGTGAAAGTTCTTTTTATACTGCACGGGAGAATTATTGTTGGATTGGTCTAACTGGGACGCTTAGCAGATCTAGCTGTGTGGCATCACACGTGGGTCTCAGAGACAATAACTCTAAAACCGACTTTTAGTGCTATTTGAGTACTTGATCAGTGTTACCTTGCTAGGGATATGTAGGTTGATTTGTAGTACTAGAGTAAGTGGCTGGGAAGCTGCTTTTGATCCCTAGATTCTGTTGTATAAAAAATATCTTCATGTGGATTACAGTCTGCTCTGTTCCCCATCATTCTTAAATCAGATATTCTGATATATGATGTGTTTCTTATGTGTATTTGAAAATAAAATGTCTTTTAGTGTATATTTAGCAAGCTAAAGAGAAAACTATGAATTTCTATTTATTTGTAAATATGTGCTCTGCAATGCATGCCAGTGTCTCAGATATGCTTATATATGATTATTTTATATAGTTTAAATATACTTCATTGTAATATTGGGACCTTAGAGCTTGGGAACTAGGATGTACAGGTTCTAGTCCCAGCTCCACGACTAACTATGCTGACTTTTCCTCATCTGTAAAATGAGGAGGTCGGGTTAGATTCTCTCTAAAGCCTTTTGATATTGGTATGTTCTAGATTCCATGTTTCACTGTTTGATGAATTTTTACTACAGGAGTCCTTCTTCATTTTCAAGACCCAGCCCTGCAGTTAAGTGACTTATATTTTGTGGAACCCAAGTGGCTTTGTAAAATCATGGCACAGGTTGGTGTCTTCTATTTTTGTGGCATGGGGCTTATGATCAAAGAGTAGAACAGATGGCACCTAGAGCATTGAGCATTTTAGAGTTTGTGTTTAGTTAAGGCAGAAACCTTTGAGTATAGAAAACTGAAGAACATTTTACATTAGAAGACTGCTTGAAGAGCTTCATGAAAGAAAGAAAGATATCTTAAGAGCTCAGCTTCATGTCTTCTTTTCAAGACACAGAAAGATGTTTGTATCTCTGTGTTCCATACAGTTTTTCTAGATCCTGGGCATATCTTTTGTTTTGTTATTGGCTTAGGCAGTAGAATGAAGGCTTTATGAAAATCCTTGGGGTAAATGCATATAAGAAAATGTAGTTGGCGAGGCTGTGAAACTTCTGTCTAGATAACATGGGAGGGGAGTTTTGATTAAGTGGAATGATCTGAGCTCTAAATGCTTACAATTTCAAAAACTTTGGATGGCATTGGTTATGGCTGTCTTTTCTCCGTATGTGTTTCATATGGAAAATGGTTTCTTCTCCCAATGATAATCCCATTACCAATGAGTTTATATTATTTAGTTATAATAATTCATCTCTATGAGTTTGTCACAGTAAAGCTAGGAGCAAAATACACTACTTCAGTATTTTTCAACACTCTGACGTTTTAGGTCAGATAATTCTTTGTTGCATATTTTAGGATGTTAGCATCTTTGGCCTTTACTTTCTAGATGCTAGTATGACAAGTTATGACAAGCAAAAGTGTATCTAGGCATTGCCAAGTATTGCCAGGAGGGTGCAAAATTGCCCCAGTTGAGAACCATTAAACAACCCTTTTGTTTATGAGTATAATTTATAGTTTTGCATGTGACCCTGAGTCCCTAAAATGATTATATCTTTGTATATTAGAAAAACCTCTTCCAATTAAACCACAATGGTAATTAAGTTCCCTCAGAAAATCTTGAGTAATTGTTCCTAAATTCCATCTAAGGCAAAAAAGGAAGATATTTTGTGGAGGGAACTCAGTTGAGGCTAAATCCTATACTACGGAACTTGAGAGCATATTGAAACATTATTGTAATTGGCAATTAATTGTAATGTGTCAGTTGTTACTGCTTTGGTAGATATTTTTAAATCATATTTTCATCCTTCTGCACATATACCATGGGAAGTGTGATTTTATTGATCTATTAAATAATAATGGAGCCGGTAGAGTAGTGTGGTTGAGAGCACATGCCTGGGAGTCAGCTTGACCTAGGTTTAAATCACTTCTAAATACTAATTGGCTTTGTGACATTTCTTAACATTTTAAGGTTTTCTTTCTTCATTTGTAAAATAAGGATAATAACAATATTATCTTCTGTATTGCCTCCCAACTTCAGTATAAGTGAGCAGAAAATGTTAGCTAATTATATATTTGACCTTTTTGGCAATTTAAGGTATGTTATTTTAAGAGAGAAAAAAATTCAAAACTGTAGAGATGTACTCATGTAGTTTTGGAAAATGTGTCAGGTATGAAGCCAAATAAAAAATATGTGTAGGTAGATGCATCTTGTTCAGTAAAGGGAGTTTTAAATATACCCAGCAGATTTTGCTGTCCTACGTGGCACACTGTACCTATCAGAAAGTTACCAAACTCTTGCCAAGAAAAGGCTACAGTTGCCCCCCTCCAAAGTGGTGTGTTTCCATGTGACTTGAGAAGATTTGAGGTTGCACACATATGGACAATATTAGGGTAGGTATATCTTTTACAGTAGAGTAAGGAAGAGGCTCGCATCAGAATCACCTTTATTTAAATAAAAGCAGATTTCCACTATGGCTGCAATAGCATTCCTGAAGATTCTGTGGAGTAATTAAGTTGAAACTTCACGGAAGTTCTTTTCATTAGCATAGTTATAATAATAAACATGGTAATTTAAGTGGACATTAAGTTAAGAATTTGAACAGCTCAAAGTTATTTTGAAAGACAGATTTAAAATGTCAATAAAATGGTAATTTAAATTTCTTATTAATCTAAAAAATAAGTACTATCATTTTTATTTATGCTGATAAATTGAAATATGTCATTTTCACTAAGGTTTAAAGGAATGGAAGCTATAACTAAAGTGAAACAAAGAGTGACTTGTCTGATGCCTGTCAGCAAAAATAAATAAGAGTATTCACCTCCACAAATCATTAAGGCAAGGGCAGGAATAATTTCATGGTGCAGAAGCTCTAATGAGCCCACCTACCTTGTATGTGCCCTGAGCTGTTAGGTCGCTAAACTTATTAAAAAAGCTTCCATCAAGGGAAGGAGAAGTTTGCAAGGCTCATTTAACTGTATGTTAAAAGAGATATGAAAGGAACTTACTGAATTGATCAAGTGGAGCATTAATAAGCTCATGTGGCCATTTAACCTTGATAAAAATACATGGGAGAAATACAGAGGACTATGGAAAATTCTCTTTCCTTGAATAAGGCCATGAGTTAGCAGTATCAGTTACTAGTTTGAAAGAATATTAGGAGGTCTTTTTAAGGTAACAAAATTAAGATTTTATTGCTATGTGATAAACCTGGGGCTTAAAATGCCAACAGTTTATTGTTTCTGAGTATTCCGTGGGCTGACTGGGCTCAGCTGAGTGGTTCTGCTCCACATGGTGATGGCAAGGGTCATTTACCTGGTTTCATTCATTGAGCTGGGCTGGAAAGTCCAAGAAAGCTATGCTCACATTTATGGTGTGTTGATGCTGCTCATGGGGCCCTTCCTATGGCTTGGCTGGACTTCTTCATGGCATAATGATCACAGGGTAATTGGACATCTTACATGGTGGCTGGTTACCAAGAGAAATGAAGCAGAATTTTCCAGTCCTCTTAAAGGCCACACCCCAAATTGGCAAAAATGTCAATTCTACCACATTCCAGTGACCAGAGCAACCACAAGGCCAGCTCAGGTTCAAGGGGAGGGGAAATGGACTCCATCTGAGCAGCTTGCATATATAGGGAAAGAATTGATGGTGTCCATCCTTGAAACTATCTACTACAGATAGTGGTAGCACACTATAGATCTAACAGAAAAATCAAGCACAAATTCCTATTAAAATGAATTTGTGTAAGTAAAATAAATTAGAGTAATTTATAAATTGCTATACATTTATGAGGGGTTACTATGTGCTTTTCAAAGATCATCTTATTTAATTCTCACAGCAACTCTTTGAAATGGTACTGTATTAACCCTTAAGTTGCAAATGAAGAAACTGATGGACAGAAAGTTTAAATAATTTATCCAAAGGTATACATTCAGGAAGAGGGAGGTCGGGCGTGGTGGCTCACGCCTGTAATCCTAGCTCTCTGGGAGGCCGAGGCGGGCGGATTGTTTGAGCTCAGGAGTACGAAACCAGCCTGAGCAAGAGTGAGACCCCGTCTCTACTAAAAATACAAAGAAATTAATCGGACAACTAAAAATACATAGAAAAAACTAGCCAGGCATGGTGGCACATGTCTGTAGTCCCAGCTACTCGGGAGGCTGAGGCAGAAGGATCGCTTGAGCCCAGGAGTTTGAGGTTGCTGTGAGCTGGGATGATGCCACGGCACTCTAGCCTGGGCAACACAGTGAGACTCTGTCTCAAAAAAAAAAAAAAAAGGAAGAGGGAGAGTTAGGATTTCAAACCAGGTAGTTTGACTGTAGTGCCTTTGAGTTCATGCATTCATGGGACTAACATTCAAATGAGAGAAAATTAATAATAAATAAACATAGTATGTCAGGTAGGACAGGGTGCTACAAAGAAAATATAAAGTGTGGTTGGTGATGGTGAATTGTCAGAGAAGGTCTTAGCACTTGGAATACACTAGAACAGCAAGCAGGTTTTTTCACTACCTAAATTGTAAAGCAAGTCAGGACTACTATAAAGTACACGGTATGGGACTACTATAAACTGCAGTTTCTATTATTTAACCAGCCATTGCACACTGTCATTAAATACCAATATGCTCACTCAATCATGCATTCATTGATTCAGTAATCATTATACATAAATCATTATACAAAATAGAAATAGGGAGATGGGTAAGACAAGTCTTTGGGCATAAGAATTTTGCAATCCAGTATTTCACTCAACTACATGATAACATAAATAATGTTAGCTACTGTTTAAGTATTCTTTAAACATTATAGATTTACTAAAGAAAATTAAGTGCAAACCTCGTTTTAAAATGAACTTGGCTAAGTAAAATAAATAGGAATATGTAGATAATTATGGCTAATATATGAGGGTTTATGACATACTAAAAATTGTCGTATGTACTTTGCATGCTTTACATGTGTTATCTAAGACAATCTAAGACAGTCACTTTTATTATCTCATTTTACAGAGAAGGGAACTGTGTCTTAAAGAAATCAAATACCTTTCCCAAGGTCACACAGCTAGTAGTAGAGCCTGAATTTGAACCTGGGTTCTGACTTTGATTCTTAACTACCGTGACAATGATCAAAGCTTAAAGTATGGTCTCTACGTTAGAATCATCTGGGTTGCTTATTAAAAAAGCAGATTCTCAAGCCTCAACCCATATGTACTGACCCAGACTGCAAGGAGAATCCAGCAAAATGAGTGGTTACTTTGAGAATCACTAAACTATACTACACAGCCTCTCTTCCTATTAATGGAAACCCTTCTTATTATGTAAATGTAAAGTAATATTTCTATTACAAACCTGTAGTAATAACAGTTTGGAAGATAATTTTCCTGGGAATATATTATTGATGAGATTGCAATATGGATGTGAGGTGTTGAATTGATGTGTTAATTTTAGGTAGGAAAATCTTAAAGTTCATTGGGTTCATAGGATGTCAATAATTTCTGATCTGAATTCACTCCCTTAATTTAGCACATTTTTTAGAAGTGGATGCCCTGCTGGGCTACTAGGCTACATGGCTGTGAGAGAAATTAGATCCCGTGTTGTACTTGACAGCATTAAAATTATTCTGATCACTTTCACTGAGAAAAGAGACATGCAGTGCTTTAAATTTGCAGCATTTCAGAAAATGAATTCTAGTGATTGTTTACGATTTGAATCTTTCAGATTTTGACAGTGAAAGTGGAAGGCTATCCGAAACATCCTAACGGGATTATTTCACGTAGAGATGTGGAAAAATTTCTTTCAAAAAAAAGGAGATTTCCAAAGAACTACATGTCACAGTACTTTAAACTCCTAGAAAAATTTCAGATTGCCCTGCCAATAGGAGAAGAATATTTGCTGGTTCCAAGCAGGTAAACCAAATCTTAAAAATTGAATTACTCTATGGAAATTGAATGTTTATTATATTCTTTTAGTTGTCAAAGAAACTTTGGTCTATAATAGATGCACTAAATATATTTTTTCTTGATTCTATGTAAACTTTGTACTAAAGTGTAGCATTTACTTTTAATGAAAACACTACATTTGACGCATTAAAGATACAGTAAATGACTTGTTTTATGTATTTAATTCCTATTTGGCTTGCCACTACTTAAATTATTTAAGAAAGGTAAATAGTGGAGATTATTGTGGGGAGGCAGAGAGAGAGAGAGAGAGTGAGTGTGTGTGTGTGAGAGAGAGAGAGAGAGAGAGAGAGAGAGTGTGTGTGTGTCTGTGTGTGTGTGTGTGTGTACGTGTAACCTTACATGGTACTGAGAGTTTATTCTATTAAACAAGTCCTGGGTAGATAGTAACTTTTCAACAGAGTTTTAAAAGAATTGATGGTATCACAATGGAGGCCTAAGTTTTAGCCTTATATTACAGAAACTTTTCTTATTTCTTTTCTTTGTAAGCAACTGGGAAATGTTATAAAGTAATATGATGTTGAAAACTGCAAATTACTCTTAAAGCATATATCTATTTTAAAAACATGTATTTTTTTGAAGTTTTATGTAATCTCAACATATGTCTATGCATAACCAATTGTAATAATTTATTTATTAGTGTACATAGAATTACTAAAAAATTTTATGCATCTACTACATCTGAGCATGCATTTGAATTGATTGAATGACTTGAATTTTTGATGTAGGAAGAGCATGTAGCAAAAGAATGTTAGGAGAAAAGTGTAATTGCTTGGAATAATTATTGATTTCAAGCAGTAAAATCCTTTGGTCAACAAGGTTGGGTGTTTTATGACACTATAATAATAGTGTCCTTTTGCTTCTAGTTTGTCTGACCACAGGCCTGTGATAGAGCTTCCCCACTGTGAGAACTCTGAAATTATCATTCGACTATATGAAATGCCTTATTTTCCAATGGGATTTTGGTCGAGATTAATCAATCGATTACTTGAAATTTCATCTTACATGCTTTCAGGAAGAGGTAAGTATTTAATGAAGACAATATTTAGAGAAATTGGAGAGAAAGCTTATTAAAGATAATATGCAATTTTCTCAGAGTTTACTTGTTTGGAAGGCAGCTGAAAATTAGAAAATAAGTTCATAAAACCTCAGAGTGGGCAATATAAAGACACACAAATACATAAAAACTCATGAAATTTGTCAGGGACAAAATTTCTGAAGTCTTTATTCAAAGCCTATTTGTTATTATTTTAGACACATTTCCAATAACTAGCAATATTTTCCTTTCCAAGCCACAGCAAACTAGAAGTAATAGTTTTAAAAGGTGGGATTATTATGAGTCATTACGTTAAATACACACACACACACACACACACACACACACTCACACGTGTGAACAACAACAACAAAAAGAAACAACCACTGTATAGTCAGGAGTTTTACTTGACAAGCATAATAGGTCCTGGCCATTCAGTGTAGGGACTGTAAGATCTCTATTCTGCTGCATAATCCCTGAGATTTACAAAAAGAACAAAAATGGGTGTTTATAATGGTAGCTCTTCCTTCTAAAGTAAATAAAGAGACATCTTAGTGCTCCAAAGGGAAAAATACCATTTTTTGGTTAAAAGTAAGCTTTAAACAGGTGTTACTGGTTTCTGAAACGAACCTTATCTTGCTTGGAATTAATCAACATATAAGTATAGTTACATTGCATTAAAAATTTCAAAAATTTTGGGTCTAGCATGACCATCAACTTGTTTTTAAAAATTATGAGAACTTATTTATGATTCTCTTTCTTCATCTGTTAAGCGTATTAAACTGCTTAACAGGATGAACCTGAAATGTATCTTAATCTACAGGCCATTTATTTTATTGCAAAATTAAGGATAAAATATTTAATACAATGTTAAATAGATACAGATGAGGGCTCGTATTAACAATCCAGTACTTTCTTTTGAAACAATTACATCTGTATTACTGTCATTTGTGGTGTGTACAGTAGTTTTTTCCCCCTTTAATTTACAAAGTAGTTAATAATTAATGGAGACATTTGGATCCATTTAAACTTCTTTCAGAACGAGCACTTCGCCCAAACAGAATGTATTGGCGACAAGGCATCTACTTGAATTGGTCTCCTGAAGCTTATTGTCTAGTGGGATCTGAAGTCTTAGATAATCACCCAGAGAGTTTCTTAAAAATTACAGTTCCTTCTTGTAGAAAAGGTAAGGAAATTATTTTAAAAACTTTGAATTGTACCACTAAAGAAATCTAAACTTTGTAGTTCCCTTTTTCTAGCTTTGCAACAGCATGAGGTTTAGATAAGATGTTGATGAGCTCTTTCGTGGATTCTGTAGGCTGTATTCTCTTGGGCCAAGTTGTGGATCACATTGACTCTCTCATGGAAGAATGGTTTCCTGGGTTGCTGGAGATTGATATTTGTGGTGAAGGAGAAACTCTCTTGAAGAAATGGGCTTTATATAGTTTTAATGATGGCGAAGAACATCAAAAAATCTTACTTGATGACTTGATGAAGAAAGCAGAAGAAGGTATATTTTGATACAACTTACAAATGCTTTTAAGTAATCCTTCAATATTTGTGAAGTGACTTTTTTTTTTTTTTTTTTTTGAGACAGTCTCACTCTTTTGCCCGGGCTAGAGTGAGTGCCGTGGCGTCAGCCTAGCTCACAGCAACCTCAAACTCCTGGGCTCAAGTGATCCTTCTGCCTCAGCCTCCCGAGTAGCTGGGACTACAGGCATGCGCCACCATGCCCGGCTAATTTTTTCTATATATTTTTAGTTGTCCAATTAATTTCTTTCTAATTTTAGTAGAGGTGAGATCTCGCTCTTGCTCAGGCTGGTTTCAAACTCCTGAGCTCAAACAATCCGCCTGCCTCGGCCTCCCAGAGTGCTAGGACTACAGGCGTGAGCCACTGCGCCTGGCCAGAAGTGACTTTTAATAAATGTAAAAATTATTCTTACCCATAAGGGTTGAGTTAAAATATAGTATATTCAATGATAGTGGCAGTTTGGAAAAATAAATATTTATTACCAGTAAAATCTTGTGTTCTACATTCAGAAAATGTTGATTTGAGGGTTTAATACTGGCTCATTGAGCAACACAACCTCATCTGTGAAACAGAAGTTCTAACCACACTTATAAAATAGTTATGAGGATTAAAATAGATAATACGTAGAAATAACTGACCAACATTTCTGCCATATAATAACTGCTTCATGAATGTGGCAGAAACAGAGAATAGATAACTTCCTAGTCAGATATCAGGTAGTTGACAGCAGTTAAAAATTCTGCTCTCTATTGAATGAACGTAGAAATAAATTTTTAAAATTCCAAGTAGATAAATATTAAGTGAACCTTTCAAATCTTTTCAAACTTTCTAGAGAAATCTAGGATTCGTTAGAAAGGGAGTGTTTAGAAATTATAGAAAATATGTGATTAATTTTGCAAGTCAAAAACACAAATTTATGTATATCCCTAAATGTTCTTTTTATTAAAAAAAAAAAAAACTTTTATTACTTCTCAGGAGACCTTCTAGTAAATCCAGATCAACCAAGGCTCACCATTCCAATATCTCAGATTGCTCCTGACTTGATTTTGGCTGATCTGCCTAGAAATATTATGTTGAATAATGATGAGTTGGAATTTGAACAAGCTTCAGAGTTTCTCCTAGGTAACTACTTTTGTCAGTTGGAGAATAAAAATTAGCATGCAATTTTCTCCTTATAATTTAGAAAATATTCAGAGATCTGAATTATTAATATATCATCGTGGACTTTTAGTGTCTTCATGTAGATGTTATGTTTTTAATTTGGAATGATATATGATGTATTTAAAGTAATACAATGTTACAGATCTGGAATTTGCTTTGCACACATTCATGTAGAGTGGGGGCAAGATGAGGTTGGGACCATCATGGAAGCACAAATATTTATGAAGTATTGAACTATGTCCTTGCATTTGCTTTAATTGCCAGGATGAGGGAGGCAGATAAGGAGGTTTTCAGGTGAGTGAAGTGAAGTGGCCATTTTTCAGATGCAAAAGGACAGGCCAAGTAAAGGAGGCACACCTCTGTGTAGTCATGGCAGCAGTTGTATGACTCAGTATGACAATGCTCAATTTTCATAAAAATATTCATAAAAAGAACTTTTGGAATTATAAAAACAGATGTGTTAAATTGGTAACCTACTCAAATCCTTTTCTTTCTTTTTTTTTTTTTTTTGGTGTGCTGAACTGTTTATATTCTTGGTACCATGAATTCAATCAGTAATTTTCAACAATGTATGATGGAAATCACTGAATTCATGTAGCATGTTTAGGTGTTTATTAAAAAAAACATGATAACTATGTTCCAGTATTCTCATTTCTATCTTTATTCCTTGGGCCTATTCTATCATTATACATGGATTTTGAGGCCTAAAAGATGTTTCTAAAAATACTCCGTAAACTTAAGAAGTTGAAATACTGACACATTTTAAGTACTTTTGGAAAGAAGCAGTTGAGATATGATATGTTACACCATGTCATTCTGCAGAATACTTCCTTGGTTTCTCTTCACTCTCACAATAAAAGCTAGTGTCCTTAAAATGCCTGTGATGCCCTGATCTATCCAGCTCACTGTTTATCTTTTAAAGAAAATTATTTTTTTAATTGAAAAATATATATATATTATGGTATACAATGTGATGTTTTGATGTATGTATACATTGTGAAATGGAGAAATCAAGCTGTTTAACATATACATTAACTCATATACTTTTTAATGGTGAGAACATTTAAAATTTACTCGTAGTAGTTTTCATGTATATAATATACTGTTATTAACTGTAGAGCGATATACTCAAGTTCTAAACATTCCTGGAGGTCATTGGGAAGTCTATGAAAACCATTGGGTTGATTTAATGTAAAGTATTTGAGGACACTTCTGACTTTTTGTGTACTATTTGTTGTTGTTGTGTATACACATTTAATTTTAGTTAAATTACCATAGAGATAATGCTTAAAATCTATTGGTCAGGGCATAATATTATTAGAAAATATCATCCAAAATTTGGGACATGGCATGTAAAGTTTAGTAAACCCCTTTATACTTTTTTTCTTCACATTGATTAGGAAGTTTGGAATAAATTCAAATACTTTGGAACTCAGTAAGTGAATTTGTTAGTAATGGCAGGTTAACACAAAATGCTAAATTGTCAACGCTGAGTCCTACATCTTAGCCACCCCTAACTTCAAAATGATTCAAAGAATTCAAGCAAGTGCCAGAAACAGTGTATCCTTTCTCTGAAAGAACCCCAAGCCGTCAGACATAGCTGCCCAAAATATTTCTTTTTCCTATATAAAGATGTGTTTCAGATGAGTCGACAAGTTTTAAGTAGTGTATGTAGAAACAGTATTCATAAAGGCTGTTTTGAAGTATCTTTGTTTCATACTTAATTACACAGATAGGAAAATGTTTATGTGATTACTCTCCCTTCCCTAGCTCCATATCCCATAAACTTGTAAATTTCATGTTTATTTACAGAAAGCAGTCTACATCAGGGTTTCTCAACCTTTGCACTATTGCCATTTGGGATTGGATAATTCTTTGTCATTGGGGGCTGTCCTGTGCATTGTAGGATGTTTAGCAGCATCCCAGGCCTCTACCCACTAGATGTCAGTGGTATTTCCCTCCTTTCTCTCTCCCAACAGATGTGACAATCAAAACTGTCTTCAGACTTTGTCAAAAGTAGGGGGTGAGTTTAGTTGAGTACCATTGATCTAAACAAATCAGGTATATTTTTCTAAAAACATTTTACAGATAGAGACTCCCAATATCTTTATGCTATGTTGATCTAGGGGAAGGTCCCCAGATCATCCCTGCCCTCTGCCCAGCTGCCCCCAGCACATACTTTTCTTGCAGGGCAAGAGTGAATTCAGACTATCTGTTGACTTTTTCCTTCCCAGATAGTGGCAATTATTTCCAGTGACTTATATGATACATCTTAATAGATGTGAATAGATTTGTTTTGTGAATATATTTTAAAATATAAATGCATGGAGTTTTGTCTGAGGAGGTATGGGCATACCTCTTGTTAGATGGACTAGTTTTTTTGGAGAGTCACAATAGACAAGTACTTTAATGGTGTGATTGATGGGATTAGGAAGTTTTCCTTGCCTTCAATTTTCTTTCCCACCTAGGTGTCATAAATATGTAATATAATAGCAGTTCTTAACCTTATTTTAGTTTGTGGTCACCTGAAGGATATGACAGTCCATATTCCACATTAATGTAGCAGTGATTTTAAAATAGGAAAGGGTTTTAAAAATTAGAAATCTCTCCATGAAATTTTGATATATCTCCCTAGAGTATGTTTCTTCTCTGTGCCCCATTAAAATTTTTCTTTGTTATCAGTAGCTGTCCAGATTGAGGGGAACCAGAACAGATGAATCTATTATTTAAGTTTCTGTCTCTCCTACCCATTTTCTCCCTTCTTCCTCCGTTTGCTTTTCTTCTCTTTGTTCTCTCCTGTTTACCCAATCCTATTTCTTATTCCAATACTTAACTATTCCAGTAGCATTCATTTCCCCTTATTCTCAATACCAACAATATTAACAAATGATTTAAAAAGTCAAATATTGATTGAATACTGGAGGGACAGGATGAGAGGATATTAAGACTGTTAAGATGAAGATTACTCTTAACATATGTACAATCTGGTAGAAATACAAGATGTACTCAAACGAGTTATTTATTTGTTTATTTATTTTAGTATATATTGCTTCGAGCATAAAATAATGTGTGATTATATATGTTCATTTTAGGGTTTAAAAATACACAATTAGGTAAAAGCTTCCCATAGATGCACAGTTTTACCACTTAGAAATAACAAGCTGTTGTTCTATTTCCTTGTAGATTTTTCTGTGTTTATTCACTTATGTATTAATGTATTAAGTGACTACATTTCCAGGTGCTATATGAAAACCATGAATATTGTACAAATAGGATTTACTATATGCCAGTGGAGAATAATAGTCCATGGGGTTGATCATGGTCAGTTTCCCAGGCAGTCCTCAATTTCTTGAATGTATTGGGCTGTGTAGGCTTGGTAAACTCCCCGGAGATTGGGATGATGGGGTACAGAGTTCTTCAAGGAATGCATAGCAAGGATGTGCAGGCCTGAAGGTACAAAGCATGTTCAGGAAATTTTGGCTGTTCTAGTAGGTCTAGAGCAGTTGTTCTCAACCCTGCTTGCTCATAACTATCACCAGG
>NW_012137191.1:7854583-7858723 GCF_000956105.1 Propithecus coquereli | reverse complement strand
CTCTTCTAAAACTTAACTAATAATAGCCTACTGTTGACCTTATTGATAATATAAACAATTAACCCGTATTTTGTATATGTATCATATACTATATTCTTATAAGAAATAAGGCAGAGAAAAGAATAGTTTGTTAAGAAAATCGTAAGGAAGAGAAATATATTTTCTATTCATTAAGTGGGAGTAGATCATCAGATCATCAAAGAAGTCTTTATCCTCATCATCTTCATGTTGAGTAGGCTGAGGAGGAGCTGGAGGAGGGGTTGGTCTTGCTGCCTTTGGGGTGGCAGAGGTGGAAGAAAGTCCACGTGTAAGTGGACTTGCACAGTTGAAACCTGTGTCGTTCAGGGGTCAACTGTAGTTTCAAAGCCAGCTGTTTATTACTGAAAATATGGAAAATATAAAAAAAATCTCAAAGAAGAAATGGAAAGTTTGCTGTAGTCAGGTCATCCAGAGAAAACCATGGTCAAAGTGTTGAATACTTACAGAAGCAGATACTTGAGTAAGAGCTGGTGTTCTATTACTCTTACATGAGTCTGGACTTTTGCAGGAGCTGGTGGTGCTTTGCCACCTCCACCACCCCAGCTTGATATCTTTGCTGGCGGCTGGGATTCGTCCTCGAATGTTGGTGATGGAGTTGGCCTCCAAGGGGTCCTTGGATCGCCTGCTTCAGCAGGACAAAGCCAGCCTCACCAGAACCCTACAGCACAGGATCGCACTACATGTGGCTGATGGCTTGAGGTAAGTGGGTCATGTTGTTTTCCATTCGGTGCACAAGTGTGACCCAAACTTAGTCTCAGGCTCTGAGAACAGTACTTCCTCTTCCTAGCAACATTGTGCCCCAGTAACTACAAACAATTTGGATGAAAACGACCATTTTCATGATTGAATTTTGTAATTTCATAAAATAAGAGTAGGAAGACCATGCCAAAGCTCATAGCTAGTAGTAATAAAGTTTTTTTTTTTTTTTTTTTTTTTTTGAGACAAGATTCTACTATGTTGCTCAGGCTGGTCTTGAACTGAACTCCTGGCCTCAAGTGATCCTCCTGCCTCAGCTTCCCAAAGTGCTAACATTACAGGTGTGAGCCACCATGCCCAGCCTTATAGTTTGGTTCTGAAAACAAAACCAATAAATGCCATTTATGATTGACTTTTTTATTTGTACAGAACCAAAGTGTTTCTACTCTTAGAAAAGCAAATGTAACTTTCTCTCACTAATCTGTTTTTCTGCTAGTTTAGAAATATTCCAAATGTCAAAGTCAAATGAATTCTCCATTGTTACATGTTTATCATCAATCAATAAAAATAGGGCCATATTTTAATTTGGGTCACATTTATATCTTTTTTTTTTTAGATAGTTTTTGGGGTTTTCTGGACTTTCTAGTTACCTTTTTTTAAAAAATGTTTTGAAAGAAAATATTTATGCTTCTATCATGCCATTAAGAATTTCTATGATAAGCTTTTAATCATGCAGTTTGTACAATGAAATTGACTTTCTTCTTGAAGAAATTCCTCCCTCAGCCCATGACTTACTGCTTTAAGTAGGAGAGCTGGTTTTCTAGACTGCTTGCACGGTGATTAATCTGTAATTTCTTTTCCTTGTTCTCTTTGATTATTCCCAATATTTATTGGATTTTATGGTTTTTCTCTTGGTTGGATTGTATTTACTCTTTGTTGGAGAATATTTTCAAGTAATTTTTCTAGAAAGAGTGTTTGAAAGTTAAAGGTAACATACAAAACGTAGCTTAATTCTGCCCTCACACTTGATGGGTATGCTGTTAAACACTTTATTTTTCAGGAATCTAGGTTTGAAATAATTTTTCTTCAAAATTTAAAGAAAATTCCATTGGTTTTTAATGCTACTTCTGCCTATGAGAAGTCTGAAATCAATCAGATACTCATTCCTATATAGGTTACTTTTAGTTTTAAAAACTGAAAATTTGATCTTTTGTATTTTTCTTGTTTTGAGTAGTCTGACACTTCATAAATCTGTGTTTGCGTATGGATTGGTTTTCATTCCATCTGCCTCATTATTGTGTGGAAAATTCTCTTCTGTGTATTTTCTTTTATTGCTTGTTATTTCCTTCCCAACATTTATTAATCACTTTTATTGAACAGCTGCTATGTACCAGGCTAGGTGATGGAATACATAATGGGCACTCATTAGTAAGCTAAACCAGTAAGTCCCTGCTTTTCTGGAGCCTGTGTCTAGTTACTTATGATCCATTATTTCTGACCATTCCTCCAAGAGTATATATCAGATGATGAGTCTTCTGGGTTTGTCATCCCTGCCTCCTGAGTTACCTCTTAAAGTTTTATCTGTAGTTTGTGGGACTTACTAGAGTGTCTCTTACAAACTTCTAAATTGTTTTTCAGAATTGCCTCATATATTATTTAGCTTCCTACTGAATTTTGTTCTGATAATCATATTTTTAATTTCCAGCAATTCTTTCTCTCCCCTCTGGTTGCTCCATTGTAGCTATTTTTTTAGATGAAATAATCCTCAAGAATTTCCGTCAATATCAATTAGAATTTACTTTTTTGTATTACTTGCTTTATTACTATTTTCTGCGGTCATTTGTTCTATGGGCTCATCTTGATCTTTCTCTTTTATGTTGTTGATTTTCCAAACTGGGTATTTTTTTATTATTCTTCATATCTGTGAGGTAAGGGCTATATTGATTATTAAAGAAGGACTATATTGATTGTTAAAAGTAACTGGAATGGCTATTCTTTGTATTTGTTTAGGTTTATTTGTTCTAGTTACCGCTCCCTGAATAGGAAGGTGGGCCATGAGCTCTTAATGGGTGGGCATTGTTTACAGATACTCTTCTTTAGGTTTCATGGGCAGAGATTACTGAGGCCTGCCAAGAACATAATAACTGCCAAAGTAAGGAAGGCTTGGGACTAGTTCCTTCCTGCTTAGTGCCCTATTATTTTTTCCCTTTTCAATCTATTGGAGAGTTCTAGATCTTTTCAGGCTTTATTCCACGTCTCTTCTTAGTCCAAAAACTTTCTATAATAAGCTTCATCAGACAAATTGTCTTTACTTTCCATCTTTAAAAAAAAAAAAAATCACAGGTGGTACTTACCACATAGTTGGTTTAATCCAGTGGGTCTGACCAATTTTCTCTAAAATTCCTTTAACCTCTGTGTATTGGTTTTATTCCCTCAGGATGGCTTTTCTCATTGTGGTAAACTGGTTTCAGGCTTCACAATTATGTATCGCAAGTATGGAAGAAAAGAAAATGGTACCTCTTTTGAGGTTTTGTATTTCAAAGGAACCAAAAGTCCTCCCTACACAGTAGCCCATTAAATAAAAAACTTCCCTTGGTGTAAATTGAGTCACTGCCTTTTTCTCACTCAAGAAACACTATGTTCAGGGCAATGCTTTGTGCTGATTGCTTGGGCCTATGTTACTGAGCCAATCACTGTGGCCATGAGGATGACATTACTTACAATAGTCCCACCTTTTCTTGAAGCTGCTATTGGGGTCAGCTCCCCCTGACCTGAAGTCCATGGGCTGCACGGGTGAGGGTTTGATACCTCAGCAAAAATCAAGGTATTCTTAGAAGGAAAGAAAGTGGAATATACAACCAACAGTGGCCACTTCTATATTGTCTCTTGCTTTGGGCAGTGATGAGGATTTTTCCTTTTTTTTTTTCCCCTGACTGTAGGAACGAGGGACACAGACAGAGTGAGAGGGGAAGTAAAGTCTAATGCTAATTTTGCCACCTTCTACAAGAACTCAACTCTATTTTTGAATCCCTTAATCCTTACTTTTTTTCCTTGATTCATTAAAAGAAACTCTTAGTGGCTGAATCTAAATAACTTACGTAAACTTAAAAAATATATATAGTTGAAATATTTTAGTTACTCTGAGTAATGAAAAAAATTTATGTCTGTATAAAATATCTGGGAGAATTTTGATTATTAGTAACAAAAGTCACACCCTAGTTCTGGGACAAAGCTAAACATTTTGTAGATAGAAACAAGTCTGTAAACCAAATCTGGGCACAATCTCTTTCAATGTGTAGGTAATTTGTTATATAGATTGATTTCTCCACCTCCGTCATTAATTTTTTATTTTATTTTATTTTATTTTTTTATTTCATCATATTATGGGGGTACAAATGTTTAGGT
>NW_012137191.1:7850922-7854533 GCF_000956105.1 Propithecus coquereli | reverse complement strand
AGGACTAGAAGGAAAACTACTGGACTTGAGCCTAGAGAATGAGAAGCAGAGCAAGAAAAAACTAGAAAAGCAATTCAGAGCCACAGTATGAATATGGGGCTGAATTTGGGTTTGATTTAGTGGACAATATGGAATAATTTGTTTTTGAGTGGGAGAGCGACACAATCAAAGTAGAATTATTGGGAAATTGATTTTGCAGGAGAGAGAGAGAGTGAGCTGGAGGTAGGGAATTCAGGAGGCCCCCCACAGTCTAGGCAGAAGCCACTGAGGGCACCAAAGGGGTGTGATGGTGGTGGAAGTGGAAAGGGAGATGTGGCCGTGAGTGAGGCCACAGAGTGGGCTGCCAGTGAGCTGTGGGGCTAGGTGTGGGGACAAGAGCTAAGATAATTCTTTAGTTTCAATGCCAGAATGACCTGGAAAAGAGTTCTGTTTTGTTTTTATCAGATATATGGAAGGTGGAATAAAAACTGGTTTGGAGAAAAAATGATGAATGTGGCCTTTGATGGAATGTGGTTGAGATTTGGACAAGCATGCCGTGGAAATCTCCAGCACAAAGTTAAAAATATAGGAGAGCATTTAGGAAGTAGCTGTGTCTATAAGTGAAAATGTGAAAATTCTCTACATATAAGGATAGATGAAGTCACAGGAGTGGATGAAGTAATTGAGCAGGGCATGTATAGAGGGAATACAGGAAAACCTTTGGCTGTCTCTTAGTTAATGGAGTAGAAGGAAGAGGAAGTGTTAAAGGAGATTTATCAATGAAACCATTGGGCCAGATTTCTCTTCAGATATACAACAGATATAATTACAACGGATATAATTTAGTTTTTCTTCTACTTGGATAGATTAACTTAAGTGCCTTGTACTTTCTTTTCAAAAGGTGATGGCAGTTTTGGATCAGTTTATCGAGCAGCCTATGAAGGAGAAGAAGTGGCTGTGAAGATTTTTAATAAACATACATCACTTAGGCTGTTAAGACAAGTAAGAAATCCAATACTACTACTACATTTAATCACATATTGTTAATTTCCTGGAACTCTTATTTTGCATGCAACTGTGAAAATGCAAAACAATGACCGCATTTACTTTAAATGTTTACGTGAATTTCAGGATCAAACCCCCCTTTGTTCTTTCTTTATGGAGTAGAAAATTTTTAGTTGTTTCTCCTGTTGAAAAATGAAGAAAAGATAGTATTTTGAGAATTCCTGTAATTGTGATACTTAAATATGATGGAAAATTTTTTGTAAGACTCAATTCTCTATTTTACTTCAGAACCTTGCAACTTAAAATGTGTCCCACAGACCAGCAGCCGGGCATTCCCTGGGAGATGGTTAGAAATGTAGACTCTTGGAACTCATCAGGGGCATATTTTTGTCCTTGGTGCTCCACGGTAGTCAGACTTTTAGCTGCTTCTGCCTGCGTCTGGCCCTGAGGCCCAGCAAGCTCCTAACTTTGAATTCTGTTTTCTTCAGAGTATTTGTCTTCATTTTTCTGAGATAATGATTTTTCTTTTCTTTTTTTTTTTTCTTTTTGAGACAGAGTCTCACTGTGTTGCCTGGGCTAGAGTGCCGTGGTGTCATCCTAGCTCACAGCAACCTCAAACTCCTGGGCTCAAGCGATCCTCCTGCCTCAGCCTCCCAAGTAGCTGGGACCACAGGCATGTGCCACCATGCCCGGCTAATTTTTTCTATATATTTTTAGTTGTCCAATTAATTTCTTTCTATTTTTAGTAGAGATGGGGTCTCGCTCTTGCTCAGGCTGGTCTCGAACTCCTGAGCTCAAACAATCCGCCCGCCTCGGCCTCCCAGAGAGCTAGGATTACAGGCGTGAGCCACCGCGCCCGACCTCACCATTGTTTCTTAATAGTACTCCATGGTATACATATACCACATTTTATTAATCCACTCATGTATTGATGGACATTTGGTTTGTTTCCACATCTTTGCAATTGTGAATTGTGCTGCTATAAACATCCGAGTGCAGATGTCTTTTGAATATATGTTTCAAAGTTTATGGAGAGTGTTTGGGAACCCTGACGGAAGTGAACACTAAACATGTGTACAGGGCTGATTAATGTATAGCAGCTAGGCAAACCAAGAGACAGTGGAAGAACTTGAAAAAGAAGAGTGTGCAATATGTGCTTCTTCTCTAAAAAATGAAGAAAAAGAAAAATGACAGTCGAGGGTCATCCCACCAGTAGTCATGAACTGGGGAAGATCTATTATAGTTTCTTTCTTGCTCCTTTCTCTTTGTAGTGAGTTACTTTTCCAGGACAGAAAATTAGGATTAGGCCTCTGTCTGTTCCTAAGAAAGTAAACAGAGCTAACTTGACTTGTTCTCAGTTTTTACCAAATGAGATAATCAGACATGGACATTTGAAAAAAAAAATCTTTTCTCCTAAGCAAATATGGTTGTAGTCTGAAGCTTTGTTATTGGAAAATCCCCTCGCAGGGTGCTCAGCCTTTCTTTTTCAGCTTGCAGAATTCTCCACACTTCAGTTTCCCTATAAATGCAGTTGGCACTGATACTCCACATCTTTGAAGGTGGTTGTTAGGAAGCAGAACTTCTGCAGCAATCACAGTTTAAAATATGAATCAATTTAACATTACATAAGCTATAAGTTTGAACTAAGTTACAGTTGCAGAGTAAAGTGGAATATATACAGAATAAAGTGAATATGGAATTCGAACACTCTGTCATAAAAGAGACTGTAAAGTCTCACATAATGTGGTCCACAGAGAGGATTGTATCACAGTGGAGGCCTCTATTCAAGCTCCAGTGGTATTTCTGGCTTCTTGGATTGCAGAGCAATTGTTGCAGCTGGGGATTGATTTAGTAAGGGCGGTCCACAGTGAGCCACTCTCAGAAAGTGGTAGTATTCGAGCTAAGATCTGAAAGGCAAGAAGCCTTCAGCCGTGTGAAGGCTGCAGGGATTTCTAGCTTGAGGTATCAGCAAAAGCAAAGACCCTGTGGCTGGAAGGAGCTGGGCATGTGCTAGGGATTGGGTGAATGCCAGTGTGGCTGAAGGGTGGTGATAAAGAGGAGGGAGAAAGGAGGTGGTTGGGGAGGTAGGCTGGGGACGGATCATGTTAAGCCACGAAGCCATGGAAGTACATGGGATTTTAATCTCAGGGTAATGGGAAGTCATCAGAGAGTGTTCAGGAGGGGCTGATAGCATATATTTTTGTGGAATTAGGCATTACCCTTGGTAAGCTTTTGTAGTCATTAAACCAGAGATTACAGATAGTTTTACCTCATATGCCAGTTATAGTTGATTATTAGTGGGTGCTCAGAATCGTGGGCTGGGAAGGACTCTGTGGCTAACCAGAATTCAGTAGATGAGACTGATGTGGCTTGTTAATATGACCACAATGTGTGTACTGTCCCTGCATTAAATGTTCTAATAAAAGCAGCGAAAAAGGAAAAATAGAACTTAAAATTTTAATTCAGACAATACAGTTGACCCTGGAAAAACGTGAGGGTTAGGGGTACTGACCTCCTGCAAAGTTGAAAATTCACATATGTTTTGACTCTTCTAAAACTTAACTAATAATAGCCTACTGTTGACCTTATTGATAATATAAACAATTAACCCGTATTTTGTATATGTA
>NW_012137191.1:7845200-7849700 GCF_000956105.1 Propithecus coquereli | reverse complement strand
GGCCTTAGTAGTAATAAAGTTTGAACCCAGGAATCCTGCTCTAGAGCCCATGATCTTAACTGTACTGACCTGCCATACCTAAAAAAAATATAGGATAGGCTTCAAAGTGTATCAAGGTAAGTCAGTTAGATAATTCTAATGAGGAAAGATTAGTTTGTCCTTCCGAAGGCAACTAGAGTGATTCGCAATGGGTTCTTCTGCGTGGCTGTCTCGTATGTCGCAGAGGCACATCCAGCTCTGCAACCAGATGCTAGACAGAGCCTTGGAGAAACAGCACAGCAGAATGGAAAGGCCAAGGTCTTTGGAGACTTAAGAACTGGGATTAGTCACTGCTCCATGCACTTAGTAACTGTTATTTTATACCTGAGTCCCATTTATTAATAGTTTGTAAACCATGCCTAATATTTAATGCATAAAGTTGTGATGACTTTTGTAATAATTAAAGACTTCCTAGATTAAACCCCTGACAGCTCCTCCCCGCTTGTTCCCCATCTCCTGTCACTTCATTGTTTCACCTGGGAGTCATCCTTTACTCCTTCCTTTCTTTCCATGGCTCACCTCATCCTTCAGTAAATCTTTTCAGCTCTGCCAACAAAATGAATCTTAATGTAGCTACTTCTCACAATGTCTCTCACTACCCCATGAGTCTGAGCCAGTGTCACCTCTCATTGTCTAACTGGTCCCCTGCTTTCACCTTTGTCCCATCACATGGCCTGTTCTTCACACAGCAGCCAGAGTGATTTTTCCAAAGTGGAAGTTGGATGAGGTCTCGTTCCTGGTGTCAGCCCTCTCCTGCCTCACTTCCTGGGCACTGTGCTCAGCCACTCACGTCTCTGGGGTTTCTTGCTTATGCCAGAGGCTTTATACCTGCACCATCTTCTCCCAGGAATGTTTGGCTTCCAGATGTGCTCTTGGCTCGCTTCTCATTTCATTCAGATCTCTCGTCAGGGAGGATGTCTCTGACGACCCTTTGTCTTTCTAGCACCAACAGCACTTATTGCTGCCTGGTATTCTTTATGTTTCCATTTGAAAAATTTGTTTATTGTCTGTCTTTGCCATCAGAATCTAAGTGCCATGAGAGAAGGGACTTTTCATCTGTTCGCCATTGTGTCTCCAGTACCTAGAGCAGAATATGTATTGGCAGTAGGGGAGGGGGAGAAAGGAAGGAAGGAAAACAATGCCTGGTGCATAGTAGTCATGAAGTGGATACAAATTTCTTTTTCTCCCTTCTCTTCTGAAATGCTGTGAATATGTCTTTGGGGCAGTGTCCAGAAATGTAAATGGAATGCATAGTAAGGAAGACAAATAAACCTCCTTACAAGCAAACAAAACGAAACGAGGGGGTTATAACTATTAATAATTCATGGGGAATATAATAAATGCATTAAATGAGTAAATTTCCCTTCCTGAAAGGGTCCAGAAGCTACTGAAAACCCTACAGATTATTAAATGAAACAAGATGCAGGGATTTGGATTTGGGTTGATACTTCTGCTTTTGAACACCAGGGGGGACCTTGTGTTAAATTTATCGAAGTAAAGCACAGCTTAGTCTCCTGTATTTCAAAACCTTCTTGGTCATTTGCCTTAATTTACCTAACTCCGGGCCCTCGTTTTTTCCTAATTCTTCAACATAATCTCCAAAGCGTTCATTTGTGAGATGAATTGCTATTTTTAAATTCAACGCTGTTTGGGAAACCTCATCTCTAAAATAACTTATTCTAGTTTTCTGAAACTTTAAATAACGAATCCAGTAGTTTCTGATGATGTAAGTGAAATGTCAGCATATTTTTCTATAATTTGCCAGATTTGTTGTTAGCATAATGCCAGGAGAGCCTTTCAGGTCTTGTGCCACAGGAGGCTAGATTTCAGTAGCTATCAATTTTCTACCAGCTCTAAGTATGTTTTAAAAACACAGCATTAAGGTTTATTTTCCCAAATACATTTTAGCATAGAGCTATAACTACAGAGGCAAAAAGAGACAATAAAATCACTCTCCTTTGGCGTCCCTTAAATGCTGGAGCTGCTTAGAGTGACATACAAGAACTTTTTTCATGTTACATGTTGTCTCTTCTGCAATCCTGCCTTTAACTGTTAGCATATGTTAATTCCGTCTTCATAATTCCGACTTCATAATTATGAAGTCTTATAATTCCGTCCACTCCTTTGAACTCTTTATCATAATTCTATGATACCTATGAAGATGTAGTCTCCTGCATTTTCCATAAGTTTCTGTGTTTCAATCTTTTCAAAACTGACTTTGCTCTCCTTGTCACTTCCTTCCGCCATGACTCTTCTTTCTCCTGTATCCCGTACTTGCCAGGCCAGGATCCTTGCAGTCACATCCAGACAAACCCCTTCCCACAAAGGCAAGTATCCATTTGTCCACAGGTCCTCGACTCTATTTTACATTATCGTTTGAGTCAATTCATTTATTTTTTATTTATTTTTTTGCTACTATTCCTGCCTTGGTTCAGTATGTCCAGGGAATTATCAGAATCTTTCTTCTAAAATAAATATCTAATGATGCTTGAAATTCCCCAGTAGTTCCCAGTTATCTGCAAAGTGTATCCAAACTCCTTGGTGTAGCTTTGGTATGCCTCTTGCCTCCCTCTCCAGCCCCCTGGCACTCCGCTGCCCACACTGTGTTCTAGCCATGCTGAAGGGTTAAATTTTTCAGTTACATTCATGTCTCTGGCATTGCATTTACTATTTTCTCTTTCCACAAACTTATCTGCCTAGGGAACTTTTTTTCCTCAAGGATTTGCTCAATACTGTCTCTACTGTAAAGCTCAACTGTTCCATAAAGAGTTAGCCTCTCTACCATGTATAGGACATTGTATTAGGTGCTGAAGAGGGTAGGTAGAAATTGTGTTGTTCTTGAGGTTGAAAATTTACAGTCCAGTGGGACAGTCGAGTTTGCCATCTTTACCTCTATGTTTTTCTTTCTCTGTGTTTCCCCAGTATGGTGCTTATACATTTCTGTAACCTTGTTTGAGCACCTGTTTATTATTTAAGCATAATTCTTCTATTAATAAGTTGCGACCCCTTTAAGAGCCTTGATACACTGATGACTTTGTATCCCTTAATGACTGGACTTCATAAATGCCTGGGACATATTTGTTAAATGAATGAATGCCTTCTATTTTTAGAATAATTCTATTCAGGATGAGACAAAGTTTACTTTAAATTATGAAGAAAGGGATTTCTTAGCAACTCTTACGATAATAATGATTAAAGAATGACTGTTTAACTGAATATAGACCAGTTTATTTTAATAAAATATTTGACAATAATCATTGTCACACAATGCATAAATTATGGCTGAATTATTTTTGAGAAGGCAAGATCTGTACTTTTTATTTCAAAAGCTATTTTGCTATTCTATTAAAAGCTATTCAAACTGTACTTTTTAAGATTAAATCCTATAATTGAACGTTTTAACTAACTTAGCTATTCTCTCTGTCCCACTGCCATTATTTCAAATTAAGCTTAACTATATTTTTTTTTAGCCTTTGGAAAGTATTCAGAAAGAGTCTGTGTTCTATAAATATACTAAAAGAGTCATGGATATGAAGGATTTGGATGCTATTCAGTGATGTGTGACTTGGCTTTAACTTTCTTATTCTTAATCTCCCAGCCTTTCTCTTCAGCAGGGCAAGAGTAGCTAATGGCCTTTCAGTAAGCCCTTAGTAAATTTTTCTTCGAAGCCTATTACTTATTGTTCAAGTCGACTTCATTAGAATATTTATCTTCAGCCAAAAACAGGTATACCAAAATGAATAGGCCTAATGTCAAATGTCCTAACTACATCCTGGAAGAGAGAATCTTCTGTAATTAAATGGTACATACTCTCTAGACCATCATGCATTGAAAAGTTCAGGGTATTACTGCCACTCTGCCCCTAATCCCTGCAGCATTGATTGGTACTAGGTAATGGAATACATATTTATTGATATAATATGAACTAAAACCAAAAGCCAAAATAAATAGAGGATTTAAATTTAACTCCATTAATTCCAGTGAAAAATTGTTCCTTCAAGGTGATGATAACATACCTGTGACATCATATGGAAGGCTGTAGTCAATTTGACATCATGGGTCAGGGAAGACAGAGTTGAGGGAATGGAATTTTATAGATGTCTAAAGAAAGGTGGTAAATAGTAATGTTAGTAGTTGGGACATGGTAAGCTCTCTGACCATGTTTCCAGGATGGATAAGACCTAGTGGAGATTAAAACTTTATTTTGTTTTTTGTACTAACTAGTTCTTATTCTGTGCCTGAAATGTCCAACTCTAATTGCTCATGGTTGCATGAATCAGTCTCTAACAAGAAGGACTTTAATGTCATTCAACATCATCTTTCCCAAGACAATGTTTTATTCATTCTAATTCTCAGGCCAAAGTATTCTTTCTTAACCTTAATTTATAACAGAATTGGGTTTACAATAACTTATATCTTCAAACAGAGGAAGAGATTAATAACTAGAAAAAATTCATATTT
>NW_012137191.1:7807932-7843950 GCF_000956105.1 Propithecus coquereli | reverse complement strand
TTTGTCTGCTTTGTCAAAGATTAGATGGCTATATGAGGATGGTTTTATATCTGGGTTCTCAGTTCTGTTCCACTGGTCAATGGCTCTGTTTTTATGCCAGTACCAAGCTGATTTGATTACGACAGCCTTGTAATAAAGTTTGAAGTCTGGTAAATTGATACCTCTCATTTTCTTTTTATTGCCTCGGATTGTTTTTGCTATACGAGGTCTTCTCTGGTTCCATACGAAGCATAAAATTAATTTTTCTACATCTGTGAAGACGGATGTTGGTATTTTAATAGGGATTGCATTGAATCTGTAGATCACTTTGGGTAGTACAGACATTTTAACAATGTTGATTCTGCCGACCCACGAGCATGGTATGGTTTTCCACCTGTTTATGTCCTCCGCTATTTCCTCCTCAATGTTTCGTAGTTCTCCCTATAGAGGTCTTTTACCTTCTTAGTTAAATATATTCCTAGGTACTTTATTTTCTTTGTTGCTGTTGTGAAGGGAATTGAGTCTTTGATTTGGTTCTCGGTATGACTGCTATTGGCGTATATGAATGCCTCTGGTTTGTGTGTATTGATTTTGTATCCTGAGATTTTACTGAATTCATTTATCAATTCCAGTAGCCTCTTGGTTGAATCCTTGAGGTTTTCTAGATATAATATCATATCATCAGCAAATAGTGAGAATTTGATCTCTTCTATTCCCATTTGTATGCCTTTAATTCCACTCTCTTGCCTGATTTCTGTGGCCAGGACTTCCAGCACTATGTTGAATAGAAGTGGAGATAGTGGGCAACATATTTTGATTTGTTATTGAAAATGTAGAAAATGTTCTTCAAAACATTAGGAAACATTTTAGTCAGAAAAACTAAATGTCAAAGATAAATAGAATAGAGACAATTTTAAAAGCTGAGATAAAATTGTATATGGTTTTAAGAAAATCAAAAGTATTAAATAAATGGGAGTTATAACAAAATCCTTTTTTTTAACATATTTACATTTGAAAATAGTTCAAATATTCATATGATCATTGAGGGAATTCAGAATTCCCTTTAAGTAATTGTTAAGGTATACAAAAGAAAAGTGTCCAAAATTTGGGACTTTGCCTGAGATGGTTTTCTCTTAAAATTTAAATCACTCACTTGTTAGGATTGGCCTATTTTTTTTTTTTAAGCGTAATCTCACTTTGTAATATCAGACTTGAGTGTTTTGATTTCCTTCTACAATGTCTCTTAACTTTGAGGGTCAACATTAGCACAGAATTTTTGACACTTGGCATAATGGACAGACATATTCAAGGAAATGATGACAACAATTATTGTAATGCAATCATATTTTTAATCAGATATCCTGTGCATTTTCTGGCAGATACCTCCACTCAGCCATGATTATCTACCGGGACTTGAAGCCCCACAATGTGCTGCTTTTTACCCTGTACCCCAACGCTGCCATCATTGCAAAGATTGCCGACTATGGGATCGCTCAGTATTGCTGCAGGATGGGCATCAAAACGTCGGAGGGCACACCAGGTAGGGGGTCACACGTGCTTGACAATTCTCTCTGCAGGATGAATAACCAGTGGCCTCACATGTGAGTTCAGGAGAGTCAGAAGAAGACTGTGGTCTATTACATTTTGAACAGATATTTATTGTATGAATAATTGTGACCATTCCATTGTGATTTTTATCATTGTGTTTTATAGAACAAAAAAAATATATTGATTGATGTAATTTCCCAAGACAAAAACTGAATATAAATGAGGGAATGTTTGAGGTCAAGTTATATTTTTAAAAGTTAGATTTTTGAAATCTTTAAATACTCTAGAGGTGGTGAAAAGTAACGGAAAATGCTTTAATCTAGCTTCTGTTGATACTTATGATGCAAATCAAATTCAGGTCCACAAACTCTTTTTCATTACTCTGAACACCCAAAGGTTTTTTTTTAACTTACTTGGTGGCAAAACGTGCATGAACTGACTTGATGCTTATTAAGATCTTTATTTCTCACACTCATATGAATATGCATATATTTTGCTGCAGAAATGTAAACAAGTTTGAGTATAGGGGGGGAGGGGGCTGACCCTGACCCTACTAAGGGTTTGTATAATGTATTATAATATACATTATATATCCTTATTAACTTTCTTGAATATAAAAAAGTATAAATTCCTAAGTACTTCTGTCTCCAAGGGTTTTACCTAAGGTCTTTGGACCTGGGGTTTTTCTTGGTTGCACTGTTTTTGATAGAAGCATACTTTCTTCTTATTATAGGTTGATACAGGAGTTTAGGACTATAAACACTGCATTTCAGTTTTGTTTCTTTGTAATTTATAACTTGTTAATACTTCAAAATAATGACGCTTCTCTGTTTGGCCCTGTATAACAAGATGAATCATGTTTACTATGTAAAGAGAAACATACCCACTCTGGATATCCTCATAGCTATGATCTCCTGAAATCACTGGCACCATTTTCTTGTCTTAGATTTTAACATTACTTCCTAGGATCATCCCCAACACTTTTTTGTCATGTCTATTCTAATTATCCTGTTGCTGCTGCCATTAACCAACTCTACTACCAGTGAAAATTTATTTCCTGTGCTATCCTGTACTTGTGTTTTCATGGTGTTACGTTTAGCCATGTTCTTTCCACATCACTGTCTACCCCATAGGATCCTCCCTCCCTTCTTAGTTACCACTCCTCTTTTTCTCAGCTTCATCAGAATCTCAAGCTCTGATAAGTAAGAAGTAGTCACAGAGCCAGTGATCTGTATAAACATCTTATCTTTCAGATTTCAGTTTGAGCAGGGAATAGAAAATTGAGGGGTTGATATCTGTTTGGGGGAAGACAGCTCTATCTTTGGGGATGCCTTGTATAGTGAGTTATTTGTAAATAATGTACAGGTGGCTTTGCATCATTTTGATGATTGCAGCTCCATTAAAACACCATGTCTAAGACAGAATAAAATACACTAGCGGACATCTCACTAGGGAAAAGGTTCTAGTTTGTTTCCTGCCCACCCAACTTATGTACTTAGATAAGCAAATGTTCCCAGATGCCAATGCCTGGTTTTGTTTCTGCTCTAAATGCATATCCTCTCTTTTGTATAGGTACATTTTGAGGCACAGTGTGCACCCTCATAAGCCCTTCAAAGTATATGTTCTGGCTGAGCGTGTCTCTGGGTTTTTCAATAATAATAACAATAATTTTCATGCTTGAACACCTGCTATACACCAGGCTTAGTGCCAGGTACATGATGTCTTATCCTCATGCCAGGGCTGAAAGTTAGCTATTATTTTCTCATTTGTCAAATGAGAAAACCAAGGCTCAGTGAGACTATGTAACTTGCAGAATGTCACCCAGTAAGTGGCCAAGATGAGAACTCAGTCCAGAGCTCTTTGGCTTTAAATCCTTTAATCTCTCTCCTAGACTTCATGCAACTCTAAATATGTACTTGAAGAAGTTTAATTATCAAATCTTTGTTATTAAAAAACCAAAACAAAACAACAGAACCATGAACAGCAAATATTGTCAACTACAGATTCAGAAAAAAATCTTAGAGAATGGAATTATATAGGCTTCGTATATTGTCATCTAGGAAAAAGGGGCACAGAACAATGATCTTCTCTTGGAAGATCTGCTTATTATTCTCATGTGCAACCAACGTGGGCTGGGCTACTCATCTGGGGCTTGCAGTTCCTTGCTTCTGCATCCCCCAACCCAGTCTCTCTGTTAATGGGGAGTTGGAGGACAGGAATCCTGTTGTTGAAGCCTTGTCCATTCAGTGGGACAGTGAATCTCTCTGGTCCCTATTGACTGTGTTCTTGGGCTTGAGTTCTGCTACTCTCCTTGGTGGTCTGGGACAGCTAGCAGCCCCCTCAGATTAACTCGCTTCAAACTCATAGCCTTTTACTTTAAATATCTGACTTCCTGGTTTTGTTCAAAACCTCTCTAAAATTTAGTATCAATCTGATTCTTCATACCAAGCCAGATACTTGTCTCTGATCCTTTTTAATCTCCAATATTGACTTGTTTTAACATAAATATAGAGAAAGATAATGATAGAAAAACCCAGGCGCTAATCTGTTCTCTTTTGCCCATGCTTCCCCCAGGCTGCTTAATACATTGTAAGTGTTTTTTTTCTTGCTATGTCCAAGACCTTCACTTTATCATTACTATATTTATTATTGTTAGAGCACTTCTAATTATCTCAGCCCCAAATTTTGCTTCTCATTTTAAATAACAATAACCATCACCACCACTACTACCATCACCAAACTTTATTTTCTCCCAAGCAATTCCGTTTGGGAAGAAAATAGTTGCCTCTCATAGTGATTTATTATCTCCTTGTCTTTTCCTTTTAATCGATATTCCTGTTAATGTCATATCTTTTAACATGGAAACTTCTAGAGAACTAAAAGTCTATATGTTTGTTAAATTTTTTGGTGCATTTTTATTTAATATATTAACCCATACTCCAGTGTGGGCCTGTGACTTTGGGTTAATTACATTTGTCTCAGAGAGTGCAGTAATAGGAACAAACATTTCTGGAGCATGAACAATGTATCTGGCATGTGCTTAGCCATTTCCATGGGTTGATTATACCACTAGTCCTTATGACCCGCTGACACTGGTCTTGTTAATATTTCTAGTTTATAGGTAAGGAGACAAAAGCTTAGTGAGTGTTCAAAATGTCTGTAGGGCAGTACAAGATGCAAACCCAAGCAGCCTGGGAGCAGAGCCCCTGGTCCAGCACCATGACAGATGGGAATGCAAAGACAGAAACAATGCAGTCATTGACAAGGACCATGGTGTGGTGTCTGTCTACATTTTAAAAGTAAATATGGTGTGGATAGTTTCAACTTTAAATAACTTGGAGAGTTTTACTTGAACTCAGTCAAATGGATATATTTATATTATATCCTGTTGGGAGTGACTGTTATGATAGTTCTGGGTCCTGTGACAGTTGCACTGTTGAATGAGATGAATGCTGACTGATGGACTTAACTCTGTCAAGACCTATATAAATATAACCGCCTTTGGGTAAATGAAATGTTACTCACTGCATATGCACTATAGAGATTATAAAACATACTCTACTCATACTTCTCTGAAAGTAAAAAAGAAATAAAATACATGTTTCTGTTGACAATGTGATATATACAAAGACCTAATGAACAAATTTCTAGTATTCTTGATCTACAGATCTTTTCTTTATTTACTCACTGTGTTTGTTAAAATGCAGGCTTCTCTGAAAAATTATTTCTAAAAATAGTTTTTAGACAATGAATCATATTTTCCCAAGTATTTTAACATTGTAATTGTTATGATAATTCTCCAAGGGGAAATTATACTTATTTTTTATTCATTTATTTATGCATTTGGCAAAAATTTATTTAACATTTACCTAGTTCCAAACTGGCTGTACCACTTAATAGCAGCGTGATGTTCATCAAGAAATTGTTAGTGCAATCAAGAACACTAGAGATTCATTGGATGAATTTAAAGAAGGACTTAGAAGGTTCTCAAATTACAATTCTGGTACATCCTGAATATATAAATAATATTTTGTTCTCATTAATGGAGATATTTATTTTGAAAAGAGGAAGATAAAGTTAAAAGCATTTTTGTATTGAAGTAAACATTTCTTTTCATGTCTTCACAATTATCTTCTAAGTGTCCTCTGACTCATCGTGAAAAAAATTCCAGCCTCCTGCACGGTGCTAAGATCTGTAGATTGATGCCTAGATTGGTAAAAACTATTGTAAAAGGATATGTGCATTGGATGAGAATTTAGAAATTAGACTAAGTGACCCTCGAGTCTTTTCCTGCTCTAAAAGCCAGCGATTCCAAATTCTGTTTCTAGCAGTGAATTTATCAAGAAAAAAAATACTGAACATTTTAATAGTTTTTGAATAATACCTTGATATATTAGATACCCAGTAACTGTGTTGAGTGAATAATAAATAACCAGTTAAGACCCAAATCCCTTTTAAATTCTAAGAAGGTGAGCATAAAGATTGTTAATGAACTATTTAATGTATGGCTAACTCATTACTTTTAAGTACTTTTGCTTTGCCATTGATTATCTGTATGGCCTTAGGAAAATACATACATTTCTGAAAGGATTATGTCATTTGTAAAATGGAAAGTCCTTATCTGTCTACCCCAGATGATTCTTGTGCATATCGAATGAAATGTTCAGTAAGGTGTGTCAGTAAAATGCTATAGTGGTATGAATTAGGAGCTATTGTGATTTGTTTACATTATGTCACAGTTACACTTTATTAGGAATATGTTTTAGAACTATCTTAATTACTTACACAACTCTTTAGCTTAAGGATGAGGATGGTATCATGATGATGTAGGAAAATGTCCTTATTCTAAGGAAATGCATAATATATTTAAGACCAAAAGATTGTGTTTGTAACTTAATATAATATGTAAATTACATTAAATACATGGTAGTAATTATATTAATATATTATCACATATTCAGTATTATATTTATATACATTATACATATATATATATATAAAAGAGTGAGGGAAATGTTAGGACTTTTGCTGGTAGACTCTCTGTCAAATAGTATTGTTTCCAAGTTCAGTCATTTACTTCTTGAAGGCTATGAATTTATACTTTGTTATATTTTTCTAGCTGCATATTTAAATTATTATAACAATCATATATGGTCATTGTAAACAATTTGGAAATTAAAAAAAGAAGATGAAATTTGTACATATTATCAGCACATAAGTAGTCATTATTACATTTAGATATATTTCTTTTTATTCTTTAATTATGTGTATTCCCATGAACTTTTTATGTTGAAAATGTTTAAGCCTGCAGAAGAGTTGAGAGAATAGTACAATATATACCCATATACCCTACCCATAAATTCATTGATTATTAACTTTTGGCCCTACTTGTTCTTCTCTCTCTTGCCCTCTTTGCATATGAATATGAATGTTTGACATTAAGTTGCAGACATTATGCCATGTCACCTCTAAACATACCGGCATGTATTGCGTTAGAATAAGGATGTTCATTTACATAATCACAATACCATTAGCACAGCTAAGAAAATTAATTAAGTTGTTTTTTTTTACATATTTGATAACTTTCTGTCTATCCACAGTTATAGCCTACATTTTATTTTTATTTATGAAACACGATTTAAAAATGATTTTTAAGTTGCTGCATAGTATACATTGTTTAACCACTTCCCTTTTATAGTTGGATTTCCTTAGACTGTTTATATTTTTACTATTAATAATGTTGAAATTACTCTTTTTTTCTGAAGAACTTAAAAATGATTTATCTCTTTTGTGGAATGAAAGGTTTATTTCCCTTTCAAAGAATTTCAGGCATGAACCTGACAGAGAGGGCTTTTATTTGTTTTAATTGTGGCTATTATTTTTATGTTTTCATTGGTTAGAAGGAGCAGAATCACAAGTTTTGGAAATAATGAGGGTGTTGGAATTTTAATGAGGTTAAAGTGACTTGGAGTGAAGTCTGGAAATCTCTATTCTCTTTACCCTTCCTCTTTTAAAAACACTGCTTTGGGAATAGTTATTATTAGGAATGAGAAAAATGATATAGATTTTTTTTGTTAGGCTTTATTTCTTTAATTATGAAACACTACTTAATAATTTATTATTGAATGGTTATCCTTATTGTCCTTCAAGGTAATCTTATTGAAGATTGACAATCTTAGAATAGAATTATAAGATCTTGTAATAAAAACTGAAAGATGTTATTATCTTTTGAGATCAACCTTGGAATGAAACGTCCTGGCACAGGGCAATGAATTGACTTGATCAAGGTGTCTCATTGTATTAATAGAAGTGATGTGGCCTGGTTTAGAACTCATCTCTCTGACTTTCTTATTTGTCATATAGCCTAAGTATATGCATCTTTGGATGTATGGGCCTAGTGTTGGGCATATTTATTACTATATCTGCTTACTTTCAGGGTTTCGTGCACCTGAGGTTGCTAGAGGAAATGTCATTTATAACCAACAGGCTGATGTTTATTCATTTGGTCTACTACTCTATGACATTTTAACAACTGGATGTAGAATAGTAGAGGGTTTGAAGTTTCCAAATGAGTTTGATGAATTAGCAATACAAGGAAAATTACCTGGTAAGTTCTATTTTATCTACAATAAAGAGGTTTTTCCTTAATGTCAGCAGCTTCATTTTCAAGTTATTTGTTGTTGTATACTTAATTCATTAAACAACTGATGATTTTTTGCTTAATGCATAAATATTCTTAAATCCTGTGACACATGAATAAAAATCACATGAAAAAAGTAGCAGTTTTAGGCTTCTAAAAAAATCTCAAATTAATATTGGTGTGTTTGGTATTATATTTAGAATACTCAGAAAAGGGAATTGCTGTTAGAACTTCAGATTTGGTGACTTCTAGTTTTCATAAAAAATTACTATGTGCCCATTAGCCTGGAGTGTTTTCAGTTTCTTGGAGTAAAATAATTTGTATGTAGGAATGGAAGCTTGAAATACTTACAATAATAATTTTTAGTGGTAAATATTAATAAAAATTGGCAAATGAGTATTTAACAAGACCAAACCTCATTTTGAATGGTGTCAAATGCCTTCAAGAAATTTTAGGGCTTTGTCATTCATTTCTTAACCATTACTTTAGTTCCCACTACAGAGTACCCTTTTAAAGTTATTTAGCTTTTTTTCATATTTTCTGCTTTGCCTTTCATTTAAGAAGTATTTTTGAGTGTACACTATGTGCCAGATACAGGGAATATAGCTTTATCTCATTTTGGGTGACCTTTAAATGACCTGACAAAAGGAAATTTATATAATTTAGATAAACCTTCAATACAATCTAGGTCATCTCTCTTATTTTACTAATTAGTTTTTCCAGTGAAAGTATCCAGGTCTCTATTCTGTACCAACTAGAAGAATGGCATACTTTTTATAAAAACAGATGTGCACAAACTCACTCTGCGAATATGAGGATTAAATGCTTGCCTAGTCTTAGTATTAAAATAAAACTTATTTCCATAATGGACTAATTATTTTATGAGCAAAAGTGTTTTCAAAGTCTGTATAAAATGCAAGTATGGATTGAAAATCAATTATTTTATTAAATTGATGTCTCTAGTGGAGATCAAGTTAACAAAATTAGCTTTAATTTTATGATAAGTAAATTCACAATAAATATAGGATTATGGTGATCAGTATTTTCCTTTGCAATGTCTAGACCTCTCATATACATTGAGAGGAAATATAACTGTTCTGATTTGTTTACTGTTCCAGCATGATATGTTTTTTGATGTTTTAGATCCGGTTAAAGAATATGGTTGTGCCCCATGGCCCACGGTTGAGAAGTTAATTAAAATGTGTTTGAAAGAAAATCCTCAAGAAAGGCCTACTTCTGCCCAGGTATTCTTACAGTGAAAATTTGTTAATATTTTGTATAGAACATCATATATATGTACACAAACATACACACATGTATATATTACTATATAATCTTCAAACATATGTACTCAAATACATAAATAAACACACACAGAGTTAAAGAGAGTTATAAGGCGAAACTCCTATAAATCCCACAATCTCAGGTACAGAAAAAGAACATTGTCGACACCCCAGAAACCCCCATATGCTTCTTCCTGATTGTGTCATATATATGTTTCCTCTTCTTTGAAATGCCTGTTCATTATTTTGTCATTTTCTATTGGGTAATTTGTCTACAAGTCAAATAAGAAAAAGGCAGTCTTTATATATAGTATATTATCCTTTGGTGGTTATATATGTTGCAAATTTCTTTTCTGAGTTTGTGGCTTGCCTTTTTTATTTCCTCTAGGGTGCCCTGTGATGAACAGAATTTCTCAATTTTAATATAGATAAATTTAACAGTGCTTCTTTTTTATAGTTATTATTTCAGGTCCTATTTTAAGGAATTCTTTCATGTAGAATCACAAAAATATTTCCCTATGGTTTCTTCAAAAATTCAAAAGTTTTGCTTTTGACATTTAAGTTCTTAATGCATCTGGAATTGACATTTTTTTTCTGGATCCAATTTACTTTTTTTCATATGGACCACCAATTTTTGCACCTTCATATATGAAATAGATTCTCCTCTTTTATCCATTGATCTGATGTGCCCAGTTAGTAATTTATCAAGGATACACGTACATATCCACAGATACATTCTCTTCGTTTGGTCAACTTATCTGTTCTTCCTCTGATATTACTCTGTCTTAATTCTTGTAGCTTTATAAAAGTCCCCTTTCATTGCTTATTTTTCTCATCTAAGAATGTTTTTACTATTCTTAGGCTTAGTTTTTCTGTATAAAATGAAAACCACTTTTTCAAATCTTACGACAAACTACGTTATGCTTTCGTTTGAATTTGCGATGAATCTGAAGACAATTTGAGCAGGGTAATACCTTTGTGATGTGAAGTCTTCCCATTCTTGAATATGGGCTGTCTCCTCATCTACTTAGGTCTTCTCAAGTGTCTTTTGATAAAGTATTATAATTCTACATATAGGTCTTGCATATCTTTTGCTTCATTTTCTTGCTGCAGATTGCTTTAAAATTAATTCCTGGCTTGAGAATTTTTTTCTTTTAACCGCCTATCTGATGTGAATCTGGTCTATGAATCTTCTTGAAAGCAAGCATGAGATAGCAGTTTTTCAGGATCCTTTTGCTCCTCCCCCTGCACAGTCCCAGAGCAATTTTCCTTATACACTAGTGAAGGTGGAAATGTGGACAGGTTCGTTTCTGATTCTCAATTATGCTGAATGTCACTGGGCAGGTTTTACCTTCTCTCCACAGGCCTCACAAAGCATCCAAAACTACACATCAGTTTTGACTCATTAGACAAATCCCTTCAGGACAAATCTTGCTTTAGAGTTCAACTGACCTCTTTGGTTCTTGTCTCTCACCACAATTTTGGTCTGATAATTCCTTATGGTGTTGTCAGATATTCAGTATTTTTAGTACACTGTTGTTTCTTTAAAAATTTATTCAGCATTTTAAATTGTTTTTAGCTGGAAGGGTTGCCCAGGTAACCTCTTCTCCTCTATTATCTGAAAGAAAACTCTTGCTATGTTTTAAATTGATACACATTTTAATAGGTAGAGGCTGTCTTTATGTTGTGAGATCCTGATTTTGTATCACAATTCACTGAAAAACTTTTGTTCAAGTTTAAATTTCCTAATAAAAAACAGATGATTACAACTATACTGACTTTATCAAATATCATATAATTTTCCTAGCTATTTGGCTTACGTATGTTTTCATGGAGGTTACCACAGTGTTAGTCACATGAACTTTTTATATTTATGTTTTATTTTATCACAGTAAAACTTTCCATAACTTAATTGTTATTTTATTTTTTCTTCCTTCCATTTTCAATTATATTTCACCTATCTCTTATAGAATACATATCAACCTTGTGTTTTTTACAGTATATGACAGTACTAAAAAGCTTAGACATACCTATTTTATCTTTAAAATGCAGCACATACTGGGCAGAATAGGTAAACTCATCACCTTTATTAGGTGAGGCATGAAGAGAATAAGGAGATTTCTCAGGTCTCAACAGTGGCAGGCAAGTGGCATGTCATGCCTCTAATCCCAGTTTCCTGATTCCTGGTTCTGTTTTCTTACAGTGCCTTCACACTGTCTCTCCAGGTCTCCAGTGTCTGAAGGAAAAACACGAAAACAGAATAGAAAAATGATTTCTAAATTTAGTTACCAAAGATTAAAATTTCCATTCCTTCCAACTGGTAGAAGCTCGGCTCTCTTGTCCCAAGGGCTTTTCTCTGCCTTGGTGTGGCTCTGCAATATAGAATTGAGTGAAGAATAACTCCTGGCTGTGCCAAAATTCTGTCCATTTGACACTTTTGAGATAGTCTTTCCTTTTCAAGTTAAAAAATATAGCATACATGCAAAAGATTATCTATCATGTGCTGCTTAAAAATACATATTAGTTTTTAATGTAATTTGATCTGTAGTTTGGATTATTAATCTTGATAATCGGGGTGGGTCACAGTTTAACAGATTTAAGTTTTGCTTCATAGAGCTATAACGTTTAGATCTGTATTATCTTTCAAGGGAAATGTGTTAATTTGATAAATATTGTTTTGTTATTTTTAAACTTTCTCAGGTCTTTGACCTTTTGAATTCAGCAGAGTTAATCTGTCTGATGAGACGCATTTTAATACCTAAAAACTTTAATGTTGAATGCCTGGTTGCTACCCATCATAACAGCAAGAACGCGAGCATTTGGCTGGGCTGTGGCCACACTGACAAAGGACAGCTCTTGTTTCTCGACTTAAATACTGAAGGACACACTTCTGAGGTAAATCTGAGTACTCTTTAAATTTTAGAACACTTACTTTGTGGATGATTTAAAGCATAAACTAGTTAAACATTACTCAGGAAGAACTCAAAAGCCAATATAGAAGTATTATTAAATTAGCTTTCTGTTAGAACAAGAGTATACACAGTCAGTGTTTTTGTTTCAAACTCACAGTATGTATGTGTCTTAGGCTGGGGTCTCCAGAAACAGAGCCTGAGACAGTTAATGTTGTACAAGTGATTTAAGGAGAGGTGAAACTTGGAAAGAATTAAAGAAAGCCAGAAAGGGGAAAAGAAAAAAGAAGCTCAGCAAGATGTTGCCTCAGCCTTACCTACGAGGAGCTCTGGAGTGTGAATAGCACCACAGAATGGGAGGCAAGGGGGTCAGTCTTTCATTCTCACGTATCAGTCAGTCATTGGTGGCAATCTGCCCAGCAGTGGGTGTAGGGTAACCTGCAGGAAGTTTGTGGGCAGGCCAGCTCCCTTTGGCTGAAGACATTCTGTGGTGAAGAGTGCAGCCCTGAGCTGCGCTTAGTAGCCAATACTCAGGGCAGCTGGGGGATGGAGCACATGAGGGAGAAAGGGGATCTGGGTGTGGCTCCTACAAGATGGATCAATCAATTGTACTGGCAAATATAAGATGAATTTCTAGACTTCAAAAATAACCTGGTATTTTGACTGTTGCCTTGAAAGAAATGTTGTGCCCCAACATTATTCTTAAGATTGAACAATTCTCTTATATGGTCTAGATGGAATGAGAATTGATACTGAAAAATAATTTTCAATTTTTCATTTTAGTTTTAGATGCATTCTCGATAGGCAAAACTTGTTTGCTAGTTAACTCATTTATTTTTGAAAATAACATTGGTTTTTTTTTATTAATAAAAGTGCAAAAAAATAAAAAGAGTTAAGTATGTTGGATAGCAGAATATTTTCATTTTATACAAGTTCCAGTTATGTAAGCTTAAACCAAGTCCTTTGGAGTGTATTTTCTTTTCCTAATAGGAAGTTACTGATAGTAGAATACTGTGCTTGGCCTTGGTACATCTTCCTGTTGAAAAGGAAAGCTGGATTGTGTGTGGAACACAGTCTGGTAATCTCTTGGTCATCAACACTGAAGATGGGAAAAAGAGACATACGCTCGAGAGGATGACCGATTCTGTTACCTGTTTGTACTGCAATTTCTTTTCCAAGCAAAGGTACGGTAGTGAATTGGAACATTATATACATTGGGAAAATTATATACCTTTTAGATGACTTAATTATGTGCAAAATTGTTATTGCATCAGCAAAGATTGCTCATTTTTAACCTATTTCCATTAGTTTGCATATATTAAAGGGAATTGTGCAAGGCCGCAAAGGTATTTGTTATTTTTCTTTATACAGATCTAGCTGAGGCACTTATAAAATAATTGTCAGCCTAATTCTTAGGCCCACTGGCCTTGCTCCTGGTATTGCCTTAGCTGCAGCTGTATCTCTTTACTTCTTCTCACATCAGTGTACCCTTGTAGGGTCTTGTCAAAGATGAATTCTCATTCATTCTTTCTTTGAAGGCATATATGTATGTGTGTGTGTATACAAATATTACTATATGTGTGTGTGTATATATATATAAAATCTCAAAAGCCTATTATGTGCCAGGCTTAAGCATATCAGTTATGCTTAGGTAGTTATCCAACTACCTAATTGGAAAAAAATTAAATAAATGAATCCATAAATTGTTAACAAGTGAAAAAGACTTAGCCCTTATCAGTTGCAGGGTTCTTATCCCAAAGAAATGTTAACTAAAATGGCAAAATGTGAAGCCTATTTCTGATACCTGAAATATAAATTCCACTGGAAGTTTTGGAGTTGAAATTATTTGGATATTTAAAAAAAAATTTTAATGGATGAAGTTGGACAGGGAAGGAAGACTTTATTCAAGGCTATCACAATGGGGGGAAAGATCAAACTAAACTCCGAGACAAAAGGTGGGAGAGTTTTAAGCACAGGATAAGCTAGCGGAAGAGTACTGGATGATATTGTGGGGGTGTGGGGGAGGAAGGTTGTTAATGTGGTTAGGCCATCTGTGTTTACTGATTGTCCCTTGCTGAAGGTGGGCTCCTGCCCTCCCACAAAGATTGGGAGATAGGGCCACTATCTTTTTTGATGATTACATTTCAAAGGGATGGCACTAGGTCCTTGGGAAAGACATTTCTGGCCTTTAAAACTGGAAAGACACTGGGAAAAGGTTTACATCTTAAAGTGGCAGAGAAAGTATTTATAATTGCAAGTCTTCTGAGGCAAAAGCTCTAAGAAGATGGAGCCCAGGAGTCTACATTTGAGAAGAAACCTGTCTAAAGTTTACTTAAGCTGGGGAGAACTCTAGGCTGTCTTAGTCAATGTCAATGCCAATGTTCTTTTTTTGTAATAATTTTGACATTTTTCCTTTTAGCAAGCAAAAAAATTTTCTTTTGGTGGGAACTGCTGATGGCAATTTAGCAATTTTTGAAGATAAGACTGTTAAGGTAAATGTTGAATGCATTCTACATCAAAATTTATTTTAAGTCCTTTGTGTTGTGTATTTCAGTCTCCTCTTATGGGATTATAAGCTCCCTGAGAGCAAGAATCATAAATTATGCATTTTATCTTTTTATTGCTTCATAAACTCTTGTATACAGTAAGTACTCTGAAAATACTTGCTATTGACTGTATATTTTATATGAAGGACCTAGGAATAAAATGGTAAATGAAATCTGATTTCTAATGTTAGTAATGGAGATAATTCAATTGTACATAAGTGAGACAGATAATTCCTTATAGATATATTGTGAAAGAAACAAAGGATAATGAAATTTTAAGTCTGGCTTGCCATTAACTGTTTTTTCGAGCATTGAAGAAATCATTTAATTTTCTGTTGTTGAAATTCTCATTTAGCCATTAAAGCATTTATTCCTTTATCCATTTATCTTTGGTTCCAACTATTCATTCAACTTCTATTGAAGGAGTATGAATCTGTTCATTCACACACCTTGTTACCAAAAATGTTATTTATCTAATGAAAGACAAAGAAGTAGAGCATAATCCTTAGGTTATTTCTTATACAGTTTTTGCATGGAAAAGAGAAGAGATTGGTTATAAGGATAATATTTTGAATACCACTTAAAAATGTTTGTTACAGGCATAGAATGTATAATGATCAAGTCAGGGTATTTAGAATATCATGCCCATGAGTGTTTATTATTTTTATGTGTTGAGAACATTTTAAGTTCTCTCTTCTAGCTATTTTGAAATGTACAATACATTGCTTTTAACTATAATCACCCTACTCTACTATTGAACATTAGAACTTATTCCTTCTATCAAACTGTATGTTCGTACCCATTAACCAACCTCTCTTCATACTCCTCCCCTCCACACCCACATCCTTCCTAGCTTCTGGTAACTATCAATCTACTCTACCTCGATGAGATAAGCTTTTTTTTTTTTTAGCACCCACATATGAGTGAGTACATATGTAATATTTGTCTTTCTGTGCCTGGCTGATTTTACGTAACATAATGGCCTCCAGTTCCATCCATGTTGCTGCAGTGATAGAATTTCATTCTTTCCTATGGATGAATAATATTCCATTGTGGAAATATACCTCATTTTCTTTGTCTATTCATCCATTGATGGGCACTTAGGTTGATTGCATATTATCACTATTTTGACTAGAGCTGCAATAAACATGTGGATTCAGGTATCCCTTTGATATACTGATTTCCTTTCCTTTGGATAAATACCCAGTAGTGGGATTGCTGGATTATATGGTAGTTCTATTTTTAGTCTTTTGAGAAATCTTCAGACTGTTTTCTATAGTGGCTGTGCTAATTTACATTCCTACCAACAGTGGATGAGAGTTTTCTTATCTCTGCATCCTTGCCAGCATGTTATTTTTTTTCTTTTCTTTTTGATAATAGCCATTCTAACTGGGGTAAGATGATAACTCATTGTGGTTTTGATTTGCTTTTCCCTGATGATTAGTGATGCAGAACATTTGTTCATGTACCTGTTAACCATTTGTATGTCTTCTTTTGAAAAATGTCTGCTTAAATCCTTTGCCCACTTTTTAATGGAATTTTTTTTTTTTTATGTTGGTTTTGTATCCTGCAACTTTACTGAACTTGTTTATCAGACATAGAGGTTTTTGCTTGGAATCTTTAGGTTTTTCTAAATATAAGGTCATGTCATCTGCAAAGAGAGACAATTTGACTTCCTCTTTTCCGATTTGGATGCCTTTTATTTCTTTCTCTTTCCTGATTGCTCTTGCTAGGCCTTCCATTTGAATACTACTTTAATTGAATTCTGTTTTTATAGAAACTTTGAATAGAAACTTTTTAATGGAATTTTTTTTTTTTTTCCGTTGAGTTTTTTGAGTTCCTTGTATGTTCTGGATATTAGGCCCTTACTGGATGAATAGTTTGAAAATATTTTCTCCCATTCAGGTTGTCTCTTCACTCTGCTGATTGTTTCCTTTGTTGTGTAGAAGCTTTTTAGTTTAATGCAGTCCCATTTGCCTATTTTTGTTTTTGTCGTCTGTGCTTTTGGGGTCTTAGCCATAAAATCTTTGCCTAGACCAAAGTCCTGAAGTGTTTCTCCTGTTTTTCTTTTTTTCTTTTTCTAGTAGTTTCATAGTTACATTTAAGTTTTGTAGTCTTACATTTACGTCTTTTATCCATCTTGGGTTGATTTTTGTATATGTTGAGAAAAGAGGGGTCTAATTTCATTCTTTTGCATATGGATATCCAATTTTCCCAGCACAATTTATTGAAGAGGATGTTCTTTCTCCAATGTGTGTTCTTGGTTTCTTTGTCAAAAATCAGTTGGCTGTAAATATGTGGGTTTATTTCTGGGCTCTCTATTGTGTTCCATTGTTCTATGTCAGTTTTTATACCAATACCATGCTGTTTTGGTTACTATAGCCTTGTAATATATTTTGAAGTCAGGTAGTGTGATGCTTCCAGCTTTGCTCTTTTTGCTCAGGTTTGTTTTGGCTATGTGGCTCTTTTTGGTTTCATATAAATTTTAGAAAATTTTTTCTATTTCTGTGAAAAATATCATTGACATTTCCATAGAGATTGCGTTGTTGAATCTGTGGATTGCTTTGGGTAATATGGTCATTTTAACCATAATAATTCTTCCAATCCATGAGCATGGGATGTCTTTCCATTTGTTTGTGTCCTCTTCAATTTTTTTTTATCAGTGTTTTATAGTTTCCCTTGTAGAGATCTTTCACCTCCTTGGTTAAATTTATTCCTAGGTATTTTATTTTATTTTATTTTTGTAGCTATTATAAATGTGATTGCTTTCTCGATTTATTTTTCAGCTAGTTCATTATTGGCATATAGACACACTAATGATTTTTTTATGTTGGTTTTGTATCCTGCAACTTTACTGAACTTGTTTATCAGAAGTAAGAGGTTTTTGCTTGGAATCTTTAGGTTTTTCTAAATATAAGGTCATGTCATCTGTGAAGAGGGACAATGTGACTTCCTCTTTTCCAATTTGGATGCCTTTTATTTCTTTCTCTTTCCTGATTGCTCTCACTAGGCCTTCTATTTGAATATTGCTTTAATTGAATCCTGTTTTTATAGAAACTTTGAAAAGTGAATCTGAATTTTTATTTTAATATCTTTAATTATTTAAGATGGAAAATAGTTTTTTGAAAGCACAGATTTTATCTGTTTCATTCTGCAGATACTTAATTTGCTGAGTGTGTTTTTTCTTTTTGGCAAAGTTTAAAGGAGCTGCTCCTTTGAAGATACTAAACGTGGGAAATGTCAGCACTCCACTGATGTGTTTGAGTGAATCCACAAATTCCACTGAAAAAAACATAATGTGGGGAGGATGTGGCACAAAGATTTTCTCATTTTCTAATGATTTTACCATTCAGAAACTCATTGAGACAAAGACGAATCAACTGTAAGTTATTTTCTGCTTGTACAACTAATTTACCATTTTATTTATGTTTATTCTTTACAATTGTGTCAATACATTGATTTCATAATAAAGTTATTTTAAGATGCATAATTCATTTTTATATTAGAAATTAAACATTCACTATAGAAAATTTAGAAAATTCCAGAAAGCAGAGGGACATTAAAAAAATCACCCAGCCTAGTCACTACTGGAATAAAATATGTAAACCTATTATAATTTTAATAGTATTTATCAATCTAAATTTTTAGCAATTTTATTATTTCTGTTTCAAATTAGACTTATGGAATTAGAAGGCATTTAACTCAGTATTTTGCTAAATCCATGGATTTTACATGTGCAGTTTTGGATAATTTCTATTAAGTATTGATTGTAGTAAACATATACTTCAAGAATAAAGTTCTTTCTAGATTTGATAATTGTACAAATGTCCACTCTGTAGCTGAGTTAGTGATACCAGTTTCAAACAAGAATAAAATAAAATATAAACCTTGTCCCAATTTTTTGTTTCAATTTTTGAATTGTATTTTAACCAAATTATTGCAGTTGGTTCTTATTTATTACATTCCTCAGTGATAGGCAGTGTAAGATGGTGGATAAGAGCATAAATCATAGTTCAAATATTGGCTTTGCCATTTATTGGTTTTGTGAATGTGGGCAAGAACCTTTGAATCTTCAGCTCTCTCTTGGCTGAAGATTATAATATACTCTATCTCAAAGGGATGTTTAGAATAATAAATAAGAAAATGAATATAAGGATCTTAACATAATTGACCAGCACCTACTAAACTATCAATAAATGTTGGCTATTATTATGATTACTGTTAGCTTAGAGTCACAAATCCCTCTCTCAGCAAATTATGCTAGTTTCTCAGCACCTATCTGGTTGCCCAAGATTGAAACTTGGGAGTAATCTTTGACTCACTTGTCCTTTACTCTCCGTATCCACTCGACTCTACTAATTGTCTGTCAAATCCTTGTACTGTTCCCAGCGCTGCTGCCATGGCCAGAGTGCCCTCCATTACCTCCAGTTGTGTTAACAACAGAATCTTTCCCTCCAGTTGTCAACTTCTGATTACATTCTCTTCAGTCTGTTTTCAGCATTACAGATGGAGGACTCTTCTGCAAAGCAAATCAATCTGGTGCCATTCTCCTGCTGAAAACCCTTCAGTGGCATTCCATTATTCTTTGCTTGAAGTCCAAATTCCTTGTGTTAGCCTAGAAGGCCCTTCATAATTCAGTCCTTGCTTACCTCTCTAGAGTCCTATTTTGCAACCTCCTTGCCTTCTGTGCTTTAAAATTGAAATTGTCTCACTGCTCAAAGACAGCCTGCTCCCTTTCACACCCAGCCTTTGAATGTGGTTTTCTCTTTGCCTGGATGCCTATTATGCCCCCTGTCTGTTTCAGTCCAAATGCCACTTCCTCTGAGTGACTGTCCCCGATCCCACCTGTGCAGGTTAGGTGCCTTGTATTCATGCTTCTGTTACATCTGTTGTTTCCCTTCACGACAGCTGTAGTATTTTTATAATGGTATTTTAAAAAATAGTTTCTTGATACCACTAGTCCTACTGGTTCTCAACATTGGCTGTGCATTAGAAACCGCTAGGTAGCTGAAAATAATCTGATGCCTGGGCCCCATCTAAGACCACTTAATTCAGACAATTAAGCCTGGGATGGGGCCCCAGCTTTAGTTCCCCCCCCCCAAGCTCTAAAGTGTAGTCAGGGTTAAGATATACTGCAATATATTGCAAGTTTTCATGGATGAGGATTTTTATTTTCTGTTGTGTTTACAGATTTGTTTATTAGCGTGGGGTCAATATTTGGATGAACTCATTCTCTTTCTGTAATTTCCTCTTTTAACTCAACTATACAAGTCTGAAAACTTTTAAAAAGAAAGAGCCTCCAATTCCTTTATTTCACACAGCTTTTTCTGGATTATGGATATCAATCAACTCCTTAAAATCCCACATAAGATTTGAAGTATAGATGCTGTACCCCAGAGAAGAACATCTTTAAATAGCAGGCTCTCAGAGATGTTCCTCTCCCAAAAGAGATGATGACCCAGTTTCATAAACACCTGGAAATAATTTCTCTCTTCCAAAAAATTGTCTCCTGTCGCCTTGGTCTCTTTCCCACTTAAGCAGACGTCACATCACTGATCGGGGGTTGCTTCATCATCAGTACTCTGACTGAGAGGCATATTGGATGGTGGAAGATAATTGCCTTTGAGCCAGAAGACTCCACAGGACTTTTGAGTCCCGGGTCTGCAACATGTTAGTCATGTGGCCTTGAGCAAATTATTTAGCATTTGTAAACCTTTTTTTCTTTAATTAACAAACATTGGGATTTGTCATATTTTAGGTTTTAAAATTGAGGATAAAACAGTATAACACACAAAAGTATTTTATAAATTCTAAAACTCTATGAAAAAATTTGTGCTAATTGGAACTGTCATCTATTAAATATAGCAAACACCCAGGAAGGAATTACCTAAAGCATAGTGGCAACGCATTGTATTTTCATCTCCCTTGCCAGAATAGGAAAAAAAGGTGGAGAAAAAAAATCTTCCTGCTCTAGGATATACTAATGATTGTTATATCCCTGTGGTATTTTCTTATCATCTATCTGCTTTAATTGCAATTTCAACCATTTTTACTTTTTCCTGGTTGTTCGTTCATCCTGTTAGTTTGTTCTTCATCCATCCATTCTTCTGTCCACCTGCTTAACGAACTTCCTGGTATATCAAAGGTACTTACTTACCCATAATAACTCTACTGGATCGGAGGTATACAGAAAACACATGGTTCTTGTCCTTAAGAAATTACACTTACAGTCTAGTGTGAGGGATACACTAATAAATAAAATTTTATATTTAATAAGGTATATAATACCGTAGCTATACCAGTGGAGGAAAGGCAATAGTTGATCTATTTTGATATGTCAGGGAAGAATTCCAGAAGAGTTGACATTTCAGTTAAGCCTCAAAAGCTAAGTAGGTGTTTGCCATGCCATTGGGGCTGTTTGTCAAACGTGTACATTGTCAAATATCTTAGGTTGTATGGGAGATATTTAAAAATATTTGTAATTTTTCTTTATTTTCAAAGTAAGGGGGAATGGCAAACAATTTACTTTATGTTTGGATAATGTGAATTTTTTTCTTATACCTGGACTGGCTTGTGTTGACACAGAGATATGCCTTGCTTTAACATTTGAAGACACTGCAACTAAATTTTATGTTAATATTTTATGTTTTATAACTCTAGGTGTAAAAGACTAACCCTTAATTTTCCAAGCATTCATGCAACATTCAAAAGCTACAGCTATTGTGATGACATTTCTTTTAGAAATTAAGATACAGTATAAAATTCTACAAAGAACCAGATAGAATTGAAATTGAAACTAAAACCAGAAGTAAACATTACTCATAATCTTTAATTTATTTTATTATCAAAGGAAATCAATATAAAGTAACAAAAAGGAAACAAAGTACTGAAGTATGTTATATATTTAATGAAGAATAGAGGAGAATATGAAATAATTGCAATAGTCTAGCTTGTTTATTTTTCAAAGTACTATTAATTTTTGTATGCATTAAGAACTATATAAGGTTGTATTACATGTTGAAATTAAAAAAAAAAAACAAATAGTGGTGACATTCCTTTTTTTTCTTCCTAGGTTTTCTTATGCAGCTTTCAGTGATTCCAACATCATAGCGGTGGTGGTAGACACAGCTCTCTATATTGCTAAGAAAAACAGCCCTATTGTGGAAGTGTGGGATAAGAAAACTGAAAAACTCTGCGAACTGATAGACTGTGTGCACTTTTTAAAGTAAATTTATTAGTTCTTTATTTTATGCCTGAAAGAGCTGCCTTTACACTTCAGATTTCACAGAGGGAGGGACTGTGTCTTACTTTTCTTCCTTTCTGCCCCTAAATAGGCAATTAAAAATAATTTGGAAATAAAATTGTTAATGCCTATCAGCACCATCTTTTGCTATCTGGCAAATTTCATTTTGGGAAAATAAAAGAATAGGGACATACATAGGTTCTTACAAAGAATGTTCTCTGATGAGAAAATAGTACATTATTGAAAATGGATGCTGGATTCATTGCTGGCTGTAGATCTAATAGTGTCACAGGATCAATTTTTACCACTTAGCATTTGGCTATGGGCCCAAGGATTCCCTGCTCTAAGAAAAAAAGGCGCAAAATAATAGGAAAATATGGGGCGCAGGGACCTACTGGACTAACCAATGCCCTAACTAAGGAGAGGGGTCAAGCCCGGAGCATGAGAGCCCAGTGCTTAGTCTGAGACAGCATGTAAGTGACGAATCTCAGACTCTGCATCAAGCACATCCTTTTTTTTTTTTCCTGTGCTGGTGCAGAGAAACAGGGCCATTGCCAAACTTATCTGCTAGCTGCTTTATATTTTTGTTTCATTTGATTTTATGTTATAGATTTATTATACTCTGGAGGATGTTTTAGATTATATGCTATTTCTATAAATGAGACTTCAAAGTTTACTTTCATAGATTCATCTTATAGTTTTTCTCTGGATTGTGAGAAGGACTCGTAGTTTATGTTTAGAAGGTCTAACAGTTCTGCTTGGTAAAGAGTCCCTTACTTCCTAAAGTTCCAAAATTATGAGGATTCTTTTATTCCTGGACACTTCATTTTTGTCCTGAATTAGAGTATTCGCTGTCTCAGGGGAAAAATTCAGTGGTTTGTATTGATATCTTTACATGTAAATGACTATAATTTGATTTTCCTTTTTAACTTTGAGATTTCAGGTAAAGCTTTTGAAACTAACTTTTTTCTTTATATTGGGCACATGTATTCTCTTTTTACTGAATTAGATAGCTTTGCTACTTACAAAAATTGTGTCCATCTTATTTGTTTCAGAATTTTTTGAAGTTGAGGGGCCATGATGGTCTTCTCTTTGGTAATTTATGATGCAAGTAAAGAAATGTGGCTCTTTGCCATTGTTTGTTTAGCAAAATTTGTTTCGTACAATTTTAATGATACATAATGTATATTGCCATGTTTTCATAACTTAAAATGTTATGTATATATGTAGACATATCTATTTTATCTCTTAATTGCTGATAAAATTACTGATGTACATTCTCTTTATGGTTCTAGGGAGAAGATGGTAAAAGTAAGCAAGGAATCAAAACACAAAATGTCTTACTCTGGGAGAGTGAAAACTCTCTGCCTTCAGAAAAACACTGCCCTCTGGATAGGAACTGGTGGAGGCCATATTTTGCTCCTTGATCTTTCGACTCGTCGAATTATACGCATAATTTACAACTTCTGTCATTCTGTTAGAGTCATGATGACAGCACAGTTAGGCAAGTTCTTTCCTGTAGATGTTTTTCATATTCCTGAAGACTATCAAAATATGCCTTTATTTTGAATTTAAGTTTTCACTTTCCAGTGTCATTTGGAGTGTCTTGAAAGTCCACATAATGAAACATAGTACTGGGATAAATTTTGAGTAGGGTCATTCAAGAAATGGAGAGAGTAGATGCTCTCAGTCTCATGAGAGAAGCAGATTGCTGCAGCCAAGTCCTCAATGTGGGTCTGTCTTGACTTTTGTCCTTTATACCAAAGGCAAAAAGGGAAAATACATAGTATTGAGTATATTTTACTTTTTGAGGAAAGAAATTAAAGCAAATGCTTATTTTGATCGTAGTGTAGGCTTTTCACTCTTGTTAAAGAATCTCATTTGGTTTTTCATTCTATAAACAAATTTATACTCTTGTAGCAATATGGGCTGAATTCTACAATCTACAAATATTGAAAAATCATGATAAGTGTTACTCAAACTTTTATGTGTCTTCTTGCTCCTACTTTTTAATTTAAATATGAAGAAATCTTGATAGTGCACAGAATGTATTTTCTGTATAAATACATCTCAGTGCCTTCCTTTGATAATAATTTGATGTAGAAAATAATATCATATATATATAATGTTCTTCAAAAAGTATCCCTATTGGCTTTAATTCTGCAAAACTACAATTTGTATAACTTTAGCAAATAAGTAATAAAATGTTTGATCATGATGAAGAAAATGGATTCCTTTTCGCGAGAGTATGTTAAGGAGGATCAGGTGCACCCTCAACTGTTTTTCGTTGATGGATATCAGAGTTGCACAGAAGGTGTGAGAATTAGATGCTCTTAATGATTATTGGGTATCAGGATGTGTGTCCACACAGGCAGTGTAGTAGGTCTGTTTACACTGGGTTGTCTCCCTAGTCTTATTCTACCAAGGTTGTTACATTCTCTAATTGAAATTGAATGTACTTTGAGACCCAAATGGATGTACATAACTGAAATTACAGTGTAATTGCAATGGGTTATGTTTGATTTTAAGATAAAGATAAATTTAAACATAGTTTACAATATGCTGCATGTTGGCTTCACCCTACCTCCCTAGCCTCCATCATGTACCAAATTTCTCCCAGTTCTTTCTGGTCTAGATGAGCATCCGGTCCCTCCTAATTACTGTGCTTTATCCTGCCTCAGTGCTTTGCATGTGCTGTTTCTTTCTTTGCTTGGTGAACCTTCTTGCTTAGTTAACTCATACCCTTTTGGAAATGGTAGCTTATGTGTCAAGACCTCAGATAAGCCAACACTGATTAGGTCAAAGTTCCCTCTTTTGGCTCTCATAACACCTCTCTTGCATAGCATTGATCATAGTCATGATTTTGCTTTCATTAATGTCAATCTCCTCACTAGAACATAAACTTCATGTGGGTTGGATCTGCTTGTTTCTGTTTACTGCTTTATTCCTGGGACTTAGCCCAGGGCCCAGTATTAATACATAGAAGCCTTTTGATGACTGTTTGTTGAATAAATCAGTGAATGACAGAGAAGAAAATATGATTTTGTCACAGATTGTCAGTGTATCCACCCATCCAATTCTCCATCCAAATACTCACATTTGTGCCTTAAAGTAGCCAAGCAGTTTCACACACATTATCTCATTTAATATTATAATTTTTGGGGGGAGGAATGTATAAATGTTAAAAACCTATTTTACAGAAAGGTTAAGCTGTTTTCTCAGATTCACATAATTACAAATTGCAGCAGGGAATAGATCACAGATTTTCATACTTTTAAAAAATTGCCGTTCTTTATTTAATATAAATGAAGTACCTCCTAAAAATAAAATTGTAAATTTAGCTCCAAGGTATTTGCTTCTTAAAATATTAATAACTGCACTTTTTTCAGTCCAATTTATTATATTGTTTAACAGAAAACTCCTATATTTTGTTTTGGTAAAGGAAGCCTTAAAAATGTCATGCTGGTTTTGGGGTACAACCAGAAAAGTACCGAAGGCCCACAGCACCAAAAAGGTAATATCTAATAGGATACTGGATTCCAAACAGAGCAATGATATGAATGATGATAACATATTATATGTTTTACAAATTTGTAGTAAATATTACATATGATATAATACTTTCAGCAGTTTTAACTGGTAGTTTCTATATAGTGTAAATAATTTAGACATACATTTTCAAAATTAAGTTTCAGCGATTCAGGAGTGTTAGCTATTTATATTTTCAGATTAAGTAGAGCTATCAATCACTACAAATTGAGAACTAGCTCAAGTTTAAACTAAATATAATTTTTTTAAACAACTTATCTATATCCATATGAGGTCTAATTTTGACCAGTGTTTGAAAAAGCTCTATTTCTTTTAGAAAATGAAATGTCAGGCAATTAAATATTCACACTCTCCATGAAATTTAGTAGTTAGTTTCTATAATGTGTTGTAAACATGTTCCCTGTATAGTTTTTTATAATTGGCAATAATTTATTGCATTATTTATAGCTGTATTGATACATACATTTGTTTAAGTCAATTAAATATGAATGAACCGAATTGAAATAAAAATGTTTTATGGTGGAAACATGATTTCATCTTTTTCTTTTTCTAGAGATACAGTCTTGCTTGACTGTTTGGGACATCAATCTTCCACATGAAGTACAAAATTTAGAAAAACACATTGAAGTAAGGAAAGAATTAGCTGAAAAAATGAGAAAAACATCTGTGGAATGAGAGAGATTTTGAAAATCTTTATTCTACAATCTGGATGGAAAAATTATTCTCATCTCTTGTAAATATTTCTTTAAAAATGTTTACATGAAAAGTGTACTTACATTTTTAAATAGCTCATGTGTACATGAAGGAATGTTTATATGTTTTATTTTTAATTTAAATATATGTAAAAAATAGTTACCAGTGAAAGTATGTTTTAAAGTGCTATTTAAAATACATATGTATTTCCTGTATATCCTAATTAATTTTGTGGATTAATTAATGAAAAGAAATCTATAAAGTACTCAATTACAGTAGTCATACTACAATTTACAAAGTGGATAATTTTTGTTTTGTTGTCCATAATGAAGGTAAACTTTATTTTAAATTCTGTGCTAATATAAGACTGTTGCTTGTTTACTTTCTAGAGATTCTGCAAGGTAGAATAAAAATATTAGGATAGTTTCCCATGTAATACATTCCTTCTTAGATTGCTTTAAAATGCACTATCATATATGCTTGTAAATAGTCAAATGAACTTGCACTAGTAAAGCCCTTTGTTGGTGTGTGAGTTCTCTTTGTTGCTGAGACAAACGGTACATCTCACACAACTTCATCTAAAAGAAAACTCCATTAAAAGGCTGATGGAAAAACATGACTTACTGTCAAAGTCTTCATATCTAGGAAAGACACAGAAACTCTCTCTTTCCTTATTTTTCTACTCTATTTTTGAATGTGGATATTCTGAAATTTGCATAATTGGTATAAATACAATTTTCAGTCCTTCAAGTGATATTTTAATGTTTTTATTTGGATTTTCAGTGGTCAGCTAGACAACCAACTACTTGTTTCCTAATCTGCTTCATTCTAATTCTTCTGTTCAACTTTTTTCTAAATTTGTGATGCCGCACATTCTACATCATTCAGGTAGAAACCTATTTTCAGAATTAGAGAATTCCACAAACCCCACCAAGACCCCGGGGACAAATTCGTAACACTCTTCAGGCTGCTGAATGTGGAAGGAGCTTTAGCTATGATAGGTAACAATATCTGCTGAGTCTTCTAAATTATACCCAAATTGTTTACATATCTTCCCACAGTAGAAATATCAGGGCCACGTACCTATGTAATAATTTGAGTGTTATTTCTGCTTTAGGAAAAATACATTTGTTAAATTCATTGGCCCTGGTCAATATTCATCATTTCAGACAATTCCCTATCATGGGGCAACTATTTAATATTCTCAGAACCCACTGACATTTTATTATAGGGAAACTTTAAATTTATTTATATTAAGGATAATCAAATTCTTAACCATGAAACATTTTCCACTTTTCAAAGGGACCTATCCTTTAATTTGTTATGTAATTAACAACAAAAAATTCATACATGATGGAGCTTTGTTCCAGTGATATTTCTTTCATTGCTACTTTGTTTGTATATGCAATTTTTTACCAAAGAGAATTATAGAAAAATATGTAAATGAACATTGTATTTAAATTGAATAATAAACATTTTTAAAGCATTATTATGCATTTTACAACTTTGTGATAGTGTTTTACTTTTCACATATAGGTCTGTTATCCGTCTCATATGAAACTTTATATTAATCTGTATATGGAATATTCTATTATAGGAAGGTGCCTACTAAAGTTTTTTCTTGAGGACCTATGAGATATTTAAATTCAATTTTCTGTAATACAGATAATTGCCAGGATTCTAGGATAAAATCTGATGGGCATGATATATTCTATTTTTAAGTTCTCTTAAAAATGTACTATAATTAGAATTATTCACTCTTGAGTTCTGAAACAAAAAATAAGACTTTTGAACAACAGATATATACCAAAAATAGATACAGTTATTTTAAGTCTTCCCTGATTAGAGCCCTAAAATAATTTGCTAATAATTATCAAAACATAAGCATGTTACTGCAACAGAAAATATTCTTTTGGGGAAGTTTTGAATTAAAAAAGGGAGCTTCTCTGAATCTAATTATTGCAAGCATTCTTTTGATTATATGTGAACTATTTTAACTAAAATGCAACTTATTTTTCATCAAAGCAGTGAAATATAATAATGAAACAGCTGAATTAACAAAAAAGATTGTGAACTTTTCTAAATTAAATGTGAATATGTAAATGTTCAGAGGGGAGAAAAAGTCCAAAACCCTTGGGACTTTGCGTATTTATGTAATCCATCACTTTTGGTAGCCTAACACCTAAACTAGTGAACTGAATGTTTTCCACAGAGGCTCATCAGCAATCCAGTAAAAATCTTAAAGCATGTCAACTCAGGAGAACTTGACATCCTCGTTCCCCATTCTGGCCAGCTTCCCAGCCAGGTACCATTGTTTCCAGTAACAATTCAGAATCTGGCTGCTTAAAAGTACATAGGTACTTGGTTCTTTCTAACTTTTCAAGGCATTTGAAGTGTTCCTAGCAACTTGACTTTCAAGCAAGAGTCAGGGAGGCACCTGACCCAAAGGCCTGCCGTCTGAGCACACATTGTGCGTGGGTGAGCGAGGTGTGGTGCTTCTGTCTCTGTGCTACCCTCCTACTCTCCTTGATCTCTGACCTTGCCTGGGAAGCCTCTGCTTGAAGGAATCTCAGGTGAAGGCAAAGAGTAGGGAGAGGGAAGGAGTACTAGCATCTGGGTTACGGGGCTGCTTCTGGGCCTCCTTGAGAATCCTCTGTTTCGTGGCAATCAAGGGCTGCAAAACTAGACTTTATGGTATACATTATATGACATATAACGTTCTGTGGCTTCAGCACACTCACCTACCTGAACACCACCAAGATAAGGTGTTCACCATTTATTTATGAAAAAACCAAACTGTGTGATAAATACTCTATTAGAAGTATTATGGGAAAATAGAGAATGCATCTACTTGACCAAAGAATGGAGAATACGGGAGGATCACACACACAAGCATGTATTTAAGCCGAGATTTTCAGGATGAAGAGGCATTCAACAATCTCCAGAGTGAAGTAAGCATTGTGGGCAAAGAAATCACATGTGCACTATCTTAGGAACATGAGCTTATTTTAAAGGCATTCTATCAAATATGTACTGAAATTTGTGACAACTTCTCATTCCTAGAGAACTTACATCTAGTGTATATGAGATACACCTAAGTAACTAAAGAAGCAAGAGAATTATATATTTATATATTGATATAGCATTTTTCTATGAAATGAGAGACAAAGCTAATGAGCTTTTTTTTTTTTTTTTGCAAGGAGTTGTTTGTTAGGATGAAATACAGAGAGTTGTTTCAAACACCAAGTTTATCTTATAGGTTATGAAATTATAAAAGGAATCCATGACTTTATACATATTTATAGTAAAGGACAAGAGATTTCCCCATCTCATTACAAAGTGAGCCCACAGTAACTAACTCAAAGTATTTGCTATCATGACAAAAGTAAAAGAAACAGGTAGTATATAGTGGAAGTGTAATACTATTGTAGCGATCCAGGGGATAAAATGTTTGCAAGCTAATTCTCTCTAATGTTGGCACTGTTTTGATTTCCTGTTATGCATGGTGTAGTTAATGCTGGTGAGGTTATATGTCAGACTAATTAGGCTACCACCAATAGAAGCTGCATGAAGGCAAAGGAGTACTTTCTGACCATAAGCTTTGTTTGGATGGATCTCTGCTGCCAGTCACAAGATGCATTTCTTAATGTCACAAGGTTGAATCAGAAAATCTTTGCCATAGACAAATCAATAAAAACATTGCTTCTTTGAAATAACTGCTTTTAGAGAGAGACAGAGTATACATGTATTAATATATTATAGCTCGGGATGTGGCCCTCTTTGATGAAAGACTATGTGTAATTCAGGGTAGACAAAGTATGCCTAAAAATAAAAAACTTGTACATTCAAATGAAACATATTTTTAATAACATCACTTTGGGGGGCTTTGCATTTATTCCATCAACGCTGCCATTATTGTTCAATTTTTCCTTAATTACCTTCCGAGTTACTTTAAAAAACAGAGGAAAAAAGAAACAAAAAGTTGCAAAAGAAAGCAGTCAGAAGGAACATACATTCAGAATTGGAAACGTCCTTGGTCTAAACTCCAGATTCAGCCTTTATCAACTTAGTGAACTGGAATAAGTTGCCCAAATGGCCAGAGAATCAGTTTCTTCATCTGTAAAATGGCAAGAGTAGTATACCCACCATTTTGGGGGATAAGAATAAAATGAGAAATTATGCAATTAATTCCCAGGCAAGACACATGCAAGCACCATTCCATGAGGATTTCGCACTGGATATCAGCTTCATTAAAAATGTATTTCTCTAATAAATTGCACATTACTATATGTCTTGTATCTTTGGAAGTTACTCCTGCAAACCATTAATGATAAATCCAAGGCTCCAAGGGCTTTTATCTAATTTACCAAACAATTAACTTAAAGCCTGAAAAGAAACTATTACCAAGATATTGACTCTAATTATATTTTATGTGTGTGCTTTTAGCAAAACCTGTGGCCAGATATGGCTAGCAAAATGATCTCTGCCCTCATGATGTGCATATCATTGCTTTCTTGTCTGGTTCCATTCCCACCTACCAATCTACCTTTCTGTACTACACTGGTCTGAATTCCACATCAGCCTGTGATAGCAAGAGGATTTCCTTGTATGGAAACAAGAGTGGTAGTTGCAAAGATTTATCACTGTTTTTGTTTGCAATTACTGAAATAAGCACATTAAGTGTAACTCTATCAATGGCATTAACTACAAACATTCTTCATTTGCTAGGATGAAGATCAGTGCAGTTGATAACATTTATGATTTTTTCTATTCCAGTGAATAGCCTGCAGCTGCCAATTTCTTGATAGTGCATTTTCCATGCTGATCAGGATAATGTTTTGTGCAACAGAAGGGGAATGAGATTGCTCCAATTTTTTGTTGTTGATTTTGGGGGTTAGGCGTGGGAGAAGAGAGCAACACTAAGGTGAAAGATCGCTGGGTGAAAACTCTTCTGCTTTAGCAGAGAATTATTTTTTCTATGTAACTTACACACATTACAACCTCTCCTCTGCTTTCTTCCCCTCCCCTCCTGCAATATGAGGTTTTTCTATTTATCTGTTTCACATCCACCATATCTGAGCAATATTACTAAATAGCATAATGCCTGTGGCACATAATTACATAGGAGAATTAAATTTCACATTCAAAACCTTCTATGAATTTCTGATAAATTTTTTTACAGTCCTTTATTCTTGCAGTAGGGAATTATAAAATAAATGGAATCATTTCAGTTTTATGTGTCTTTGTGCTTGAGTAAAGCTGGGAGTACCTTTAGCTCTCAATAAACTGTGTGTTTAGCAAGAGGGATTTTATTTCAAAAATAAATATAAGTTTTAGCCACACACAATAGAATGTCTTCATTGGTATATATTCATTTCAAAAGTAAACACAAGTGGTAGCAATACATACTAATACAATAAGCGAACTGTTATGTTAAGCTTTTAAGTCAACTCAATCATATTTTCACTAAATGTTTTATTTTATATGCTTTGGTGTTCCACAAAGAGAATTAGTAGGTGACAATTACAAGGAAATGAGCTGTCCTTCGTACATTGACTACTGACATTTTACTTTTTACCTTTTCCTTTTGGGTTATTGATTGGACATTAAAGAGAATGGTTTTCCAGGTGTTACTTATATTCTAAATGTCATTCTATAAATTGACCTATAAATTATTTAATTGTTCTTTCAAGTAACTTTTATACTTTCAAGGTAATATAAATAGGAAGAAAAAAAGCTGACAGAATAGGAAGCATTGACTGAAAGAGATTTTTATAGCACAATTATACATTATGGAAAATGTGAAGAAATAGTCAACTTAAATCTTTAATCACTAGTTGGAGTCCTGTGTATCAAAAACCTGTGGACAAAATCTCCTTTGTAAGACTACACAGGCAGAAGAATTAATCTTTTTTTGTTTCCCATTTTTTGTATCAGAATCAAAGAAATTGCAGAGGTCAGGAGCATGGCCTCTGGGCTCATGAGCCTGCCCCCATCTCCTTGTTATGCTGCTGTGTTGCTCAATCTCTTTTTGTATCAATGTTTTCACATGTAAAAAGGTATTAAAATACTACCACATACAGTTGTTGTGAGAAGCATGTTCTTCTCAGATCCTCCTTACGCCCAAGCCTCAAAGAGCTTTTAGGTGCTTTATATTTGTTGATAAGAGGAAGGAGAGTTTTGAAGTTTGAAGCTAATAGGGGGAGCCAATATTCTGCTGATTATTCATTCGCCGAGTTATATGAGTGTACCTGGATTACATATATTATGGATATCAGTGACTGGGAAAGCTGGTAACTTGGCATCACATTGAAATAATACTTTAAATATTTGTTTAGCATTTATTTCAGGGGACCTGGGAGAAACTATGTATTAATAAAAATAATATGAAAACAAATTGGCTTTGGTTTGATTTCCAGTAATATGGTAATGATTTGAAAAAAGTCTACCTGCTGAAAACTAAAATAGATAAAAAAGAAAAAAAAGGTATTTTAAAAAATCTAAAATTATCAAAGATCTGATAAGATAGTATGGAATTATCTGGCTAAAATCAAAGTGGTAATGCAAACATGTACGCAGAGCATGAAAGCTGTCTTTTTTTTTTTTTCTTGTGAGCATTTGCCGAACCTGGTACATTTGAGCTTCAGTTTCCCCAGCCTTGAAAGGATTGAAGAACAGAAGACAAATCCCAGCACACCTCAAAGTTAGGAGTCAAATACATGGATATTCCCATTAGGCTGGGGCAGCAAAAAGATACAACTTAGTGTGAGAACCAGAAGTAAAACTGCCCACTTTCTACTCACTGGGGATGGCAAGACCATGAGAAAGCCCCATAAGTCATCCGTCCTGGAGTTGCAGCCCAAATTCACAACATTGATGTTACTTAAAAAGTCACTCAAGCTATAAATTAAATGGAAATTTCAGACCGAGCAGACTTCAAAGTAAGGAAAGTTATTAGGGAAAGGATGAGCATTACACAATGATACAAGGGTCTTTACATTCAGGTAGAGCAGCTGTTGAATGTGGGATGCCTGAAGAAGGCAGAGTGACCCTGGGCATGGCAACACTTTCAGCAGGGGCATCTCTAGGAGAGGACTAAAGACAAACTTACCACCTTCCTCGCAGCTGGGGGAAATGAGTCCTTCAGTTCTCGGTGGCATTGAACAGCATCTATGGTAGAAAACTTAAATCTTCATATGTTTGGCAATTAAAAAATATATGTGTAAATAATTGCCTTGAACACATTTGTTGATTCTAGTGAAATCGAGATGAGGTTTCAAAGGAGTTATGGTGTATATGGGACAGAAAACCTAAAACATGGGGAGGCTAATTAAAGATTCACTCTTCAATAAAAGCCAGAACCCAAAGTAACTGCAGTCATATGCTGTGTAACAATGTTTTGGTCGACGATAGTGTGCATATACGACAATGGTTCCATAAGATTAGAATGGAGCTGAAAAATTCCTATAGTCTAGCGATATAACAACATAGCATAACACATTACTCATGTATTTGTGGTGATATTGGCATAAACAAACCTACTGTGCTGCCAGTCATATAAAAGTTTAGCACAAACAGTACAAAATACTTGATAACGGTGATAAACAAATATGTCACTGGATTATGTATTTACTATACTTTTTATCATTATTTTAGAATGTCCTCCCTTGACTTATTAAAAGAGTTAACTGTAAAACAGCCTCAGGCAGGTGCTCAGGAGGTATTCCCGAAGAAGGCATTGTTATCATAGGAGATGACAGCTCCATGCGTATTATTGCCCCTGAAGACCTTCAGTGAAATAAGATGTGGAGGTGGAAGACAGTGATGCTGATGATCCTGGCCCTGTGTAGGCCTAGGGTCAGGTTAATGCGTGTGTTTGTGTCTCAATTTTTAATGAAAACACTTAAAAATTTTCAAAAAAATTAAAAGATTAAAAATAGAAAAATGCTTATAGAATAAGGATATAAAGAAAAAATTTTTGTAGCTGTATAATATGTTCATGTTTTAAGCCACGTTATTACAAAAGAGTCAAAATTTAAAAGTTTATAAAGTAAAAAAGTAATTTTGTATTTTTTATCTCTTCAGTTTTAGTTTTTGATTTTCCCCAGCCTGTCAAGTATTCATAGATGTAAACGAATCACAGATAATGAAAGAAGCCATACATTTCCAGCTAACGTCACTACATCTTGCCTTATTCAATTTTAACGTCACATTCAAGATAATTCTGAAATTTTAAGCTTAGATTGTTCGGTGTTCAGACATACTGAGAAGTAGAGAAGAACAGCAGGTTTGGTGCAGATGACTAATGTTTGGCATGTTTATTTAAGCTTCTTCTAAAAACATACAGAAGGAAATGTTCAACAGGCAGATGGGCAGATGTGAATGCTGATCCAAAACTCAGAAGAGATTGTAGGGTCAGATGTAGATTTGTAAGCCATCTGTTCAGAGGCCATCTATATTTGTTTGATAGGGCTGCCAGAACCACAGAATGGATGGCTTAAATAAGTAAAATTTTGGGGGGTAGAAGTCTAAGATGGAGGTGTTGGCAGGATTGGTTCCTTCTGAGGCTGCAGGGGAACAATCTGTTTCAGATCTCTCTCATTGGCTTGTAGATAGCTGTCTCCTCCCTGTGTCTTCATGTTGGCTTCCTTCTGTACCTATGTCCAAATTTCCTCTTCTTATAAGGCAGCAATATATTGGATTTAGGTCCACCTTAATGACCTCATTTTAATTTAATTACCTCTTTAAATATCCTGTCTACAGACAGAGTTGCGTTCTGAGGTATTGGGGATTAGGATTTCAACATATGAATTTTTTCTGCTTATAGGGAAATTAAGCCCATTACACTATCATTTAAAACTTGGAACAACAGGAGCTGGCCAATGTGCAGGGCACATTGAGAAAAGAGGACTCTGGAAAACATTCATATTCAAAAGAGAGATGGGAACAGACGCTGAGAAGGTGATAATTCAGTGGAATAAAAAATGGCAGAACATTCAGTGAGGACCTATTTGGACTACGTAAAGTAAAAGAATTTGGTGATGAAGCTGTATGTGGTGACCATTGATAGCACAGAGATTACAGAGTGGAAAGGAGTGAAAGGCTGATTGAAGTGGGTAAAGGAATATGTCTAAGTAAGAGGGCACAATGAGAATGGAAAGACAGAAATCAATGTTAAGAAGCAGAAGATGACAGTTGGAAAGAAGGAGCTGATATAATAACTGTGGAAGTAATTGTGCAGGACAAATGATAGAGGGACCCTTAAAATATGACTTAAAATTGAGCACAAGAAACCATTTCAATATAAATGCAAAGAGAAGTCACAGATACTGAGCTTTTGTCAGGAATACAGCTCACTATAGAAATATTTATCAAAAGAAGGCCAATGTTCAAATTCCTCTTGAAATTTTATTCAGGGAAGTTGATATGACAGCTGTAAGTATCAATGCCACTATAATATCCTACTCAGAACCCTCACAAAATTTCTTTTTTATGCTCTTACGAAATCACTGTCTGAAAGTCCATTCCAACATTGTCAGTTTCTGCCTACTAAATGCTACTCTGGGGAAATTTTGAGAAGTTCAATTGGAGGTGGTAAATTACTATAGAAAATTATTTATTGTCTGTA
>NW_012137191.1:7768445-7807767 GCF_000956105.1 Propithecus coquereli | reverse complement strand
TTAACATTTTCTGTATTTCCTTCTGGTACAAACGTTATTATGAAAACAAACTATCTTACCCATACTGATGCTATTGTTCTTTCAACTGTTGACGTTTTCTCTGACAGTGTATCATTAAGTGTACAGACACTTAAGCCACATTCTTTTTAATCAAGCAGACATTTGACTATTGTTCTTTTTGATGGATATGTTTTTAAGCTATGTACAGTAGTTATGAAGTGTGTTTTCATATTATTAGATGGTTTTATCCAATTGATACACTATTCCAAAAGAGTTAAAGTGCTTAACATCCATGTAAAAACTAGCTACCTGAAAATAAGTTCCAAAATGAGTCTACTTCCTAGAACAAAAAATTGTTTTCTTTTTAAGAATCCTATTTATCTGCTAAATTGGTAGTATTAATTCATATATATATAATATATATACTTTTTCTCTGATACTGATATTAATTACAAATGCTTTGCAATTGAGAAGATAAAGTTTTCATAATCATTGAATTATCAAGTTCTTCATGAAATTAATAAAAGCTCATATAAAGGCAACAAGTATATAGTATATTGGCTTTTTCTTGTTATATTGACTTTTGGCCTCACTGTACTAAATTTTATCTATAGTTATTAACATTCCAGTGAAAAAGTTCTAGGAAACATCATTACAACTTTGTGTCTATTTTTCACTAGTAGACAACCTTGAAATGGTGAAATAAAACAAAAACTGTTAACACCAGTAGTACAACATTTGCCCTTTGTATGCGTCTGGATTAGAAGTTGCAAATGGTGGGAAGCCTGGCTTTTTTACTTTCTCTCTCTTTTTCTCTCTTTTCTTTCTTAGATAGGATCTCATTCTGTCACCCAAGCTGGAGTGCAGTGGCTCAATCCTGGCTCACTTCATCCTCAAACACTTGGCTTCAAGCAATCCTCAGGCCTCAGGCTGCCAAAGTGCTGAGATTACAGGCATGAGCCACTTTCCTCAGCCAGAAGCTTTTCTTATCCATCAATGTTTTCCCAGTTTTCATATAGCATGAAGTCAGTGTATGTTGTATTATATTGAATTATATAGCTTAACGTAAATAGCTGCAGTATAAAGCCTATTTGTGACTATTATTGTTGTCATTATTATTCAATGTAATCTATTTTTGAGCCCAACAAAATTCTTCACTAAATCATCCATTCGATATTTACTAAGCACCTAGTATGTGACATGGTCTTTTCCAGGTGCCGGGACTCAGCAATGAACAAAACACACAGAGATCCCCGCCCTAAATGGGTATAGGGAAGGCATGGTATGGGTGAGGTTTGTAATTTAAAGTAAGATATTCAGGAAAGGTCTCCATGTGAAGATGGTATTTGAGCCAAGACCTAAATGAGGTGAGGGAGTGACATCTGGGAGAATTAGCAATTACATGAGAACATAAGAAAATTTGGAAAAAATTTAAAAGACCTTTAATTTATTTTGGAATTCAGTGTAAAATGTTAATAGTGTCAAAGATTTTATGGTTATCTATCCATCTTTTTGGACATCTGTTTAAAAGATATGCAAATTATCCAGATTGTGAATCCCTTACATATAGGGAAGCTTTAACTTATTAAAGCTAAAGTCTAATCATAACTCTAGAAAAAAGTTATTTTCAAGGAAAAAACAATTACTGTTTGTAGGAGTGGATACTAGCTATTTGCAAAATATATCATTAAAACCTGAGTTTTAATGAGGTGAGGGAGCACATTCTGTGGTTATCTGAGGGGAAAGCATTCCAAGGAATGGAAATAGCAATGCAAAGGTGGAATCGCGAGTGTGATTCTGAGGTGGGATTGTACCTGTTGGGCTCCAACAACAGCAGGAAGGCCTCTGAGCCTGGAGAGGAAAAAGTAAGAGCAAGTGGGTAGGGGGTGAGATCAGAGAGTTGGGGGCTGGTGGAGCAGGGCCTTATTAGCAGGAAGCCCACTATGGTAATCTGGGTGAGAGATGAGGGTGGCATAAATGAGGGGGAATCAGGATGGTGGCAGTGGAGGTATTGAGAAGAGGTGGGATTCCAGATTTATTTTAAAGTGAGAATTAAGAAATTAAGAGGATTTTTGGATGGAATGCTTGGGGAATGAGAGAAAGAGAGGAGTCAGGATGGCTCCAAAATTTTGGACAAGGTAACTGGAAGGACAGAGTTGCCATTAACTGAGATGGAAAAGACGTTGGGAGAAGCCCATTTGTGGAAGGGGTGGATCTGAAGTTTCCTGTTGGACACATTGAGTTTGAGCTGCCCAGGAGACATTCAAGTGAAGATGATTAGTATGAGCCTGGAGGTTAGAAGCAAAGTCCAGGATGGATATATAACTTGGAAGTAATGGGCATATAAATGATATTTAAATGCATAGAATTTGGATACAATCCCTAAGTGAGTGAAAGTGTACAGAAAAAAAAAAAAAACCTGGAAATTGAAAAGTCAAATAAAGTGTACCAAGAAAGAGAAATTGATCAACTACGTTAAATACTGTTGAGAGATTAATAAAATGAGGACTGAAAACTGATAATTGGATTCACAAAAGGAGATCACCAGTGTTCTTGAAAAGAGCACATTTTGTAGAGTGATGGAGTGAAAGTTTGATGGACGGAGTAGAATAAGTTCATGAGAGAATGAGAAGTCAGGAATGGGAGTCATTGAAGAGCAATAACTCTTTTGTGAAATTTAGCCATTAAAGGGAGCAGAGAAATAGGGAAGAGAACTAGAAGGGAAGTGAGGGAGTTTATCATTTTTTAAAATTAAATAACGGCTTTATTGAGATATAATTCATATACCATAACCTTGTTTTCTTTCTTTCTTTATTTTTGGTTAGGACAAATACGGCATGCATTCATATTGTTGAGAATACTCTAAATGAGAGGAAAACCTTGATGATATGAATAGAGAGAAATGAATTGCTGGCATAATATTCTTGGGTGGAATCCAGTACACAAATGAAAATAGCGACCTTAGATGGTGGCACAGAGAGTTAATTTGAATTAATAAGAAGGAAGGTAGAGTTTAGGTATAGATACCAGTAGATAGGTATATGTGGGGGTGGAAACTGGTAGAGTTTTCTTTTGTTAGCTTTTATTTTCTCAGTAACACTGGAAGAGATATTATTAACTGAAAGGGAGGATGAGAAAGATGTTGGATGTTGCAGAAGAGAGAAAACATGAAATAGAATCATAATTTCATCATAAATGGAAAGCGTTGGCCCTATCATTTTCCAAATCCACCTGGAAAGCAAATGGAGTAGAAAATATAATTGCCTGGCTGCCCTAAAGGTCTGGTTGGGGTAAGGAATTTAAGAGACACAAGTCAGCATGACTGTATATTTTACCCAGTCACATTCTTCCACATGGTATAGGTAGGGAAGAGGACAGAGTTTAATTTAAGCCACAGTTGGGGTTTTGTCAAGCAAGAATAATAAAACTTTCCTTGAGTCTTCCAAAGTAAAGGAAATCTCACTTTTCTTGAACCTTCCATAGCATTTCGCCTCAGCCTTGCTTGTTGAAATGTTCTATCTTGCATATGTTCTTAGTCCCCCAACAGCTCCTAAGTAACTTGATATTTCCTTCTAGTCTATGTATCCCAGCCTACTGTTAAGCACACAGCAGAATAATTATGCCATAATGATAATCTGAAAATTGGGCTCCCTAGGATCAAATCTTCTTCACAATGAAGTCATTTATGATAAGAATATCATAAATGGCAGTGTTCATGTGAGCTGTATGTCTCGAAGATCGATGTTCCCACCAGTATAACTTATTTTTCTGTTGTTAGAGTGGGGACTGATAACGTGGACTGAAAAAGAATTCTTGACAAAAAGATTGGAATAGCTTTAAAGAAAGAGAGTTTATTTTACTTCCCAAAGGGAGGGTAGGGCATGGCACAAGAGAAAGAAAGGAGAAGTGCTGGCAGGGAGGATGCAGGATTCTGGGGTTTTATAGGGATAAAGAGAAAGGAAAAAAGTGATTGCTACCAGTTGATAGCAGAAAATGGCTGTGAAAAGGCTGTGTCTGTTTTTCCTTTTCTTTTTTTTTTTTTCTTCTCTTCTTTGTGAGGCTGGCTTCTAGAGAGCAGGAGCTGGGGAGAGCTCACATCCCTGCTGTCTGCTCAGGGATCTCCAATGCTGTTAAAACAAACTCTCAGAGGCCACAGACGGTTAATCTTAAAGAGAATGAGTTGAGCTGCAGGTGGTTAATCAAACAAAGGGGCAGTTGTGCTCTCATCTTTTCTTTCAAAGGAGTGATTATGTACTGTGAGTTTTCTCCTTTTTTTCTGTTAGATAGTTTATTTTTCTCAGTTAGATAATTTATTAGCAAGTCCATCCTTTCATCTGTGTTGTAGAAAAATCCTTGATGTAGAGTTTCATTTATTTGTGAATTATTGAAACAAACAGAACTTGGTTTCAGAAAAGTTACAAAGTCAGTGAAGTCAGTCTTCATTCAGCCTCTACAACGTCTGTTTGGTATCTCCTTCTCTGCTCTAGGAGTGAGCCTCTCCCCCAGCACTAATGTGTCTACTATTTGCCCATTTTCCAAATCTCCTCCCCACAGGAAAAACTCTGATACTTAACTGGTGTTAGATTTAAAATTGCATGGCGTTCAGTAAGTGCACTACCTTAATCAGGCAAATACATTTAAAATTTTTAAAACTGTTATATTTGGTCCCCTTCTAAACTAATTTAAAAAAATCTACAAATAGACTAAGCAGATTTGGCCAGGCAAGGAGTATGTTTAAAAGCCTTTGATATGCATTCGTGAGACCCTATGAGAAGGTAGGTATCATTTATTTTTTTTAAATTAGTTAATAAATGAGTGGATAAAAGGGAAGGAAAGGAATATTGGTCCATTTCTTTTCCCCTTTCCTGGGATTCTTCTGCTTCTCTGGGGAGAACAACCTAAGAACTGTTTTCACTTTGGCTACTACTATCTTTTCTTGGTAGTGATTGGGAGCCAATGAGAAGCTCAGCACGGGCCAGATCTTGTCCTCTGAGATCTTAGCTTGCACTCCTCCCTCCACTCCAGAATATCTAGACATTTAATTCACGAATGGAATTTTCTATTTGATTTTATTTTTGTCCTAAAACATTCTTTTTCTGGTGTTCTCATTTTTGTATATTTTCTACTTATTTATACATCTGATTGTAAAGTAAAAATGTATATCATCAGATTATTACATATCCTTGTGAATAATAAAGCTGTTACTGTAACCATGTACATTTATATGTCTGTCTATACCTATACCTTTGTATGGTTATATATTTCTCTAAGAAAATACCTATTAACATATTGATAAGTAAAGAGTTCTTTGTTCCAAGGTAGGTTAATATTTAAAATACATTCTGTTGTTAAGGGAGAAACAATTACTATATTTAATCATAGTATTTGAGTTTCTTAAGGTATTAAGACTTCTGCAATGATTGATAGGGTAAAGATAAATGCGTATTCACAAACATATTTGGTTTTTAATCCTGGGGCTTTTAGTTCCTGGCTCTGTTGTTTGCACAGGGTGGCAAGAAGGCATGTTCTGGGTTTGTCATAAGCTGGACTTGGTCCAGTACAGAAGATGTCACAGAAATAAGACACTAAACTGACTTGAAATAGATTTTATCTTGGGCATGCTATGACATTTACCTTTTTTCTGTCATCACCACGTTTACCACACCTAACCTGTGACGAGGGACAGTGGTTTGAGAGGGTATAAAAACCCAAGTTAGAGTGGCCCGTGTAGACCTCATTCTCCAGGATGACTGGCCTCTGTTTCTAGGACCCAAGTTACAACCATGAAATTGATCTTTTTGTACTCGGTTCTGGTGTTTTGCGTCTTCTTCAAAGGTAAGTAACTAATTTTGATGGACCTGTGAATATATTTGCTTGAACGTTTAGTGTTCTTTACTTCAAATATTTTTCTTCCTAGAAATCTTAAGAGTAGGATAATATATATACTTTAGAATAGGATAATATATAAGAAAACTGGATTTTCATCTTATGGAGAATTAAGCTTTAACAATTCTGTGTTAAGGATGTGTATATAAGCATACCTCACAGATACCATAGTTCAGTTACAGACCATTGCAAAAAGGTATGCATCACAAAAGATACGCATCACAAAAAGTGAGTCACTTGAATTTTTTGGTTTCCCAGTGCATATCAAAGTTATTTTTACACTATATTATAGTCTATTAAGTGTGCAATAGCATCATTTCTAAAAAGCAATATACATACCTTAATTTAAAAATACTCTATTGCTAAGCATGCTAAAGATCACTTGAGCCTTTAGCAAGTCATAATCTTTTTGCTGGTGGAGGAGAGTCTGTCTTGATGTTGATGGCTGCAGATTGATCAGGGTGGTGGTTACTGAAGGTTAGGGTGGCTGCGGCAATTGCTTAAAATAAGACAACAATGAAGTTTTCCAACTGACCCTTTCACGAAAGATTTCTCTGTAGCATTCAATGCTGTTTGAAAGCATTTTATCAACAGTAGAACTGCTTTCAAATTAGAGTAAATCTTCTCAAATCCTGCTGCTGCTTTGTCAACTAAATTTATGTACTATTCTAAGTCCTTTGTTGTCATTTCCACAATGTTTACAGCATCTTCACCAGGAGTAAATTCTCTCTCAAGAAACCACTTTCTTTGCTCATCCCTAAGAAGCCACTCCTCGTCTGCTCAAGTTTGATGATGAGCCTGCAGCAAGTCAGTCACATCTTCAGGCTCCACTTCTAATTCAGTCCCCTTGCTATTTTCACTACATCTGAGCTACTTCCTCCACTAAAATCTTGAACCCCTCAGAGTCATCCAGGAGGTTTGGAAGCAACTTCTTCCAAACTGCTGTCGATGTTGATTTTGTGGCCTTCCATGAATCATGAATGTTCTTGATGGCATCTAGAATGGTGAATCCTTTCCAGGAAATTTTCAGTTTGCTTTGTTCAGATCCATGAGAGGAATCACTATCTGTGGTAGCGGTAGCCTTATAAAATGTCTTTTTTCAATAATAAAACTTGGAAGTTGAAATTACTCCTTTATCCATGGGCTGCAGAATGGATGTTATGCTAGCAGGCATTACTATAAACAACATTAATTTCCTTGTACATCTCTAACAGAACTGTTGGGTGACCAGTGTCATTGTCAATGAGCAGTAATATTTTGAAAGGAATCTTTTTTTTCTACTGAGCAGTAGGTGTCAGTAGTGGGCTTAAAAAATTCAGTAATAACTGGGCATGGAGGCTCACACCTATAATCACAGCACTTTGGGATTCTGAGGTGGGAGGATTGCTTGAGGTCAGGAGTTGGAGATCAGCCTGGGTAACACAGTGAACCCCCATCTCTACAAAAAATAGAAAAAATTAGTCAGGCGTGGTAGTGTGTGCCTGTAGTTCCAGCTACTGGGGTGGCTGAAGTTGGAGGATAGTTTGAGCCCAGGAGTTCAAGGCTGCCGTGAGCTATGATCATGCCACTGCACTCCAGCTTGGACAACATAGTGAGACTCTGTCTCTAAAAAAAAAAAAAAAAAAATGTCAGTAATCCATGTTATAAACACCTCTACTGTCATCTGGGCTTTATTGTTCCACTGATAAAGTAGAGGCAGAGTAGATTTAGCAGAATTCTTTTTTTTAAGTTAATTGTTATTTTATTATAGAGGAAAAATATACTGAAATATTTGTTAAATAACAGTAATTCTTGAAAAAATCACTCTTCAAGGTTTCTAAGTCTCACCATCTGGTCAGATATAGTGAGCTGTCCCTCATCCTTATAACAAGCTCCATTAATATTGCCACAAACCACAGGGAAACCCCAAAGATTTTCTAAGTGGCTTCCAAATTTCTGCATAGATGCCCTTATTTAGTCCAGAGGTAAATAATAAACAGGTTGGCATAGATGTTAGAAGGATAACTGAAAGGAAAAAAATGTTAACAATTGGCAAGTCTAGAATGAAGTATCCATGGGAGTTCTTTATACCATTCTTTTGACTTAATTTTTGAGTTACAGTTGCTTTAGTGTCATTGTGCTCTTTTCCAGCCTTGCCTAAAAAATATATTCAGTTATTTTTTTTCAAATCAGAAACAAAAAATCAGCTCTTCCTCAAGTGATGCCCCCTTTCTATTCTGTCTAAGAAAGCTTACAAAGCTTTCTGGAAAGCTTAAATTAAGGGGCTACAGTACACTGATATGGTTTTGTAGTTCTTGGATGGTGTCTGGCTCAAGCTCTCACCGAAGGTCTGTGCTGTTCACTGCTCTGTCCACAACAGTCAGGTGGCTGCAGCTACAGAAGAGAGGTGGATTCTTGCTGTGTGGGTGAAATCCTTTCTGGTAACAGGAAGATATCTCCCCTAGTCCATGGTCAGTTAGTTTAAAGAATCCAGTTTCCTGGAACTTGGGTGAGCAAACAGTGGCTATTGACTCTGGCAACATCATCTGGTAGGAGCAGTGAGTGTGTAGGTCAACACTGGAGAGAAAGGCGGTCTGTGTGGGATGAGTATGAATCCAGCCCAGTGTGATGAGACACTGCTGATCCTGTATGAGGAAAAGAGAAACATAACATTATCCACACAGAAGGGGGAAAAGTCTGTAGCGGGAAGGAGATTTGTTCTTCATCTAAGCATAAACATCTATTTACTAAATTTGGGGGTAGGATACAAGGCATACATTTTACTTTTCTCTGAGACATCAGAATGTAAAGGACTACAATTATTTGTTAGGATTAAAAGCAAATATCTCTATTTTTAATCCAACTACCTGGGAAATTGGCTGATGACTCATCAAAAAATGATCACATCAAGTAATGGTGACCTTCATAATCATATATAATGTTTTGCTATATTCTTTGTTTCTACTTTGTATATATGTGTTTGTTTTTTTTTATTTCAAAGTATAATGGGGGTACAAATTTTTTGGTTACATGGATCACTTTTATAATGCTTGAGTCATAGTTATAAGTGTGCTTCTCACCCAGATAGTGTTCATTGTACCCATTACGTAGGTTTGCTCCCATCCCCTCCTCCCCACTTCCCCCTACATGCTTTCTGTTGAGTTTTACTTCCCTCTACGCACATGTGTACTCATCAATTAGTTCCAATTTAATAGTGAGTACATGTGGTGGTTGTTTTTCCATCTTTAGATACTTCACTTGGGATAGTGGTCTCCAGTTCCATCCAGGTTGTTGCAAAGGGCATTAAGTCAGCCTTCTTCGTGGTTGAGTAATATTCCATGGTATACATATACCACATTTTGTTAATGTATTCATGAATTGATGGGCATTTGAGTTGATTGCACTTCTCTGGAATTGTGAATTGTGCTGTAACAAACATTTGAGTGCATTGAGTCATTTTGATAAAATGACTTATTTTCCTTTGGGTAAATACCCAGTAGTGGGATTGCTAGATCAAATGGTAGTTCTACTACCAACATTTCTACTTTTAGTTCTTTGAGGAATCTCTATACTGTTAGGTCTAATTGTTCTGGTGTCCCATATAAGTCCAAAGTTTCTTCAGGTATTTTCTGCTCGGATGATCTTTCTAGTTCTGTCAGTGGGGTGTTGAAGTCCCTGGCAATTATGATGTTGCTGTTTATCTCTCTGCTTAGATCTAGTAGGGTTTGTTTTATGAATCTGGATCCCCCTGTGTGAGGTGCATACATATTTAGAATTGTTTTGTCTTCTTATTGAATTGCTTCCTTTTTCATTATATAATGACCATCTTTGTCTTTTTTTACTATTGTTGACTTAAAGTCAATTTTATACGTGATACGAGAATGGCTACACCTGCTTTCTCTTGGTTTTCAGTTGCATGGAATATTTTATTGCATCCCTTAACCTTGAGTCTGTATGAGTCCTTGTGGGTTAAATGTGTTTCCTGGAGACATCAGATACTTGGCTTGTATTTTCTTAATCCATTCAGCTAGCCTATGTCTCTCGAGTGGGAAATTCAAGCCATTCACATTGATTCCATTGATTGATAGAATTGATATGTAGGATGTTGTTCTGTTCATCCTGTTGGGTAGTACCTTACTGCTTTTTCTTTCTTATTTTTTTTTTTTATCTCTTGTACTATTGTTTAATTTGAGCTCTGAGCTTTAGCTTTTGGATGGTATTACACTTGTGGGTGACCATTTTGCTGATCCATGCATAAGGCAGTTTGGAATATTTCCTCCAGGGCAGGTCTTATCTTGCCAAATTCCCTCAGTGTTTGCTTTGTCGGAAAAGTCTTTATTTCTCCTTCATTTATGAAACTTAGTTTTGCAGGATACAAAAATCTAGGTTGGCAGTTGTGTTTAAGACTGAATATAGGGCCCTAGTATTTTCTGTCTTGTGAGGTCTCAGTCGAGAAGTCTGCAGTTAGCCTGAAGGGTTTTCCTTCATAAGTTACTTGACATTTTTGCCTTATGGCTGGAGGAGTTCCTCCTTCATGTTGACTTTAGCCAGTCTGATGACTATGTGTCTTGGTGATTGCCTCTTTGCAATGAATCTCCCAGGTGTTTTTTAAGCTTCTTGTACCTGGTTGTCAAAATCTCTAGCAAGATCAGGGAAGTTTTCCTAAATTATTTCCTCAAATAGGTTTTCCAGACCTTGTGTGTTTTCTTCCTTGCCCTCAGGTATGCCTATGATTCTTATATTTGGCTATTTTACATAGTCCCATATTTCTCATAGGCTTTGTTTGTTCCTCTTAATTCTCTGTTCATTATTTTTGACTGACTGAGTTAATTTGATAGAGTAGACTTCAAACTCTGAGATTCTTTCTTCTGTGTGGTCTAGTCTAAAACTTTCCACTGTGTTTTGTATACCCTTAAATAAATTTTTCATTTCTAGAAGTTATGTTTGGTTTTTCTTTTATATGTCTGTCTCTTTAGTGAATTTTTCATTCATTTCTTGAATTGTTTTTCTGGTTTGTTGGAGATGGTTTTCCATTTTCTCTTGGATTTCATTGAGCTTCCTTACAATCCATATTTGGAATTTTTTTATCTGTTATTTCAATATTTTCATTTTGCTTAGAATATGTTGCTAGAGAGCTGGTGTTCCCTTCAGGGGTGTCCTTTCACTCTGATTTTTTATACTTCTGGAGTTCTTTTGTCGATTCCTTCTCATCTGGAGCAGCTGTTGCTTCTTAATTTTAGATTTTCTTTTATTTTGATTGGGCTTTACTCCACCCTCACTTGTAAAGGAGTGTCTGTAGCATATGTTGGGCAAGAACCTTTGGCTTTGCTTGTGGGTGCTTTGATGGCAGTCCAGGCTCTGGTTGGTTGCTTTGGTTATATATATCCTTAGCGTGGTGGTTTTCTCAGTTGCTAGTTGTTTATGGGCTATAGCGATGGTGAACTCTGTGTTTGGGCAAATTCCCTGTCTCTCTTTGATGAGAGAGGACGAAGACCTTTGAAATCCTATCTCTTTCCTCAGTCCTGTGGTATTCTTAGCAGTGTGAATTGTAATGGCACTTTCAGTTCAATCTTTGAGACGGTAGGTGGTACTTGTGGGTGAGAATCACCTTACTCTGTATGATTGAGTCAGTAAATGCTGTAAAGGGCTGTGCAAATTGACCTACCTGTCAGTAGATGGCATTTGCCAGAAGGAACAAGCTGCAGTGCTGATTTTGTGACTGGTTCTAGTCCTTCAGGAGGAGCCCAGGTGGTGGGTGGGGCCCTGGAACTTCCAGGTGATTCCTTTTCTCTGCCACAGCAGAGGTGGGTGGGGGAGCGAGGCTGGGTGGGTCTGGGTTGGGTGAGCTTGCCCCCAGGCTCCACAAAGTCTGGTAAGGTGGCTGTTTTGGCCTGGTTCAAAGATCTGCTCCTAGCCCCTGGGGAAAGCCACCAGGGAGGGGCTGAAATGGCCCTACCCACCCAGAAAGTGTGCTTGTGGAGACGGGGCCATCTGAGATTCATAGCCTGGCCGTCTAGCTCTCACACCTCTCCCTGGCCTGTTTGTCTGACCTAATTAGCTCCCTAATTGTATACTCTGGATCCACTGTATGTCCCCAAGGGGGAAAATTGTGGGTTACACTTTCCATGGAAGCTGCAGGTTATAGCAGACCCTCACTGGGGAGAGGCAGCTGCTTGCCAAATTCTTGGCCCAAACTGCTCTCCCAACTGGAATGGGAGGGAGCGGCCACAGAATGCAGTCTGAGTGCCTGAATGCACCACACCGGGTTGCTATTGCATCTGTGAGTGTGGTCTTCCTCGAGGCAGGACCCACCCTAATTAAACAGGGTGGTTTTCCAGCAGGGTGATGGGCATTCTCCCAGATTACTGGGTTTGGGAACCCCACAGTATTCTCCTGTCAGATCTGTCCACGTGGGCTTGCCCACCACCTGAGTCCAACTCCCAGACCTCTCCCCTGTATCCCCAGCAACCTACTCAAGTCTGGGGGGCATGGTGGTCTGGTTTGCTTGTCTGACCCGCTGCTGTGGGACTCCGCAAAACACTGGCAGGCAGGGCAAATTGGGAATCCCGGGTCCACTACAGGTCCCCATTGGGAAATGCATGGGACCCACACTCTGTGGAAGCCTCAGCCTGCAGCATGTGCCCACTGCGGAGGTGCAGCCCCTTTCCAAGTTTTGGTCCCAACTGCTTTTCCAGTTGCAGTGGGTGGGGGAGGGGTGGGAAAGGCAGCATCTGAATGGAAGAAAGCCAGCTCTCCAGCTTCTTGTGATACTCTCCTTGGAGGAATCCCCACACGCAGTGTCCAAGCTCTAGGGTCACAGAAGTTCTCCCCACCATACCACGTTTGCAGCCATGCCTGGGCTCGTGGGGGTGGAAAAGCCTCCAAGAAACTTGGTAGCCTGGAAGCCACTGAATGCTTGTGGAAGGGTAAGAGAGATCCCCCCTTACCCTTTCACAGGGTTTGGTCCTCTCCGATATCTTTTTTCCTTTATCTTCCTCCTTCTCTGCTTTGCAATTTACCTCCATGAGATCCCTGGTAGCCTCCAGCACCTCTCTCTATGATCTACACATGCTCTGCATCTCTTCTCCCCTTTCCTTTATCTGAAATCCAATCTTCCCTCCAGGACAGTCCGGCTTGCAATGTCTCTAGTCAGCCATTTTGCCTTGACTCCCCTTCATACATATATTTCTTATTTCTTAAGTAACAGAGCACAGAGTACATAATTTTCAAAGCATTTATTAAGTGATATCATATCATAATAAACTATAATGTAAAAGTTTTTATTAAAGTATATTAAATTCACTGTCTGAGTGGCTCATGTTTCTAAAGTAAATTTCTATATCCATGGTAATTCTGGGAAATGATTATTTCAATCAGCCTTTCATAGATTGTGATTTAGCAACAAAATGCAAAGACTTTATGTATTTATTTATAAGGCCATGGTGGGATTAAGAAACAAATCTGAAAAACTGCTCTTTGCAGAAATTCTTGGTTCCTTAGTTGAAATCAGTTTTTGTTGTTCTTAGTCAGTGAGGTTTATGTTTCAAACACAGATTCCTTTTAGTTTTAGTAGGTTATGGGATAGTAAAATTGTGGGCCCTGGGGATTGGTTAGGCGATTTTCATATGATCAATCAGAAGAAAAATTTGTATTGTTTAACCAACCATAATCATACAGAAAGAAAGAAAATTCAAAAAACAATTTTCTGGTTAATTAGAAAAAAATGATTATAAGAGATCTAGATCTGGTACAAAATAGACATGTGTAATCAATTTTTATTTTTTCCCAGGCTACTCTATACTCTCATTAGAGTAAATCCGTACAATTGATTCTTTGCTTTATTTCTTGTTTCTTTTTTGTCTAATTCACTGCTTATTAACACATTATCCAGAAAATGTTTAGGGGAAATAAAAGCAGATGAAATTTAGATCCGAAAATATACTTCACTTCAACAGCTGTAATAGTATGAAAAAACTATAAAATATTGTCTAATATTAATATGTGAGTTTAATTGAGTTGGCTATGCATATTTCCAAGACCGAAATGGCATTGGAAACTTTGATATTAAGTATGTTGGTAGATAAAGCATTAAATCATAGATGAGTTTAATTAGATAGGAAAGCTCCAAAATAATAAATTCATATTGAAATATCACAGTTAATCAAATACAAAAAGTAGATTGCTTATATTGAATTTTAAGGAAAATGGAAACCAGAGTGTTTTTCTCGTTGTCTTAAAATATGCTATAGAAAATTATAAAATAACCTGGTTTTTTTTCTTCCATTTTTAAATAGATGCAGCAGCCCTATTTTATGGACAAAAATCAGGTCAGTATCTTTCAGCAATTAATCTTTACTTTGAGATATAGCAGTATATTGTGAGCCTGCTTTTGGAATCAGAAAGTTAATGTGTTTCATACACACTTGATTTTGTAAATGAGCTACCTTGACCAGGCATTTATCCCACATGATTCTAAACTCAAAGACAGGGTTTTGGTTGATGCTGTTAATGCCGTATTCATAATGCCAAGGACATTGGCTGCTATGGAGAAAGTACTCAGTTTATATTTGTATTAAATTAAGAAAATAGCTTGGGATCATAAATAAATAATTTATTTTGCATACAAGAATTTTCTACATGAAAGTAACCAAATGCTTTGCAAGGTATACTTTCTGAAATAAACCACAAATACCCTATCTTCTTACTCAAGAAGACAAGGGGCTTCTGAACATAGTTTAATCCTTTTTGAGGACATCAAAATGAATGCCTGTTATCATAGTATATACTACACAATGATGCCCTTGGAATCAACTGATGTGTACAAGGCAGTTTGTCCCTGCTCTAGAGATGGTTTCTGAGTTTCCATGTCTACTTTCGATTTGCCTTTCTGTCTCCTCCCTTCTGTTCAACATCTATTATAGCTCTACATCCTGGTAGTATCATTATGTCTGCTCTTAGTTTATTGGGATGAGAACATCATTGAGCCAAGCTCATTAGCCTTGCACCTGTGGTAAGAAAGTGCCCTCTGAGTGAGGCCCCAAGGGATTTTTCCTGATGGATAAAGTGAATAAGTTAAGAATTTACACATGGGCTTCGTAATATCTCTATTCACTGCAGGAGGATTTGGGGACAACTTCTTGACTGCAGCCTACATAGTCAGAATTTTCCATGTATTCAACCTACATGGAGAATATTACCGTGTAATTTTTCTTTAGAAACATTTATATTAAGTGTCTCCAAACCATAATCTGTAAACCATTTCTTCTTAGCCTGTGGCTTAATATTTTTGTGTGTAGTTGTTTGTGCAACTACATACAATTTGGTTTTGACAACAATTTATCAGAACACCTGAGAAACCCTTTATCTTTTAACTGGTTCTATTTGCTGTTTGTCTTAATTTACCCCCTATATCTCTGGGATAGGTTTGCTGACCATAAGTCCTGGATTTTCCTGAATTGGATTTTAATTTCAATTTCTAAAAGTTTATCTTAATATCAGACCATATCCCTTGACTTTTTATTTGAATAGTGTGGTCAGTTTGTAGAAAATCTATGAAGATTATACAGCATAGAGAAGGGTTAAAAACAAACAAACTGCAATCCTGTAAGTCTCCAAATAAGAATATTACCTAAAATATCTTTGCAGTTTCTTGCGCATGTAATCAACATGCAACTTTATGCAAAATTCTATTGCTATTGTTAAGTTTTTTCCCCACATAATTATTGAGAAAATTCTTTTGGAAACAAATGCCTTGATGTATTAGATAACAATATTTGTGTATCTGTAAATCTAACTTAATAAGTGTACATGAATGTAAATTATGCCTTCTGTTGTAAAGTACTTGTTCCTATTGTGAGTTTTTGACTCAGCTATACTTACAGTAGCTTGAAAAGTTTGCAAATTTGCATGTCATTTATTTAAATTTGGAGAAAATTTACTTTGATTCATAATAATAACATTTAAATAATTGGTAAGTTGTGTGTACCTGAATTTTGGTATCTGCTATATAATAGAAATTGTTGCCATTTGATTCAGAAGAAGTGAATTTAGTTTGTTCAGTGTTTGTGTCACATGACAATGTCTTTTAAATAAAATTTCAGCGTTTCATCAGTAGAATAATAATTAATGCTTTAAAGCATCTTTTCAATCATCCAAGAATTATTGTGTTTTGCTGCATTCTAATTTGTACGTTTGGACTATGCTCCAGATTGGCTGGAAGATTAATGCAGACTTTCTCCTTTATGGGGGTGTGCTGGAGGCGTATAAAAACATCATGGTCAATGACTAATTACCATATTTATGCCTGAGTATTCAATTCAGAAAGCATATCTCTGTGGAAATACCTCCCAAGTACAATAAATAATTCTAATCAAGATTCACTTTCTACTGGCAATCTATCACTTAGAGATGCTACTAATGACAACAATTCTCCTTTTCTTTCTTCAGATGGTAAAGGAGTGGAAAGCAGATCAGGTAAATTACTTTGTTCTATTTTATTATACTGTTTATATTCAAAAGCAATAGGTTGGTAGTGCTTTTCCTTGGTGAGAGGGCATATCTCCCCTGGCAAAATCCTTAAAAGATTTAAAATGTAATATCCCTTATTATCACAAACAAACAACTTTAATGTGTTTTTGTAAAATCTGGGTCAGGCCTTTTAATATTTAATCAGTATTTATAAAGGTGTTGAAATTTGAAATGGAAAATTGCTCTGGATATTTGCTTTTCTAAAATTTCTTAAACCTACAAGAGAAATGTGCATAAGGTTTGACTATACTTTTTGTAGGCAGAACATGCTTTTGTTTTTTATTTCAAGATTAATTCCTTAGTGATCTATTTTAACTAAAATCGATCCTAGTCCAAACAATTTTACTAGATTCCTTCAGGTGATTGAATATCACTATTTCCTGTTTCTGTTTGTTTATTTGCTTGTTTCTCCACCCACCAAAATGAAAAATAAACCATAGCTAGTTATCAAGACTGCTTTTATGGAATTTTTCTTAAATCCAACAATAAGGTTTTTGCCAATATCAATATAGATTCAATTTCATTCTGGTCTAATAGATACAGCAATCAAAATAGCCCAAGATTACTTTCATTTGTTTTTCTCATTGGGCATTTTAGATCCCTATCTCATTCTAAGACTAAATACAATAAAATGTAATTTAAAAATGTTTTCTTTGAGGTAGAACATAAACTGAGATTATGCAGCAGCTCAGTTGTCTCATGACGACAGCAAAATTCTCTTCATAACTATGGACAGGACTTCTTATGTCCCGTCACAATGATGTAGCAAGAGTTTTTCTACTTCCAAGTCCACAAATTCTGGCTGTTACTTTGAATAAATGGGAACAGATAGTCTTTAGCATTCTCTTAGAAGCCTCCATTCAAGAAATCAGAGTGAGGCAAGGGAACACTTGGAACTTTATAGTTCTCTGGAAGTCCTTTGAAATTCTGAGAAATTGAATACATTCCTATGTCTCATAAGGAACTCTCTAGGTCTGAGTATTATTTAGGAAGGACTTGAGAGTCTCTAAGACTAGAGCTGTATTGGATGAATAACAATGCCAAACAAGAGAGCCCCTGCCAACTGACCACTCAAGGAGCCAACATAAAATTGGACAAACTCCAGGGCGATGTTATCCTCCACATTCTTCATTCTTTAATGAGATTGAGATTCACATATTTGAGAAAAGGATTCATAGGCTACTACAGGACTTCATATTTTTGGTATTCATTGACTTTTACTCATTTCAGACAGCATAACTTATTTGTCTCCATTACTTAAAAAATTTTCCCATCCACACAGCTCAGTCATGTTCACCTCTCTGATCCAACAATTTCTCTCCACAAAGTAGGGATAAAGAGGAAGGATTATATTTATTTCTCTTGTCTATTTCATTCTATGGTTTGAAGTACAAGCTAATCCTTCCAAAAATTTATGTAAAATGTATGCATAATATAGTATGACCTTACTATGAAATACGTGAACATATTTTCTTACCTTTAAGCTATAAAGTAGATAAACATGTTTTATTTATCTTCACACATTGTATTAATATAAGCAATCTGTCTTTGAGCAAGATGAAGGCAGTATACATCTTATATAAGAGAAAAGGGTTTCTTGGCAGATTTTACTAAATATGTGATCTTGGACAAATTATTCAACCTATTCTAAATATCTATTTCCTTATCTACAAGTGATGAAGAATAATAGCACCTATCATTGAATTGTGAAGATGAAAGAGATAAGTCATATAAGGTACTATTATACATTGGAGATGAGGTACCTATGAAAAACATACTGAACGTTACTACTAGTAACTTCAACAGCAAATATTTCAGAGCCAGTTTTATATAATAAAGACAAAAGGGATAAAACAATGAATAAAAACAAACATGGTGCACTGAATAACTAAGATACCAGGGCTATTAATTCAACAATAGAATGACGAAATTCGGAGGAAACATGAGTCTAATGAAATGAAGGATCTAATGAATCCGTGGGGTTGGATTCAGGGGAGGTTTGATGAGTATAGTGACCACATCATTAATGAAATAAAATGCAATAAAATGTATCTACACGAGTTTGATGTGATGTTTGATGAGGAAAACCAAATACACTAAAAGATATTGTTTATACCAATTGAATATTTGCTGTGTGTAAGACATTATGCTAGCTACTCTCATCTAATTCTCTCGTTTAATTAATAACTATTATGAAGTATATATTATGTCATCCTCATTAATTATATAGTCCCCATTTAATAAATAAAAAGAATTTGATTTAAAAGTGTTAACTTATTTATCCGAGGACAGGCCAAATGTATAGTTAGGGGCAAGAGTACAAAGGTAGATATATAAATAATGAAAAGTTATAAATAAAAGAAACAAGATATTAAATGCGTTTTTTCTTTCACCTTGGTAAAAATACATTCGTGACAACCTGGAAAACAAGGTGTCAATACAGAATTTTTAGGTTTTTTAGAATTCAATGCAAGAATAGAGTTGGCCATGCCTTAGCCAAGGTCCCTACACCCCTGCTTTTATTATGTCTGGCTTTGTCCCACACTGAGAGGAATTCCCTAGCTTACCTATCTTAGTCTATCTAATTCTACACACCAGCCACCCACTGGCCAACCTAGTCCTAGAAGAAGATACCCATATAGGCCCAGTTGGAGGCTTGGGGCTGCAGGCCGTGGAGACTTAGAATACGGTCTGGAATGGGGGAGGGAGAGTGGCACAGGCTCTGGCTAGGCATGTCCCCTTGGCCTTTGGCCTGTATTCAATGCTCTCTGAGGAGGGCCATAACTTAAGGAGAGCCAGAGTGAGATCTGCATAAATCAGAGCTTAAACTTCTCTTGCATATGGTACTGTCCAAGGCCATTGTGATTGCACATGGGGGAGCTCAGAGGGTTTTGACTCAGAAATCCACACTTTTTCTGTGACTGAATGTTGTTTTACTTCCTTCTGCTTTGCTACCAAACTAAGATATTTATATATAAAGGAGCAGTTCTAAAACTATGTGCCAATGAAGGTAGACAATGAGAGAGAGGGTAAAAGAGGAAGAGAGGAAGAGCTGGTAAAGAGGGTATGTGGAAGAACAAAAGAGACAATAACAGAAAATGCTCTGTATGTAGAAGAGTAGTATAAGTAAGAGTAGTTTGATTTACAATTTTATATTATTGTGTTGAAGAAATAACACAATAGTATAAATTGGCTATACCTGATTTAAGGACTTAGGCTCTTCTTAAACCAAAAACCTATATGTAAATATTAGAATATCATAATCTATTAAATGTTGTGTGCCTCTACCTCATAATAGATTATTTTGACTATTCTAAAATCACATAAATATTATATATTGTATACTATTTGCTTTAAAAAATGGAAATATATTTGCTAGAAACATGGAAAATGGCTAAGAATTCCAAGAGTAGTTGTTGGGGAAACGTAATTAAAAACAAAATCTCCTACCACTTCAGAAAACCTCTCCATGAAAATAGATAAGAATAGTTTTATTATGGAATAAGCATTAAACCAGAATATGATGCACATCACAGGCATTCTGCTAAAGAGATTGCAAAAACAGAAGGAAATCTCACTCTTTTATATAGCCACGCAGATGCAACCCATTACATACATCTTATCAAGACAAATAATAGCTAGTTCTCAAGTAGAGGATTTTACAGCACTGTTTGTCACATGTATGTTCATCCTAAATTTCCTTGGTAGATGGGGTAGCCAGCTATGTTTGCTGATTGCCTTTAAAATAAAAAAATAATTTATTGTATATTGGTGAATGGAAGTAGGTTTGCAATTTGTAGCTATGTGCCAGCTGAAGTTAGCTCCTTCCTCCCAGGAACCCAGGAGGTAGAGGAGCTATCTTTGTGAATAATTACATGTCAAAGTGGTGACCCTAGGTCTCTGAGGAGACATTTCTGGGGTGCTTATTGAGTCTTTGAAAAGACTTATATACATTTCACAAGGGTAGGGAAAAGACTCACAAATTTTCTAAAGCAAATGATCTAAGAAAATGTATGTGTAGGGGAAGAAGTCTGTTTCCTTATTTTTGATAGGAAAAATTAAGCCGCTTATATTAGCTTTTGTGTGGTTTTACATTCATGAGTGTTTATTGTGCTGGTCCTTGTGTAATTCAGCTTTGAGTACTTCTTGGAGAGCTGGTCTTGTCTTGGTGAATTCCCACAGACATTGTTTATCTGAGAATGTCTTTATTTCTCCTTCATATATAAAACTTAGTTTTGCAGGGTACAGAACTCTAGCCTGGGCATTATTCTGTTTCAGAAGAGTGAGAATGGGGCCCCAGGCTCTTCTTGCTTTTCAGTTGAGAAGTCTGAAGTAATTCTTATAGGCTTTCCTTTGTATGTTACTTGTTTCTTTCACCTGACAGCTCGTAGTAGGGCCTCCTTAGTCGATATTTTAGTCAATCTGATGACTGCATGACGTGGTGTTTTTCTATTTGCATTGAATCTCCCTGAGGTTTGCTGTGCTTCTTGTATCTGTATATCTAGATTTTTAGCAAGGCCTGGGAAATTCTCCTCTATTAAATCTTCAGATAGGTTATCCAGCCCTTGCATGTTTTCTTCTTCATTTTCCGGAACACCGATCACAGGTATTTGGTTTTTTCACATAATCCCACATTTCTTGTAAGCTTGTTTCTTTTTTCTTTATTTTCTGCTCAATCTCTGTGACTGACTTATTCATTTGGAAGGAGCTGTCTTCAATCTCTGAGATTCTTTCTTCTGTTTGATCTACCCTGTTCTTTTTTTTTTTATCATAATTGCACATATTTAAGATGTAGACTTTGATGTGCTTAGAAATGTGGACACAGCTGTGAAACTTTCCACGGGCAAGACAATGAGCATCTCCATCCTCCACACAGGTTCCTCTGTGGCTCTTCGGAGCCCCTCCCCCATCCCCAGGCAGCCACTGGCCTGTTTTGTTACTGAGGCTTTCCACAGTGTTTTGAAGTTCCCTGAATAAGTCTTTTATTTCCAGGAGTTCGGTTTGATTTTTCTTTAATATTTCAATTTCTTTAGTGAATTTGTCTTCCAAATCCTGGATTTTTTTGTGGTTTCCTTGTGATGGTTATCCACTTTTCCTTGCATATCATTGAGCTTAGTTACAATCCATGTTTGGAATTCTTCTTCTGTCATTTTCGTATTCTGGACTTGGTTAGTGTCATTGCTAGAGAGCTGGTGTTCTTCTTTAGGGGTGTGCTTTCCATTTGATTTTTCATACTTCCAGAAATCTTTTGCTGGGTCCTGCCCATCTGGATCTGCTGTTACTTTTCTTTGTTTTGCTCTGTGTATTTTCTCTTGATCTTCCGCTAGAGGGAGCCGCTAGTATGTTGCCCAGGGTTCTCTTGATGGGAGGGATTACTTGGGGAACTTGTTTTGGTCTCTTGCCAGGGTTTTGATTCCCTAGTGGCGGGTTTCTCTGTTGGTAGTTGACCGAAGGTGAAAATGCAATCGTACCTGAGGACTTGAACTGGTCTGGCGAGGAAAGTCACTGGGCTGTCAGCTATTGGTGAGTGCCAAAGCCCCAGGGACTGGCGCTTGTCGCAGAGGGGGAGTGGCTCTTTATGTCTCGCTGCTGCAAGCTCAGAGGCAGCACAAAAGATGCTGGCCAGAGGGAGGGGGTGCCTTCCCAAACTCCCCAACGCTCCAGCGCCTTCAGCTTCCGTAGGCGTCTGCCCCTCACAGCTGAGGAGGCACTCAGAATTCACTGCTCAAAGAAACTGGCCTGGCTAGTTGACTTTAGGTCCTGGAAGGGCAGGGCTCATTGCGAGAGCTCCCAGGCTGGGGGAAGGGAGCTGTTCCGCACCTGCGACCTGCTGTGGGCCCTGAGCTGGGGGTGCTCTGCCGTCTCCTTTATGTCTCCCTCCCCCAATTTCACGCCAGTCCAGCAATAGCTCTCGCTACTACTGGCCCACCCTGAGCAGTCCCAATCACCAGCGGCAGTTTCCAGGTTAGAGTCCTCTACTCAGTAATCACCTCCCCGTTCAGGACCCGCTGGGTGCCAGAGACCAGCTTCCTGACTCCTAACTGCCTCCGGAGGTAGCCCAGCCCAGCTCCTCCCCTGTCCGGTGCAGTCCTGACAGGGAGCTCCGGGGAGTTCAAGATGCTTCCCACTTGTGTCTCCTCTCCGCTGAGCCCCACGTTTCCTGACCCAATTCTACATCCACTTCACACAAGCCCCTGACTCTCGGTGGGCTTGTAAGTCAATGGGGAAGCTAGACTGTCTCGTGAGGGACTTGTCCCGGTGCACTTACTGGCCAGGCTGGCGCCGCCGTCTCACGCTCCACTCTTTAGTGTCTGTCTGAGCTTTCCAGGTTTTGCGTTCCAATCTCCCGTTCACCTTATTCTTTTTCCTGATTTGTGTGTCCCCCGCTGAATCTCCACCGATTCACCTCACTGTTTTTGCAGGAGAGCTATCCAATCGTGTGTAGCAGACCAAGATCTACGTCTCTTTCTCTGGAAGCGGGGATCCGGGAGGCTCCCCTAACTCCGCCATTTTTTCCCCCCTTCATAAGGTCTTAATTGTTGGGTACCTTTCCTTCAAAGTGCATAATAAACTATATTTTGACTATCTTAAAAATTACATATTTTATTTTTGTATAGTATTTACATTAGAAAAATACAAATTTACTTCTTAGAAACATGGAAAATGGCTAAGAATTGCAAGAGTAGTTGTTGGGACACTACTCTTTAAAACAAAATCTCTTGCTACCCCAAGAAACATCTCCATGAAATTAGAAGAGAAAGAAAACAGTTTATTACTAAATAAGCATTAAAATGGAATGTGATGCACATCACAAGGCATCCCACTAAGGATATTGGGAAGACAGAATGATATCCCCCTCTTACGTAGCCAAGCAGATACAACCTGTTACACATATGTTCTCAAGATAAACAACAGCTAGTTCTCAAGTAAGAGAACTTGATAGCACTCTTTGCCACACCTAGTTCATCATAATTTACACCGGATTCTTAAATCCTATGTAAGGGTGAATACAAATAATAATAGGTGATTTAATTCTCCCTATTAAAAACAATGGCTTTTTTAGTGGTCATTCATCCTCTGGTGACTCAGATACAAGAAACTCACTCTTTGGCCTTGGATTTGGTGCCTCAGAAGAATCTGAATACAAGTCGAGAAAACGTCAGAGCACTGGCAGTTTAACGTTAGCAGGCTCAGCAGCAGGAACCGTTAGAGAAAAAATACTCTTCTAGGAAATAAGTGCTTTCTTTTTTCATTTGAGATAACCTGATAATCTTTGTTTTATTTGCAGGAAATGGCTTTAAAAGTAAGAGAAACTCCTAAGGCTCTAATTCCCATGCCAATTAGAGTGATAAATTCTGTCTTCAGAGAATTTTGGCAAAGAAGTCTACATTAAATTAATTTTTTTGAAAATTTTTTATATTATTATGCTGTCTTGGTACTATTATTATAATTGCTATTCATTTTATGACATTTTTCATTATATAAATTAATAATTTAAAATGCTTCTTGGACCCAAATATTCAGGGTCTCTCCCCTCACATTTCTGTATCCAGCCACCATTTATTTTTTACATCACAATTCTCTCTTTAAATTACAACCTCAATTTGCTGAATAATATCATAAAGCACAGTTTCTAAATGGTTTGTGGCCTGCGATTTTTTTTGTCTTGGGAGAGAAATGCAAATTTCTTTAGATGAGTCATGTTCTCTTTGGTTCAATGTAGTTTTTCCTACTGGCCTATTCAAATTTTTACTATACTTGCCTCGTACCTGACATCTGTATAGTTTGTACGTCTATAAAAATGAGAAAGAATGAAGTCAGGAGAGAAAAATAACTTCAGTATTTTACATTAAAATTTAATATTTGAGTCCATGTGGTGAAAAGGCAGAAACAGCTTTGAGTGTAGGGGTGTGGTTGAAATATCTTTAGGAAGGACACAAAGTTTTCTTTTTTTCCATGAAGTTGGTATTATTTTGTATTCATTTATTATGTAGTCCCCATTTAATAGAAAAGGAATCTTTGTTTTAGAAATGTTGAATTCTTTATCCAAGGACAGTCCAATGGCATAGTCAAGGGCAATATTATATAAATGCAGTGTCTAAATAATTAAAAGTTACAAGTAAAAGGACCAAAATATTAAATGTGTTTTCTCGTCCACCTTGACAAAAAAATCAAAAACAAAAAACAAAACACGTGATATTCTGGAAGGTCAGGTTCCAATGCAGAATTTTCAGATTCATTAGAATTCAAAGCATGAGTTGGGTTGGTTGTGCCTTAGCCAAGGTCTCTATACCCCTTCTTCTTCTATGTCTGGCTTTGTCTCAAACTGAGAGTGATACCCCAGCTGACCTCAGTCCATCTACTTCGGCAAATTGGCCAACCCCTGGCCATCACTCAGGGCTAGGTGTTCAATCTTTGCAATGTGGTCTGACTGGGGCAAGAAGGTCTTGGGAAAGATGTCCATGCAGGACATGTCTGATTGCACGTGGGGAGTCCAGATGGGTTTGACTTAGAAGTCCATACTTTTTTCATGACTGAATGCCATTTTACTTCTGTCTGTGGATCCACACCTCTCACCTCTCACAAAAATCAACTCATGCTGTGTCACAGATCTAAACCTAAGGAGTGAAACTATTAGAATTCTAGAGGAAGAAGTTGGAAATACTCTTCTAGACATTGGCCTAGGCAAAGAATTTATGAAGAAGACCCCAAAGGCAATTACAGCAACAACAAAAATAAATAAATGGGACCTGATCAAATTAAAAAGCTTCTGCACAGCCAAAGAAATTGTCACAAGAGCAAACAGGCAACCCACAGAATGGGAGAAAATTTTCACGTGCTACAAATCAACAAGAAAAAAATCAAACAACCCTATCAAAAAGTGGGCAAAGGACATGAACAGAAACTTTGCAAAAGAAGACAGAATAATGGCCAAAAAACATATGAAAAAATGCTCAACATCTCAAAGTAAGATGTTTTTATGTTAAGCAGAAATTTTGAAACTACATGACGTTGAAGAAAGACACAGAGGGTAAAAGAGAAAAGCAGGAAGAGTATGTAGTAAAGAAAGATAGGTCGAGGGAAAGAGGAGATAAAGATAGGAAATGCTGTTTATGGAGGAGTAGTGTAAATAATAGTGGTTTGAGGGTTACTTAATAATAATAATACTCCATAAGAGTAGCAATAATATAATAGTGTCACTTAATGTTATATAAGATGATACCTGGTTCAAGGACTTGTATTCCTCCTAAACCAAACACCTATATGTGAATATTATAATTTTATAGTCTCTTTATTGTTGGGTATCTTTCCTTCAAACTATATTAATAGACTATCATATTGACTATTTTCAAAATTACATAAAAATTTTTGTATACTATTTGCATTAGCGAAATACAAATATATTTTTTTATAAACAGAAAATGGCCAAGAATACAAGAGTAGTCGTTGGGGAATTATAATTAAAAACGAAATCTCCTGCCAACCCAGAAAACCTCTCCATGAAAGCAGAAGAAAAAGACAACATTTTTAATACTGAATAAGCATTACACCTGAATGTGGTACCCATATTGGTTGTGATAACTAACCAATGATTAGTTATCAAGGAAGAGGACTTTAAAGCACCATTTGTCATACCTAGTTCATCCTAAATTTCCTTGGTAGGTGGGGTAGCCACTTTGCTGATGACTTTAAAATAAAAAATAAATTTCCTGTGTATTTATGACTGGAGGGAGATTTGCAATTTGTGGCCAGACACTGGGTGAAGATTGGCTCCTACCTCCTAGGAACCTAGGAGTTAGGGAGCTATCTTCCCCAATGTTATTGCATTTCCAAATGATGGCCACAGACCCTGAGGAAGCGTGCCTGGAGTGCTTATTTAGTCTTTGAAAAGATTTATGTACAGTTCAGAATGGTATGGAAAAAACAAACAAGTTATCTTTTTGTTTTTTTTTTTTTTTGGTCACATGGGCCTTATCATTTAAAGCACAAATTTATAGTACAAGTCTCCCCTAAATAATAGAATATGCGAATCTTTAAAAAGTTCATTTCTTCTGTTCCATTACCTTAGAGCAGTGATTCTTAACTTTTTAAAATTTTATTTTTTAAGTGACATATAATAACTGTACATATTTATGGAGTACATTGCAATGTTTCAGTGCATATAGAGATCGGGGTGATTAGTATATCCATCATCTCAAATGTATATCATATCATTGTGTTAGAAACTTTCAATATCATTCTTCCAGATATTTAAAACTATGTATCGTATTATTGTGTGTACATTTTAGAGAAGAATAGGAAGTACATACAAGTTTTCTACAGCCAATGCTCTATGAAAATATGCGTCTGAGGGATAATTCTCTTTCCTTATTTTTAATGGGGAGAATTAAACCACCTATTTTAATTTGTATTTGCCCTTACATAGTCTTCAAATTTTACCTACAAATCATGTGCATCTTTTTCTGGTCTATTTGGTGACCAAATGTATGTCTTCCACCACTATACAGGAATTATCATAGTTATTAAGATGTTATTAATTCTGAAGTATTTCAGTTTTATCATAGAGATTTAAAAAATGCAAATAGCGTGACATAAAGCACATATGCCTCATGTGACAAAGTATATAGTATCTTAAGAAGTGGTCTTTGTTGGTGAGGGCATTTATTAAATACGTATTAATTGAGCGCCCTCTATGGTTCAGGCCCTGTTCTAGACACCAGGGATATCTCAGTGAATAAAACAGGCAAAGAAACCTTGAGTTTAGGGAGCTTAAAATGTAGAAGGATAACGTCAATAAAGAATAACATAATTAGCAGTAAACATGGTATATTGTAAGGTGATAAATTCTATGAAATAAAATAGAGTAATATAGTGGTAATTGAGAATATAAGGGTGGGGTTACCATTTTAATTGTCAGAGAGTGCCTCTTTGATGAAAGTTAAGCTGAGACTTGAAGGAGATGAATGTTACAATTAATCTATGAGTAAATGTTTTCATCTTCTTTTTCTTTGCAGAACTACCAAAAGGAGAATCAGGTATGTTATTAATTTCATCAGCTACAAGGTGCAGTGGCCAAAGACAGTGTGGATTGAATGGAGCAGAATATTCTGATGGAGGAAAGTGGGGTTGGGAAATTCAGGCTTAGTAATGGAGAAGGGAAAAGGCAGGGGCGTTTCTGCCCCATCCAGGACAGGATGAGTTTCTAGTACACATCAATTATGAAATCTTTGCAGCTCCATTCTACTCTCTTTCTTGAGGTCTTAGATCATGAAAAGAAGCTGTAGATAATGGGATGAAGTCAATTAGTGGTGTATGCTGTTTCAAGTGCAGCCAGAATAATGGGACTTATGCATAATAAAATGTGGCTTTTCATAGTGTCATAATCAGATCACCTTTATAGTTTGTGCCAGCAATGTTGTTTTCAAAGAAAATCTTTTGTTTTCACTGTAGGTGGCTTTTTTTATGGTCGTTCATCCTCTGGTGACTCAGACACAAGAAACTCACTCTTTGGTCTTGGATTTGGTGCTTCAGGAGAGTCTGAATACAAGTCAAGAAAACATCAGAACACTGGCAGTTTAACGTTAGAAGACTCAACAGGAGGTACTGTTAGAAGAAAAATACTCACTTAGGAAGTAAATTCTTTTTATTTTTTCACTTTGTACAATCTGATAATCTTTTTTGTATTTGAACACATAGCCTTAGTTGTAATAGTGGGGACTCCAAAGGCACTAATTTTTCCAGTTTTAATTAGAATGATAAATTCTGTCTTCAGAGAATTTTGGCAAGGATGTTTACATTAAAATAATTTTTTTGATAATTTTTAAATTTTCCAATGCTATCTTTATACTATTGTTATAATGATTATTCATTTTATGGCTATTTTTCACTGTATAAAATAATAATTTAAAATGCTTCCTAGACCCAAATGTTATGTAGCATCTTTCCACTCATTTTTTTGTATCTATTACAACAAAAAATCATTTTCTAATCGCAATTCTCTGTATAAGTTACATGTTCATTTTGCCGAACAATATGATAAAGTTGAGTTTCTAAATAGCTCATAGCCTGCAATTTTTTTTTTTTTTTAAGAAAAATGTAAGTTTTCTTAGGGGAAGCATGTCTTTTCTTGTTCAACACATTTCTCCTTACTGGCCTATTCAAGCTTTTATTGTACTTGCATGATCCCTGAAATCTCTATCATTGGTGCCACTACAAAGATAGGAATGAAGGATGTCCAGTGAAGACAACTTCAACATTTTATATTATAATTTAATATTAATAATTTGAGTCCATTTGGTGAAAAGGCAGAAACAGCTTTAGGTATAGGGGTGTGATTGAATTATCTTTTTGAAGGGCACATTTTTTTTCTTTCCGTGAAGTTGATATTCTTTTGTATTCATTTATTATATAGTCCCCATTTAATAGAAAAGGAAACTTTCTTTTAGAATAGTTGAATTCTTTATCCAAGGACAGGCCAAAGGCAAAGTCAGGGGCTATCTTATAAATGCTGTGCACAAGTAATTAAAAGTTATAAAGAAAAGGAGCAGAATATCACATAAAATGTATTTTCTTATCCACCTTGACAAAAAAAAAAAAAATGTGATACTCTGGAAGGCCAGATTGCAATGCAGAGTTTTCAGATTCATTGGAATTCAGTGCATGAGCAGGGTTGGCTGTGCCTTAGCCAAGATCCCTATCCCTTGCTCTTTCTATCTCTGGCTTTTTCCCACAGTGAGAGGGATATCCCAGTTGACCTATCTCAATCCATCCACTTTAGCACACTAACCCCACCCTGGCCATCTCTCAGGACTATGAGTTCAATCTTTGCAATACCATCCGACCTTGAGAAGAAGGTCTAGGGAATGTTCACCCTGCAGGCCCAAGTAATGGTCTTGGGACTATTGCCCTGGGAACTTAGAATATGATCCAGAATGGGAGAGGGAGAGTGTCACAGGCTCTGGGTAGGCATGTCCCCTTGACTCTCAGCTATATTCTTTGCCTTCTAAAGAGGGCCACGACTCAAGGAAGGCCAAGATGAGACTTGCATATATCAGAGCCAGAACTCCTCCTGTCCGAGTCTGACAGAGGTCCTGTCCAAGGCTGTTTTCATTGCACGTGGGAGAGCTCAGATGGATTTGATTCAGAAGTCCATACTTTTTCCATATCTGGACAGTACTTTACTTCTTTTTCTTTTGCCATCAAAGAAAGATATTTATATACTAAGGAGCAAGTCTAAAATTACATGGCTATGATGAAAGACAATGAGAAAGGGGGTTAGTAACGGCAAGGGAGCAGACAGGGAAGTTTCTGTGCTGTCCAGGAGAAGAAGAGTGTCTCGTGTATGCCAATTAGTTAGCCCTCACAGCTCTATTCTACTTTCTTTCTTGAGATCTAGAACCATGCCAAAAAGATATGAATGTGATGACTAAGTCAATCAGCGGTGTATGTTTTTCCAAGTGCTGCCAGGGACTTAACAAAAAATGAAATGTGGCTTTTCAGAGTGTCAGGATCAGATCACAGGTATAGTCTGCACTAGCTTGCAATGCTGTTTTCTAATAAAATCTTCTGTGATTCACTGTAGGTGGCTTTTTTTATGGTAGTTCATCCTCTAGTGATTCAGACACTAGAAACCCACTCTTTGGCTTTGGCATTGATGCTCCAAGGGAGGATGAAGACAAGTCGAGAGGACGTCGGGACACTGACAGTTTAGCATTAGAAGACTCGACAGCAGGTACTGTTAGAAAAAAAAATACTTACCTAAGATGCTAGTGATTTTTTTTTTCCATTTTGGATAATCTGATAACATTCACTGTATTTGAAGGTATAGCCTTAATAGTGGTAGTGAAGACTTTAAACGCACTAATTCCAGTGCCAATGAGAGTGATGAATTCTGTCTTAGGAGAATTTTAACAAAGGCATTTAAGTAAGCCAATTGTTTTCCTGATAATTTTTTATTTTTTCATGCTATCTTTATACTTTCTACTATTATTATAATGACCATCCATTTTCATTACATTTTTCACTTTATAAATTAATAACTTAAAATGCCTCCTGGACCCAAATATTATATAGAGTCTCTGCATCCAACCACCATTTGTTTCCTATACCAGGATTGTCTCTTTCAATTATACAATTTGCTGAATAGTTTTATAAAGCAGAGTTTCTACACAGTTTGTGGTTTGCAATTTTTTTTTGAGTGGGGGGAAGTAAATTTCTTTAGGTGAGGCGTGTCTTCTCTGGTTCAACACATTACTGCCTACTTGCCTATTCAAACTTTTACTTGTACTTGCCTGGTCCCTGAAACCTCTAGTTCATGCCTCTACAGACATGGGAAATAATAAGTTCCAGTGAGGAAAATAGCTTCAATATTTTATGTTAAAAATATTTATGTCCATGCATTGAAAATGTAGAAACCGCTTTTGGTGTAGAGGTGTGGTTGAAACATCTTTAGGAAGGACACAAAGTTTTCTAATTTTCCAGGCACCTGTTTTGTGATTGAGAAACTCAGTCTGACCAAGGAGTTAAGGCAAATATATTATATTTGTTCTTTTTTTATAATACTGAGGTGTTAATCATCTTCTCATGTTCTGTAGAAGCCAGTGAAACTTTATCTTTAATGGCCTCAAAGCTTCACTTTTCTTATGGAATTCTCTCAAACTTCATGGTAAATTGGTTGCCATGTACACTTCTGATTATACCATGTAGCATCGTCTATGGAAAGATATGGGGTGGGGGAGATATAGAATACATCAGGAACTATAATGTAGACCTTCTTCAAGCAATGTGTATAGATTAATTTCTTGTATTATGTGAATGAATGCAACTTTTCTCTGATAATGATTGTATTTTGTGTATGATAGTTGAAACCAATTCAGCAGGTGACATTGCCAACAGTGTCTCTGATGGCATGGAAGTTGGTGGTACTTCTTCAACTCAAATTGAAATTGATAGGGATCTATCTGACCAAAATGAATTTGATGCCAATGCAGAATATGGACTAGCTGGATCTCATTTTGCTGCCAGGGAAACAGATATTTTAAGTTGTTTCTGAGTTTCTGCTTTTGACAAAAATTCAGTTAGCAGAGCAGGGATTAATGGTGTCTTTGACTAGGGCAGATTTAGTGTTAGAGGAATTCATGAAAAAGATTTGTAAACTATATGTTTGGTTCTTAAAGGATCTGTGTTATCTTCAACAGAAATAAGCAATTTAAACACTTTAGTGAAGAGGCAAATAGATTTCAGGTTTTTATTGAATGACCTGAGACCTGGGAGAAAGAGGCCTAGTTTCTATTCCCAGTCATTTACACTAACCTTCTTGTTTCCAAGTTTTGTCATTTGGGAACAGAAAAACTTTGGGCTCATGTTTCTGTCCGATATTTACCATGCTAACTTTTAAAATTCTATTACTCATATTTGGGTTAGTTTTTTTGAAAAAGAATGACAGAAAAAAATAAATTTGTGGAAGTATGGATAATTAGCATTCTGTGTTCAGAAATCAGAGACAGTGAAGGAAGCGAGGGTCAATAAAGTATAGTAACTTTAGGTATTTTTTAGTTAGAGTGATTTACTTTAAAAGATGTGGACATTGGTAGCACAGGAAGTTGGTGGTAAATTCATAGGCCTTGGTGACAATGACCATAGTGAAAATGGAATGAAAGTTACTAGAGAATCTAATCCCAGTGGTTTAAGTGGTGATATTTAATTCTTGTGCATAAAAATGTTTGAATCATAAATTTGCTGAATTATATTCTGAGGACAATCACTCTGTATTCCACAAGTTGTACTGGTGCAAAAAAATGGAATTTTTTTTTGTGATATATCAGAAAATTTGGACTTTTATTCTGAGCAATTTGATTGAAAAAGATATGGAAGCAGTAGATCTCATTAGAATGATAACAGCAATAGTGGATCTGATGTTAGCAGCTCAGGTAGTCTAATCTTGGACTCCGCTCTGGTGAAATATAAATTGATTTGAGCTTTTCATCCACTATTTTATTAACGTTTTATTTCTCTGCCAGTGGGAAAGTTCTGGCTACTTGATTTTGGGCCTGGAGAAAGGAAAAGTGGAACCGAATTTGGTTTTGAAGATTCTAGTTCAAATCAACTTGGTGACAATGCCTATAGTGGTAAAGCCTTTGATGGAAATATATTAGGTAGTTTGGGAGGTTCTAGTTCCAGTGTGCTAGGTACTGATAGTTAATTTCTGTGCACAGAACAATTCTAAATCATAGTATGCATTGAAAGTAACTCCTGTGACCATCATTTTGTATTCAGCAGGTGCCTCAAGTGCAAAAAATGGGATTGAATATTCTGATGGTGTCTCTGAAGATTCAGGAGTCAATTGGGGGTCACCTGATCAACAGGGATTTGAATTCAGTGGAATTGTTGGGACTAGAAAGAGAAACAGTGACTCTGCTGAGGCTGGATACTTGAGTCCTAGGTCTGATGTCAGTGACTCAGGTATCCTAACCTGGACCCTATTCCCAAGAAATCCAAATTAATTTCTTTCTTCATTATTCCTTTAATCACACTTTGACTTTTCATTAGGAGGAAAGACTTGGTCTTCTGGTTCTGGAAGTGGTGAAGAAAGGAAGGGTGCAGCTGAACATGGTGTTGGTGCTTCTGGACTAAATGAATTCAGTGAAACTGGCCTTAGTGGTACAGGTACTTGTGATGCTAGAAAGGACGTTTCTGGATCTGCTTCCCATGGCTTAGGCATTGAGATTTATTTCTGATGATTAGAAAGTCAGAATTCTAGATTATATTTTAAAATAACAGTGAAAATTAGGCCAGGTGCAGTGGCTCAAGTCTGTAATCCCAGTACTTTGTGAGGCGAGGAGAGAGGATCACTTGAGGCCAGGAGTTCAAGACTAGTCTGGGAAACATAGGGAGACCATGTTTCTAAAAAAAAAAATTAGTCAGGCATGCTGGCATGCACCTGTAGACCTGTAGTCCCAGCTACTCAGGAGGCTGAGGTGGGAGGATGGCTTGAGCCTGGGAGTTTTAGGCTGCAGTGAGCTATGATCATGCCATAGCACCTCCGTCTAGGTGATAGAAATATCTTGTCTCTTAAAAAAAAAATGAAAATTAGAAACATTATTATAAATAATTTAAAAAGCAAGCCTGAATCCTCAAATGTTGACATGTATTTAGATATGATCAAGCAAAAGGCATAGGATGTGGAACTGGTTTTATGGCTCTGAATATATCAGTGTGGAATTCTTTTGGTTGTCTTTGGGCTAAATTGATTTGGAATCAATTGAAGAGGTGGTTAAAGAAGCAGACGATTTGTAGAGCTCAAACTTTTTGTCCTGGATCTGGACTTGGTGGCTTAAGTTTTCTTTGCAGGTCTATCCCTGAGAAGAGTAAGAGAGAGTTCTATCCTTTTTGAAAATCTCATAAAATTTAATATTTGCACTTAATGAAAACATTAGATTGAACAGTATTGGAATTTGCAGTAGAAATTTTTAAAATAATATTCGTTCTTTATGTGGGAACTGTGTTGATGCTGTTAACAGTGTTGGGCAGTCTTGGGAGCCACTAGAGTAGAAGCCCAGCCCACAGAACTGTGGGCAATAGATCACCTCTAATGAAAAAGGGTGCTCGAACAAATAATCAGAATTCATCTTTAGAACTTAATTTTAGGATTAATACCTTTTTTAAAAAAGTGAAATCTAATTAGCAAGAGACATGGTTTAGTACAGTAATGGAAGACCTAACTCAGAAATGAATCTCAGTAAATCTGTTCAAAAAAGGCTTGGGCATACAGAAATAATAATTGTATTTTTGGTTGTTTTTAATCTTTGGAAATCAGTTTTGAAGTCAATACTTCATGGAACCAAGAAATTTGAAAACATTTATTATTTATTGGTACTGATTTTGTTTAATCACAATTGGTACACATGGTTTAAAAGACTGAATTTCTGAACTCCAGATTTGCTGCCATTAACTGAGGTATTCAAATTTAGGTTTTGTTCCTGAGAAATGTATTCAGAATTGATTACCTTTCATCTTTCTATTGTGGAGTGGTTACCAATTTGAGGTTTTTCTGCTATTTGGACATCAGATTTTGACTGTTTTCATTTCTCCATATTAGGTAGACTTTTAATAAGTAGTGTTCTTTCTGGTAGTGTATTTAATGGCGGCAAATTTACTAGCTTTGCAATGGGAGATTCTGGATCTCTTGACATTAGTTAAGATGTCAGTTCATCTAGATTAGTGGTTTTCCTATTTCTAGTTTCTGTGAAGGCAGAATCCTTTGTTCAAGTGGCTTCTTGAAATAATACCTGGATTTCCCAAATGTAAAACAATCCAGAATGGGAGCAAGTTTGGTTGAAACTGGGATAGGAAACCTAAAACTCTGTCTATTCAACCATTTTCTTTTTTCCCTGGACGTATTTAAGACAATTGATCTGGAAGAAATTAATTTGATTAATTAATGGTAATGTAGTGGCAAGGCATTTAATTTTGTCACTCCAACAAGTTTTTGAGTTAATAATATTTTTTTCTTGTACAGCTTTACATGGTCTAAGTCTGCTAGCATTAGTATTGCTGAACTTAGATCCATGGTTTATCCATCAGATTAAAAAAATAATTTTACTGTGTAAAATTATACACAGAGAGTAGCCTAATCATTTTGTGTTAAAATAGGTGTCACAAGCTCATCTGAATACAGTACATCTGGATCACTCAGTATTCCAGGTAATTTGATTTATGACTTTGGTGTTTAAAAAGATATACACACACATACAATGCTGAAATGTTCTGTTGATTATTGATTTGCTAGGACTTGATATTATTGTATTTCTCATATTGGCTTTCAAGTGCTTCTTTTTGGGTACTAAAGTTTAGATGACCAACTAGGTATTTGAAACAATTTCATGAATAAGAGAGATTAAATTCATTAAGGGAATTTGAATAAAACATAGTACAAGTTCTCCTTTATTATTTTAGACATATTTTTAAAATATCCTTATAAATTAATTAGGAATTCAATTTATTTCCACTCAATTTGAGTAAAGACAACCTATAGTAAAGAGAAGTGGTTTCAAGATAGACAATATATATCATTGTGAAAAATATTTTAAAATTCTACCAAAATATCTACTTTTGTTATTGTTATTACTGTTCTGTCCTGCTTGCCTTTAGCCCTTGCCCTAAGATTTCATATAAATTTATGTGGTTACATAAAAGGGTTATTAGAAATAAACAATTGTGGGAAGCAAAGTTTCATGGTATACATATTTTTATCTTTGATCAGGAGAGTTACATTTTCCTTATATATAGATAATTGAATTATTAGTATTAGATAAAAGACTGATTGAATAAAATTTGTGTCATGGCTTCTGAATAAAAGGGGCATGCAATGTTTTATTTGTAAAGTTGAAAAATAGTTCTGTCAGGGATGTAACATATATTAGTAATTGTACATGACCCCAAATGAATAAGCTCTTAATGAATGTTGAGGAGACTATGGTTGATTGTTCGCAGAAACAATATGGACTGCAGAGATAATCATGTATGTGGCTTTGGCAAATCCCTGTTCTCACAAAGTCAAGTTATATATTCAAGATAAAGAAATTTATTTATGGCCTTCAATATCAACTTCTAAATTCCCATGTAGAAATTCTAATATTCTATATATCTAAAATAAATATGTCTTAAAATTTAAATTATCTATGTATTGTGTTGAATAGAAAAAGGATCGCATATTCCAGAAGCAACTCCGAAATACTCAGAAACAAATGCAATTATTGGTAAGTAAAAATGGCTCTGATATCCACCCATATTTTTATGCCCAAGCCAGTTCTTAATGAAGTCACAAAGTAACCGAAATTTAAAACTAGTTTTAAAAAATTTGCCCAGCATCTATGTGTTTAATCATTGTATATTTGAATGACATCACATTTGTACTATTTTTTCTCCAAACAATATGTTTAAATATATATATATATACCCACACACCTACATACAAACATATATACATACATAGATATATACACATACATTTATATGTATATAGAGAAGTAATGTGATTCTTCACACTCATTCAATATAAATGGTACCACATTCAGACAACATTAGAAAAACTGCCTCTACAAAACAGCAAAATAAGTAAGAAAACAAACTACAACTTCCCTCCATTTATCCCTCCTCATCTTAGAGACAATTTCTGTTTTCCTGTGGGAAAGAAGATGTTTTTATTCTTGTTTTGTTTCAACCAGAATGGAAATTTTGGGTACTCCAAAGAAGTACCCAGGTACTACCTCGAGTGCGTTTTTTGTAGTAGTGAGAGAAAGAAAACACTGATTTAAGGTGGTGGCTGTGAAAATAGAACCTTTCAGTGATTTTTCTCCCATTGAGTCATGAAAGCTTTGAAAAGCAGAACTAGAAGATACGTTACTTGTTCTAAATAATTCTGAATGCTTTCCTGTGAATATTTTGTAGGTGAAGCTGCTACCTGGGGCAAAGGCGCATATAAAGCTTTCAATGGCCGCATCTTTTCCTTTGAATCTTCATGCGCGTACACTTTCTGCCGTCACTGCGTTCAATCTGGAGATTTCAATATTGAGATCAAACGAAACAATGACAGTGAGATTGAAAAAATAACAGTTCTAATTGACAATAATGACATCTCTATTTTTGGTGATCTTATTTTAGTTAATGAAGAAAGGTAAATACTAGTGTTTTGGAAAATGCTATGGAATTACTTGAAGTAAACTGAGCAAAAAAATAAAATAAAAAGAAAAAATTAAATAGGAAAAAGATGGTACTCTTTTCCCATTTTGATGTTTGTATTGATATTTATAATTTTTTTAACTTATAAATTGGACAGGAGTTTGATAAACATCTAAGACTTGGCCATATTTGGAATTGTAAGATACTGTATTTGTTCCTATAATAAGGTGGAAAAAATAGAGTATTTCTGTTTGACTATTCTGAGTATCTAGATTTTGGAAAACATATATTCAACAAAACAGTTCACAGAATATTTCAATTTGCATTTGCATGTTTAACACTATATATAAATTTGAGATTTTAAAAATTAGTGATTGAAGAAATTGAAACTCTCAGGCCACTATTTTTAGAAGAAGCAATTCATTTTTGGAAGGGATGCATATGTGAATACTTTCCAGGATAAGAAGATGAGGCATGCTATTCTACTAGTGAACATTTCAAATTATTTGATTATTTTTTCTGACTCTGAATCAATGTTTCATCTTGCTCATTTCTGCAAAGCCCCAAGGATCTATTAATTGTTCCTTAGAAGATTTTCCAATATTACAAAAAGTCATTGTTTCTTATTTTCTGAAATGATAAGAAAAACTAATATTTATAAGCCAGCATTATATTTATAACATACTAAATATGGAAACATGAATTATCAGAAAAATGTGCTGTAATAGTACTATTCTTATCTTTTAAATGTACTTGTATTTTATACTTTTCAGTGTACAGATACCGTATAACAATAAGTTGATTCGCATTAAAAAATATGGAGAATACAATGTCCTGAATAGCCGTAGAGGAATCCTTTCTTTAATGTGGGACAAAGATAATAAACTCTCAGTAAGTCCATCTGTGATTTTCTTATAATCTTGTGCTTTTTGTCTTTGAGTTTAAGTTATAAAAACAATATAGTATAAGGAAAATATTAATAAGAGGTAAGGTTTATTGAGAAATTTCTATGTATATTAGTCACTATACAAAGCACTATCTTATTTAATATTAAAAATACATTCAAGTCCGTACTATTATTAACCTTATTTTGCAGATGATGGAACTCAGGAAATGCTGGCTAAGGAAAGTTAAATAATTTTTCCAAGGACATATAGTTAGTAAGTGGTGGAATCAGTAACTATTCCAAATTCTAGAGGCAGGTCCTTAAGAAAATGTCCCTTAATACACTTCTAAGTAACCAGCTTAAACAGAATTGAATTTGAGGAGGCCCTGTTTTTCGCTTTGGGTAAATTTTGTTTTGAGATATTTTCAATATTTTATAAACATATAAACATAATTTTTTTTTAAAAGCTCACTCTTCACAAGCAATATCCAACTTGTGGTCTTTGTGGTAACTTCAACACCACTCCAGGTAAGATTTCAATGGGTTATGCCTAAGAAAATTGCTTTCCAAAAGAAAATTGGGAATTAAAATAATTTTTCATATTTTGATAAATCTACTAACAATTTGCCTTTGTCTAAAGAATGAGAATTTTTAAAATGAAAAAATATATTTATGTTGCCAAGTTTCAAGTATGAAATTTGAAAATAATGTACATAGATAAAGAATAACTTGAACTAAACAATGCTTTCTTTTTAAGGGTCAGATATTAATGAGCACATTGCCAATAGTAAGATTCCTGGTGATTGTCCCAGTGCTATTAGTAAAAGCTATGAAGTTTGTGAAGATGGAGTACAGGTATGTAATTTATATTTCATTTTTGTAATTTCAGTAATATTTCTCTTGGTTTCTTTTTTAAAATGAATTTTATTTTGTATGTTTAAGGTTTACAACATGATATTATCGGATACCTCTAGATGGTAAAAAAGGTTATTATATGGAAGCAAGTTAACATATCTAGCATCTCATAATTACCCATTTTTTTGTTTTTATGTAAGAGCAGCTAAAATCTACTCATTTAGCATGAATACCATATACAGTATAATTTTATTACCTATAGTCCTCATATTGTAGATTAGATATCTAGATTCATTCATCCTACATATATGCTACATTTTATCCACTGGACTCTATCTCCCAATTTCTTTTCCCCACCCCACCCTCTCTGGTAATCACTGTTGTATTCTCCATCTCTGTATATTTGAATTTTTTTTTTTTGGATTCTACATATAAGTGATGTCATGCAATATTTTTCCTTCTGTGTCTGGTTTATTTCACTTAGCATAATGTCCTCTAGGCTCATCCATG
>NW_012137191.1:7761273-7767006 GCF_000956105.1 Propithecus coquereli | reverse complement strand
TTATTATTACATTATAATATAGAATGAAATAATTATACAACTCACAATAATGCAGAATCAGTGGGAGCCCTGAGCTTGTTTTCCTGCAACTAATGCCGCCACTGATCTGACAGGAGGCAGAGCTCAGGCAGTGATGTGAGCAACGGGGAGTGACTGTAAATACAGATGAAGCCTCGCTCACTACCCTACTCACCTCCTACTGTGCGGCCTGGTTCCTAAAAGGCCACAGACCAGTACCGGTCAGCAGCCAGTGGTTGAGGACCACAGTGCTAAAATGTTTTTTCCAAAATATTATGATATTTACTATATATTTGTGTAACAGTTCTAATTTCCTTTGCATAGTGTTCGTGTTTTAGTTTGTCTGTAAACTGACATGCTTCACCTCTCCATTACTGGAATCACTTGATGGGTACTGACTTGACTCTTCTCTTAGAGTTTGGACATCCATGTACCATGTCCTACTCCCTTACTTTGGCCCCAGATATCCAGTCTGAATTGTCATCCCCCATATCCTTTACGTTCTTTTTGAAAAAGTTACAGGTAATATTTTTGACTTCAACACTTGAAAATAGTCATTGTTTACTCTGTGAAATTTCTGGACTTCAGTAATTCTGTTATGCTGAATTTGATAGACTGCATCCATTTGATGACTAAATGAATGTTCACATATCCCTATTTCAATCTACAGCAAAATTCTCAAGATCAAGAGATGCATGGATAGTATTGATAGAAGAGACTTCTGTTTCATTGACAATGGATGCTGTACTTATAGCTATCTTGTCATGTTCTGGCAAAGCAAATTAAGCTGTGGCATTATATAAGAACATCTGCCATCTTCCTTGTGAAACCCTCCTTGATCTTTGCAGTTGGAATTGTCTTCTGTTTCCTCTGTTGCCATATGCCACTCATTTGCACTTATTTACTCTATGAAACCCATTGACACTTATAATAATGTATCATCCATAAAAATTGCCCATGCTTTTATCATATGTTCCCTATAAAATTATGATTTATGTGATAACAGGGATTATGTTTTATATATTGTGGTAGTTGCACAGTATTTGAGAACTTATTCCTGCTTACTCAAAAATGTTATTTGAATGAATATATAAATTTATGTTAAAACCAATGTATATTTACTAAGGACCAGCATATGTAAAAGACATTGTGTTAAGTCCACAGCATATAAAATTATATTTCTTGCCCTAAAGGAACCTATAATTTGGTAAGAAAATGTACAAAGGATCATAGATGCAAAAAATAATCTTTGAAGATTTTATTTCACTTAACTTTATACCTTACTTGGAGAATGTTATCAGCCTTCCTGGAGCCTAATTGGTGCAAATTATGCATTTGTTTGACAGTAGCTTTTGTGTTTCTGAAAACATATTGTTAAAATAGAAAACATCTATGTGGCAGTTGAACTATGTTGAAATTTGAAATTTTTAGGTTCCATAATATATATCTTTACTTCCTTTACCAACATATAACAAACATGTTGTTTCCAGAGCAAACACACATGGCTCCCTCAAAGAAAAGGCAGAGTCACTCTATTTTATGGTCATCTGTTTGCTCATCAGATATAAGCAGATTAACAGTTAAAGGGACAATATTTCTGTCTATTGTGGTATTCCATCAGTTACCATCCCAATCTTTAGCAATGATTAGTCTCTCTTCTCCTCTTCTCACCCCTTCCATTTTTCAAGTTCTAAAATTCATGTCACCTCTAGAGACATTTTGGATAAGTTTAGGTATGATAATTTTTGAAGTCACTATATAGCAATCCACAATGTCAAGTATCCAAAAGTATTCTTTCAGAAGTCACTTTGCCAACTATAATACATCAGAAACTTCCATTTCAACCAGTGTCCAACAATTCTCCTTGTCAAAGCTATAGGATGTTATGCAAAAATGAAACAGAACAAATTTCCATGCTTGTCTCTTTAAAAAATTCATCTTGTCCATTTTTCTTATTTTTTATTGTCCATTTTAATAAAACATCATGCTTTATTTTGCAGTATTGTAACAAAATTATTTTAACCTACTTTGAGAAATGTGGAAAGGTTGCCACTTTATCCAATGACTATAAAATGATCTGCATTGATGAGTACTGCCAAACTAGAGACAAAAATTCTACATGTGACACGTATTCAGAATTGTCCCGCCTCTGTGCCTCAGATGGTCCTGGCACCTTTGAATCTTGGAGAAACGATTTCAGTGTGGTCTGCGGTAGGTTTTTACCTTTACTGTAGATTACAAATGAGTACATCTCTATAGCTCTTTAAAGTTAAGCTACAGTTCAATGTAATCTCAAATGATTCTAAGCTCCAGGAGGGATCTTAGAGATCGTGTCTTGTCTCTCACATACACTTATGAGGAAACCGAGGCTTTTTTTGGTGACGCGACTTGCCCGACATCGCAGTGCTTTGTGTTGTGATCTTAATTAGGAATTTTGTAGTCATTACAATCAGCAAAAGTCATGGGGAAAAGTGAGTGAATTCTGTAAAAAATAATTGGAAAATTTATCAAATGTATACTGATTAGTACTATGATTTTTTCCAAAAAGGTTGGTAAAACATAAATATGAGCTTCATGCAAATATAAATATATTTCCACTTATGCTGAGTTCAATCTTCATAATATCAATAGAGTATCAATTTTAACTTAAGATGAAATTAAATTATATACAATATACATTTCCTCCAAATTACATATTGTATCATAAAATAATGCATGGGAAAGTGACATAATTTACTTATATCTAGTATCTTTAAAGACTGACATATCTTGAAAATCAGACTCAATCCCATTTGAAAAGCTCCTCATTAGAATATTATGTATTTATCACATTCATTTCCCTCTAATTTCCACATATATATTTCTGTATTTTCCCAGAAAAACCTAGCTGCCCAGAACAACATATCTACAAAGAATGTGGACCCTCCAATCCTGCAACTTGTTCTAATGTGGCACCTTTTCAAGACAGTGAATGTGTGAGTGGCTGCACCTGCCCAGAAGGTAATACACCTGTGAGAGTTTTTACACTAACACAGCTGAAAACAAAGTGGGACTCAAGTCTTGCCAGAGAGGTGACTTATTTGTAACAAGATATTTCAACAATTCAGCTGTTCCTAATCTATCCTCCTAGCAAACTGCAGAGGAAGGTTAGATGAATTTTAAAGCTAATGTGTATTTCTGTCTCTATACTACATGAGGGCTCTGGTATTCCACAGAATATTCTCTAGTCCTACATTAAGCTCAATAGGACTGTGCTCTGTGGAGCAGTAACTAAGGCTCAGAAAATTATCCTCTTGCCAGTTCTCAAATGATGAGTAATTTAACAAGAAATTACCATTTTCAGTGCATGTATACACTTGAAGACCTATTTTAAGTGATTTTACAATATGCTGCTGTACAATTTACTGATGTTTATATAGTTTTGAGATTAACCTTATATAATGTGTTCTAGGTTATCTATTGGATGATATTGGAGTGAAAGGAAAATGTGTATTGAAGGCTGAATGTCCCTGTGAATCCAATGGAAAAGTGTATCAGTCAGGAGAAGTCCGAGAAGGTCCTTGTGGTTCCCAGTGGTATGTGTGTGCTTTTTGTTCACATTTTGCTGATGGTGAAATAATATCAATTTTTAAATCTAACTTGAAAGAAATTCCTAAGCTAACCCTTAAAATAAATTTTTCAGAAATAAAGAGCAATCTCATTGCATATTCTGTGTTGCTGTTATAACTTTCTTTTTTTGAGGAAGGCTTACTGTGTTTTTTATTAAAAGTATGAGCTTTCTGTATATCTTTAAAAATAATGTTATTCACTAACCAAAATAGTGTTTTGAATAGTAAACCACTTGGTAGTTGCAAATATAGAGCAAAGCATAGTACAAGAGTTTGGTTACAATACCGAAAAAATAGTGATGCTAATTCTGCCAAGAATGTTTAGTAAAGTGTATAGTCAGAAGCAACCTAACATTTTTCAAATAATTTTCCTGTGCAGCTAGATTTGTGAAGATAGGTAATATCTGGAATAAATTTTAATGTGCCAAAAGTTAGTGTAGGTTATTTCTCTATTAATTGAATAGTCAACGTTGAGTCTTCCTTCTGAGTTCAACAAGGATCTACTGACCCGTGAGATTTCTCCATTCTTCATTATGATTTTTCTGTAAAACTCCAAATTGCTGCAAGAGTACAAAGGACTTTTCAAGAAATGTATTATGTCCTTGTGCAGAAATAATCTGGCCCAATGAAAAAAATCTATTTTATCGATAAATAAAAAATATTTAGTTTTTGTGGTAATAGCATATTAATAACTATGAATAACAATAGCTATGATTTATTGAGTATCTATAATAATACTGTCCAAGAGAAATATAATGTAGGCCACAAATGTGATCCACATATATAATTAAACATTTTTTAGTTGACATAGTTTAAAGAAGTAAAAAGAAGCAATCAGGTAGAATTAATTATGTATTTTATATAATCCAATATCTTTAAAATATTATTTCAAGATAAAATAAATATAAAATAAAGTTAATGAGAGATTTTACAATTTTTTTTCACACCGTCTTCAAAAATATGTGTTTAATTTAAATTTACAGCAGATCTCAATTTGCGCTAACTACATTTCAGAAGCTCAATGGCTATATGTCTCTGTACTGTACTGGACAGGCAAGTCTACAATGTGGCTTGTAGCGGGTGTTTTAATGCTATTAATGAAATGTGTTCCATTTAAGCAAACTCCTAAAATCCAGCTTATGGTTTTTATATGTTTAATTCACGTGGAGTTTATCATTTTAGTGAATAGAATTCAAATCTGTTTCCCAGGATGGAGCATAATGGCCTGATCATAGCTCACTGCAGCCTCAAACTCCTGGGCTCAAGCAATCCTCCCTCCCCTCTCAGCCTCCTGAGTAGCTGGTACTCAGGTACCTCCGGAGTAGCTGGTACCACCACATCTGGCTAATTTAAAAAATTTTTTAGACATGGGATCTCGCTACATTGCCCAGGCTGGTCTTGAACTCCTGGCATCAAGTGATGTACCCACCTCAGCCTCCCAAAGTGCTGAGATTACAGGCGTGAGCCACCATGCCTGACCTAGAATTAAAGCCTTTTAAAATACCAGTATACTACCATAATGAGCTATTTTATCACAGTGGAGATGTTGAGTGGGGAATTATGATGATCTAATAAAGCTTAACCAAATGTTATTATTTTTTAGTGTTGTGATATTTATTTTCACCATAGAGAAACACAATTGACAACCTTTAACATAACTCTTGAATTTTAACAGCACGTGCCAAGAAGCAAAGTGGTCTTGCACTGAAGCATTATGTCCTGGAAGATGTAAGGTGGAAGGAAGTTCACTTACCACCTTTGATGGTATTAAATACAACCATCCTGGAAACTGTTACTTCTTGGCCATTCACGTATGTAATCACCTACAATACTAGAAAAGACTAAAATAGACACCAGGCTATTTCTCAACCAATTAAAACACAGTCTTCACCTTCAGTTACTATTTAAAGAAATGAAAACCAAATAGCCCTCCAATTAATGGTTATATATTTCAGTATCTGTTTTCCATCACATATTGGCATCGATGGTATTACCTGTCAATATTAAATCAATATTACCTGTACTCCTTGGAAATTCCTTGCAAAAAACATCTTAACAAATGAAACCCTCTTCATTTACTAACAATCATCTAAATATACTGGAAAAT
>NW_012137191.1:7759894-7761223 GCF_000956105.1 Propithecus coquereli | reverse complement strand
GTTTCTTTATCCATTCACTCACTGATGGACACTTAGGTTGCTTCTACGTTTTGGCTATTGCGAATAATGCTGCAATGAACATAGGAGTGCAGATAGATATCTTTACGAGGTGGTGATTTCATTTCCTTAGGGTATATGTCCAGAAGAAGGATTACTGGGTCATATGGATAGTAGTTCTATTTTTAATTTTTTTAGAAATCTCCATATTGTTTTCCATAAAGGCTGTACCAATTTACATTCCTACCCACAGTGTATGTGAGTTCCCTGTTCTCCATACCCTCACTGACATTTGTTATCTATCTTTTGACTTTTTGATAATAGCTATCCTAATAGGTGTGAAGTAATAGCTCATTGTGGTTTTGACTTGCGTTTCCCTGATGATTAATGATGTTTCACATACTTATTAATGATTTTTATGTCTTTTTTTGAGAACTGTCTATTCAGGTCTTTTTCCCATTTTTTTTTAAATTAGGTTATTTCTTTTTACACTATTGAGTTGTATGTGTACCTTATAAACTTTGGATATTAAGATCCTATCATATATATGGTTTGCAAATACTTTTTTGCCCGATTTGTAGGCTGCCATTTCATTTTGTTGATTGTTTCTTTTCCTATACAGAAACTGTTTAGTTTGAAATAGGTTCCATCATTTTATTTTGGCTTCTGTGGCCTGAGCTTTTTGGTTTGATAACCAAAACATCAGTACCAAGGCCAATGTCCAGAACCTTTCCCCCTATGTTTTCTTCTAGAAGTTTTATATTTTCTGGTCTTAAATTTAGGTCTTTTATCCATTTGAGTTGATTTTTATGTGTGGAGTAAGATAAGGGTCCAATTTTATTCTTTTGCATATGGAAATCCAGTTTTTCCAGCACCTTTTATTGAAGAAACTATCCTTTCTCCATTGTGTCCTCTTGGTGCTCTTGTCAAAAATTAGTTAATAGTATATATTTAGATTTATTTCTGGGCTATTTATTCTGTTACACTGTTCTGTGTGCCTGTGATTATGCCATTACCCTGCTGTTTTTATTACTGCGCTTTGTAACCCTTCTTTCAGTTTAGATAGCCATCATCCTCTTCTAAGAACTCATATCTTATTCTTAGAATTCTGCAAGTGCTTTCTCTCCAATGTCCCTGGAGTCTGTTTTCAGCTTTAGTCTAGCTGTACATGCTAAAACAGCAGTCCCCAACCTTTTTGGCATGAGGGACTGGTTTCATGGAAGACATTTTTTTCCATGGACCAGGGAGCAGGTGAGGATGGTTTCAGGATGATTCCAGTGCATTACATTTATTGTGCACTTTATTTCTATTATTATTACATTATAATATAGA
>NW_012137191.1:7737372-7753409 GCF_000956105.1 Propithecus coquereli | reverse complement strand
AACAATCCGCCTGCCTCGGCCTCCCAGAGTGCTAGGATTACAGGCGTGAGCCACTGCGCCCGGCCCGAAAATTATTTCATTATACTTCTCTTTGCATGTTCACCACTGCTTCAAATAAAACAGTATTTTACATTATATGAAGCATCTCTTTCGTCATTCTCTTAAATTTATTTTTAGTTTTTATAATACAATAGTGCCAGTATAATAGGGGCTATCCTTATGTTTAAATTCCTCTTAGTACTAAAATTTCAATTACTCTGAATTTCAATGAAAGGTTGATTCCATTTTGTAGCTTGTGCCTTTAGTTAACATGAGAATTAGCAATTGTATTTAATCTTCCTGGTGAGAAATGCAGATGAGCAGAATTTGTGAATCCTGAAGTGAGAGATGTGGGTTAATGTCCAGTAAGCTGCAAAATGTAGTTGCTGCCAGTAAAAGTCAGTATTCTAAAATAAAGCTTCCTGATTCCCTATCGACGTAGTTTACGTTTCCTACTTTCTATGGTGCTCTCTTAATCCATCAGAATAAGGGTTGAGGAAAGTGAGAGGGGAAAAATGTCAAAGCATATGGAACATTTGCTTCTTGTAAATTAGAGATTTCTAGACTTTGAAATGAGAACCAGAAGCCAGTGTTTGAGATGACTTATATTATCCTTTTACAAGGTAAATACCTCTCACATTGGATTTAAATAGGCATTGTGAACTGTTCCGAGAATAAACAAGCTAAGCTACCTCTAATTCCTACTAGTTTCTGCAAGGCAGCCCAATTCCCTTTGAGGGAAGGACAAAGAGTAAAGATAAAAGAAAAAAAATGATGACTATGAAAATCCATCAATTGTAGACTACATAGACATAGTTTATTCAAGCTGTTTGGACCAAACTAGAAAGTTCTTGGCCAATCCTGAGACTGTATTGTGGACTAAACTAGGTTTCTATTTTCAGAACAGACTGAGTGTGTGGAAATTATTCATACTTAAAATTCAAACGGGCATTGTAAATGAAGCACTGAATCACACAGTAATAGCATACAATAAATAACATTTTAATGATATGTATTTTTTTAACAGGATAAAGACTGGTCTGTTAGTGTTGAGCTTCGTCCGTGTCCAAGTGGTCAGACAGGAACATGCTTAAATAGTGTTACACTTCTCTTGAATTCTGTAAGTAATCAGCATTCTAAGGTTTATTCAAATTATATCAATCATTTCATAAATTCAAAATTTTTAAGGTTGAGGAAGCGAGGCTTTACTGTGTATATTAAAAGCATAAGTAAGATGCACAGAAAATTGAAAAAGTCTGTAGAAGAGCTGGTAGTTCCAAAGATCCTGAAGTACATAAAAATTATTATAGATACATGATTAATATGCTAATTGCGGATCAACCTCGATGAATTGTTAAACTCTGTGGACCATTTAATAAGAAAGGCAATGACATTTGTTTAGAATTTTATGTATTTGGAACTGACATTATAAGTAGAAATAGACCTAAATGGAAAGGGAGGACAACTAGCCTGTACTTTAGCACTTACAAGCTGTTTGATCTTTGGAAATCCAAGTTACCTTCTTGGGTTTTAGTTTCTGCACCTACAAATTGGAGAAGTTTCCTTTACAATCTACTACACAGAGTTTGTGTGAGAAATAATGAAGCAAAATATTAGAAATGCTTTAAAAATATTCTAAAATATAGATATTTATAAATTAATTCAATAAAATTAAACATGTTTCACAGCACAAAAATTCAGGTTTACATATTACATTAAAAATTAATACTGTAAATTAATCTGAACTAACAAAGTGTTTTAAATATTAGTCTGTTTCAGTTGACAAATACATATTCAACAGAGATGGAACAGTCACAAATGACAAGATCAGAAATCAAGGTTATTATTATTCAGGTAAGTTTAATAACAGCGTTTTAAAATAAGTGTAAGATATAGTCATTTATTCAATTTTTAAAGGTATTAAATGTTTCTGTTTTTTAACAGATCTTAAAAAGAAATTAAAAACTATTGAACATGTTAATTGTTACTAATGTTAATAATTATTTAACAGATAAAATACAGATCTTCAATGCATCTTCCTCATATCTTCAAGTAGAAACATACTGTCATGTAAAAATGCAAATACAAATCATTCCTGTGATGCAATTATATGTTTCCATGCCACCCAATCAATTTACAGACACTGTAGGTAAGTCCACTGGATATATTTTTATTCCCAAGGCTTTAACGTGACCATCATTTATTATAATTTCCTTTGTTCCTGCAATAATAACACTAAACAATAAAGCATTTTGACCTAATCTTCCCTTCCACATTGTAGTAAAATAATTCCAATTTGCTTTTCATTGTAAAGGCATTTTATTTATTGCAAAATCTATTCCCAAAAGGGTTTTTTAACAATTTAAGCACTTAAAAAATATTAAAGTAAGGCTTTTGTTTAAATGAGATTTGATAATATGTCAATATATCACTTTGTTAGTATAAATTACTAAGGCCTTGCCCTATAGTTGAATAAATGAAAATATTATGAATACAAATCTTCTGAAAATCCCATTTCAAATACAAACTGCACTATTACTTGTTTTTCTGATAGGTTACATGGTCATGTCTTTCACTGATATTTTCTGTCACAGAAATCAGTCTTACATACAGCCATGGATGTTGAACAAAATAAACAAAACAATTATGGCAAGTCCCACAAAGAGCTACTAATTTATAAATGGTACAAACTTTTGCAATGCACCTTCACTTGAGAAGGTAATATATTGACACATAGGGAAAAAATGTGCCTCATGGGTAGGAAGGACCCAGGACATATTCTCAGGTAGCTTTTGCAGGTTTTACAGGTTCTGATTTGAGCAAAGAACTCAAGTTAGGCTATGAATTCAAAAAGTTGAGTATGCTAGGAGCTGTTAAACTTTGTTCTGTGCTATTATACAGGACTCTGCGGCTCCTACAACAACAAAGCGGAGGATGATTTCATGTCAAGTCAGAATATATTGGAGAAGACATCTCAGGCATTTGCTAGCTCTTGGGAAATGACGTCTTGTCCTAAAGGAGACCCCGCTTCATGTATCAGTATAGAAAAAGGTAATATTAATTGAATATCAAACTCTGTAATTACATATTTGGTGCTAGGAATTATGTACTCACGCTGGTAATACTATGAGCATATTAGATAGTCCTGATTTTAGCTAGTGTTTGTTGTACTGTCCCAATTTTAGAGCAAACAGCAGAGAAGCAGCCTGGCTGGCTGAGCAGACCCTAGAAAATACAACTTTCACTGGGGGCTAATCTTGGTTTTCTTTTCCTATACCTACTCTTTCCCTTCTTACACACTTTTCTCCATAATTATAGAATAACAGGATCAGAAGAGACTTTGGAGATCATCTGGTTTCTTATTTTTCTCTCCTTTAATTTAGTTGTAGAAATGATCATTTTTACGTATAAATAGCAAGACTCACCCAAACTGTTGCAGGCACTTGATGACAAAGCTGTAGCTATGTCTAGGTGTCCTAACCATTGCTTTTGTATATATATAAGTAATGCAAAGCCCCAAATATAGATCCTATTAATTAAAATTTACATTGGTATGATCCAGTTTATGTTTCAGTTTACCAAAAGACTTTCATCGTTCAGTTTATTTTCACTAAAACTAATAAAGGACATGGGTGGGGTTATTATCCCATTAATACAGATGTTGATAATGGAGTCCAGAGAGGTGTAAATAAGGATGACAGATAAAGTTTCAATCCAAGTATGTTGAATCCAAGCCATGCTTTGATTATTCCTCTAGTATTGTTGATACTAATGAGTGCTTTATTTTATATTGCTTCTTTCATAAATAAGAAATGCAACGAAGCCAGGTTAAAATACATTATATTGGCATGCTAATTAGTTGTTTCTCAATTAATCCACATATTTGAAACAAATAATCTGATCAGTTTATGATAATATTTTAAAATTACTAAAGCAATTCCTTTTGAAACTTCCTCTACTAAGTTTGATTTTTAAAATGAGTGGGTAGAAGCATTAACATAAACATGGTAATACATATTTCAGGGTTTTGATTGTTATGTTATTTTGTCTTGGGGGTGTTGCAATGAAAACAATTATAGTGAGAATAGACAAAAAGAATGTATACTCATAAGAAACCAACCCAGTTTATTCTGAGCAGACTGTATGCCACCACTCTGGAGAGACATATAAATTAATTAAATTTAATTTTAAATGCAGAAAATTGCACTTTAATAAGTTTTTAGTAATATTTACATAGAAAGTGGTGATATCTGGTTACCAATTTGTCAAAATTTTAGAAATAATCCATCTGTCTTTTTAATAGAATGTTTCCTTTATTGCCAAAAATCATTAAGCAAAGCAGTTGCTACTCAGATGCTATTATATTTTTATGAATTTTATTTTTTTGTAAATTCAGTATTAGGCGAGTTATTTATAAACCAAATACCAATTAAACACTTTTCAAAAAAAATAAAATTAGTATATTTCAGTTAGTGATACTGGTTGTTCTAATACCTGACCTTCAGAAAAACGTATAGGACCTTCCAGGCTGATGAGGGAGGGGAAGCGTGTTGTGGCTGGTTTATTTACCAACTTGTCACAATTTAGCCATAAATATATATTTTAAAGTTAAAAGTCACCTAAAGATATAATCAGGTCCCCTTATTCTCATTTTTATGTAAAAACCGCATTTCAGAGAAAGGTTAATTGATTTGATAAAAACATCCAAAGTTACTAAAGACTACCTCTTAGTGTAAGATGTTTATAATTATATCATGCTATTTTTGTATATAGTGATAACAAATTAGATTTATTACAGCAAATCACTTTAAGATTATTTTAACAAACACAAAATTCTGTTAAAAATTTACATCTTTTCTTTCAATTAAAAATTTTGTGATGTTATTGATACTAAGTTTGGGCATGTTAATTTCCTTACAGAAAAGTTTGCTGAAAAGGAATGTGGGATTCTTCTTGATTCAACTGGGCCTTTTGCTTCCTGCCATCCAATTGTGAACCCTAAGCCCTATCATGAGGTGCGCGAAGGTCTAACATTAACATCTCTTTTGAGAAATACTTTGATGATATTGACAAAAGCATGTAGATATTAAACATTTCAGACAGCCATTGTCAATAGATTGAAGTACATGCTTAAATTTAACATTAGATTCCACTAATTTATTCAAGCATTAGGTATGTCAACTTAAAAAAAAAAACAGTAGCACTAGAAAATAAACCCAAATGAGGAAAATCTTGAATTTTTCTCTTTGTCTTTCCTATTTTTTTTTTATTTCAGCATATTATGGGGTACAGATGTTTAGGTTACGTGTGTTGCCCTTGGATCCCCCCCCTCAAGTCCGTGTTTCAAATATGTCCATCTTTCGGGTAGTGCGCGTTGCACTCCTTGTGTATACAATTACCTGTTCCCTCCTCCCTCCTCCCCCCTCCTCCCACCGCCCTCCCCCTTCCCCAGCATCCAATAGATGTTGTTCTGATATGTGCATTTATGTGTTGATTAGTTAATACCAATTTGATGGTGAGTACAAATGGATCCCGTTCTTCTGCTCTTGTGGTGCCCCACTTTGGATAATGGGCTCAAGTTTAATCCAGGAAAGTGTAAGTGGTGCTAGATCACTGTCATTTCTTATGATTGAGTAATATTCCATTGTAAACATATACCAAATTTTGATAATCCACTCATGGATTGACGGGCACTTGGGTTGTTTCCACATTCTTGCAATAGTGAATTGTGCTGCCATAAACATTCGGGTGCAGATGTCCTTATCGTAGAATGTTTTGTGCTCTTTTGGGTAGATGCCTAATAGTGCTATTGCTGGATCGAATGGTATGTCTATTTTTAGCTCTCTGAGATATCTCCAAATTCTTTTCCACAGAGGTTGCAAATGAGTTAATAATTCATGTGCTATTTTGAATATTTAAAAACTATTTCTAAAAGTTTCAAAGTTCAAACGTTTTTCAGGGTAGAGGAGTGGTTATAAACTGAATTATTATATCCAGTTTACCTATTCTTCTGAATAATTTCATAATGCAGTATAAATTTGTTTCTTATTTTAAAGGAATGCAAAAAATACACTTGCTCTTGTGAAAACAGTCAAGATTGCCTGTGTACGATTTTAGGAAACTATGTGAAAGCATGTGCTGAGAAGGAAACCTACATAGCAGGATGGAGAATGGGACGTTGTGGTAAGTAGGATGGAGGCTTCAGATAATCTATTTCCTTCTCAGTTTCGCTATAGTCGTGTGTGTGTGTGTGTGTGTGTGTGTGTGTGTGTGTGTGTGTGGTTTAGGCACATGTATTTATGAATTTGTACCTGATTCTTTCAAAGATGGTTTTTCTGGGTTTTTTGGAATCCTTGAGCAATCCTTGCATTTTTTTTTTTTTACTTCTTGGTTCATTTCTTTTATCTTGATTTAATATATTCACATATAAATGAGGAAAGACTATATAGGTATTCATATATAAATATCTCTTTCTGTTCGATTACTATATGCTGAGATTTAAGTAATATACTGACTGCTAATGCATTTGTAAATGATATTCTAATATTAATTTATTTTAGGAAAAAACAAATAAAAGTAAATCTATAAATTACAGGCTTGACTATCATATTTATAAAACCTTGCTTGGTTTTAAAATATTTATTGCACTACTTGAATATGATTTCACAAAAATACTTGACTACAAAAAGAAAGAAAACAACAAACTTTGTAGAAACACATCTCCTGTAGATCATACTTAACACCCTGTAGCCCATATCCTGTTAATCAATAAGACCTGTCAAGTTCACCTCCAAAATCTCTCTCAAATCCATTTCCATCTCTCTCCATCTCTGTTGCCACCAACCTAGTTCAGTAAACCACCATTTGTTTCTCTTGAGAGATTGCAATAGCTCCCTTTAATATCCACTGTTGGCTCCTTCTATTCCATTTTCCACGGAGAAACCAGGGTAATCTGTAAAGCAAAACCGAATCAAACTAACCTTATCATGTGACACTCCTAATGTCTAAAACAAGTTAATGGCTTCTCATTGCTCTAAGTCTAAAGACCAAACTCCTTAAGGGGGCCCTATAAGTTCTAACTTCTGATTCTGTCTCTGGCTTTATAGCTTTTATTTTTCTATGTGCTCTTTGAAAGAATCATCCTCCCTTCTGACTTAAGCTGTTCCCCAGACATTGAACTGCCTCTCTTTGGGCTGCCTTTCTGTGCCCCATCTACCCACCCCCTTGACTAAATGTAGGTCCTCAGCTGTACACACTTCGTATTTCCCATCTTGCTTCTTCCTGGCACATACCACAATTGTCTTCCTCCAGGAGTATAAACCACATGATAGCAGTGTATTGTCTATCCTGTTTGTGGGCCTTATCCCCAGGAGAGTGTTTAAACATACAGTAGGAACTCATTATTGACTGGAAAAAAAAGAACAACAAAAAACAATGAAAAAGCACCTTTTTTCTTAATTCATAGTCTCAATTATAGGTAATTCTCTATAATATCTGTAAACATCAAGTTCAAGTAAAATTGTTTATTTTCCTGGATGTATACATATTCATTATTTTTTGTCTCTGTACTGACAGAACACTCTTGCCCGAGTGGCCTAGTTTTCAAGTACAACGTAAAAGCCTGCAATAGTTCTTGCCGATCACTGTCAGAGAGAGATAGGAGCTGTGATGTAGAAGATGTCCCAGTTGATGGATGCACCTGCCCTGATGGAATGTACCAGAATAATGAAGGAAACTGTGTTTCAAAATCTCAGTGTGACTGCTACATAAATGACGAGGTCATGCAACCAGGCAAACTCATCCATATTGGTGATAATAAATGGTAGGCTAGCACCTATACATGATGGTTCTCTTCATCACTACTGTGTTTCAGACCCCCCTCAGCTCTTGTTGGCACTGCTGTGATAGCTAACTTGGTTGTTCATTGTTCTGTCTCTCTCTGTCTCTGTCTCATGTTTCCTGCACTGCAACAAGAATGGCTAACATAGAGCATTATTCTGATAGAGCCACCTTTATGCTCAGAAACTTTTGTGGCTGAAAGTTGCCTGAAGAATATAAACAAAGTTGCAAGTCATTTAAGTCCATCCAAAATCTGACCTCAACCTACTTATACCACATCTTCCTATTGTGCACTGTCTTCTATCCAAGCATGACTCATTGAAGTCATTGGAATATATCTTGTTCTTTCCTGTCTCACAGTTTTACATCTTATCAGCAGTATCTATTGAATCTTACTTACTCATCAAGATCCAGCCATCCTCTCCATAAAGTTTTCTCTGATGTCCGTAGAACCTTGTTTGTACATTCCTGTAATGCTTACAAGGCTATATCTTATGCTTTGGTACATCTTATGCATCTTCTGGGGACTATGTCTCATCTATCTAGCTAATTGTCCTTGAAATAATTTGATGTTTACATGTATAATTTTGCTTTATTTCCAGCGTCTGTCAGGATGGAATTCTTCAGTGCCAGATTCCCATTGATTTAACTCTACGTAAGTGCTGAAGTCATGGCACAGCTTAAAATATCTACTTTGGCTAAAATAAACAGATCAATAGGCCCTTGATTAACAATAATTTCCTTTATTCTGCAGAAAATTGTTCTGGAGGGGCTGAGTATGTAGACTGCAGTGATCCCAAGGCACAGAGTACAATTGACAGAACATGTAGCACTCGGAACATACCTACTTTTGGTGTAAGTGGCAAGGCATTAGGGTTTAGGCTTTGAAAACTTCAGGGCATAAGGAAACTAAAATTTCAGTGAAAAATAATTTGAAGGTCGTGTTATTTTTGTATATAATTTTCACTTGTCAGATGTTGACTCCAAATCTATACTTGGTATATTTATGTATTTAAATTAATGCTGATAATGTGACATGATTAGAATGGTGCTTCATGGTGTATATTTTGTATTCATTCTTGTAGGAGGACTTGCCTTGCAAACGTGGGTGCTACTGTCCAGAAGGAATGGTTCGAAATTCTAAAGGAAAATGTGTCTTTCCTGATGACTGCCCATGCTCTTTTGGTGGACAAGAATATGACCAAGGAAGTGTCACTTCAGTTGGCTGCAATGAATGGTGCTTAACAAAGGATTACAATTTTATTTGTTTTGGATATTAGAAAATATACAGTCTACTCTTATTTTCATGGGAAAGAAGAAATCATAATTTAGGATATTTGAAAAAAATAATGGTGAAATGTAGTTAGAAAAAGATGCTATGTTTTTAAAAATAGAAACTTTATATAACATCATATATAACAAATATATTATGATGAACACAACTACAAAATTTAAATCGCTATGACCATCACTGCCCTGGTGATGTGTACACTAAAAGCCCTGACTTCAGCATTATACAATTCATCCATATAACAAAAAAATCTTTTGTACTGCCTTAATCTATTGCAATTAAAAAAATTATAAAATAAAAGTGGAAACTTTATATAGCATTATATATAATGACTATCATACCTTATAATGAAGATAACTGCAAAATTTAAATCAACATGAAACATTACTTTGTGCTTCTTTACAAAAGCAGTATGAGTGTATGAATCCTGACATAGTATAATTACCACACTCTCATATTTTCCTTTTAGTACTTGCATAAAAGGGGCTTGGAGCTGTACACAAAATGAATGTCAGACTACCTGCCACATTTATGGGGAAGGTCACGTTAGAACTTTTGATGGGAAGAGTTACAGCTTTGATGGTCTCTGCCAGTATTCATTTCTTGAGGTAATTATGAGTATGCTTTATCATATTTCCATATTTCTCAATTATTACTCATTTATAGATGAGTTCTGGAGAATTTCATTTTCAAAATAGCAATTATATTAAAAAGGGCCCTTGTATGTTTCTAGAAGGCAGTAAAATGTTATACCATGTAATGCTGACTCTGGAGGCTAGGACTAGATTTCAGTGCTGGCTCCGCCATTTATCAGATGTGTGACTTTGGGCACGTTCCTTAACCTCTCAGTGTCTCAGTTTCTTTATCTGTAAAACAGGCATGAAAATAGTCCCTACTTGAAATCAAACTAGAGCACACACCAGAGTACATACTAAGGGCTCAATAAGTGTTAGATATTATTATTCCAACATCAACACCAACAGCAAAAATGACAGCTACCATTTTATGTATGCTTCTTTACCAAGCAAAGTTATATCTTTGATTGCATTTAATAATTGTAATACTTTAAGACTGGTATTATTATTCCTATGATGCAGATGATAAATTGAGGTTTAGATAGGTTAAGCAACTTCAGCTACTAAATAGAAAATGTTATATTCAAACCTATACCTGTCTGATTCCAGAGTTCATACTTGTTACATACAACTAAGCTGCTTCCTAAATAACACTTAAGGGGTGAAATTTGGATTTTTTTGTATTTATGCAAGTCTTGATTAAATATCAAGTTTCATATAAGTCTCTGAGGAAAATAACCCGCCTTTATCTAGCTATTCACAGAGGCTAGAAATAAATCTATGATTACAAACATATATAATTTAAATATTTATGTATCTATTGTATAATTCTAAACTTGTGTAGAGTAACAGAAAAAGGGCTGACTCAAAGCAAGTTAACTAGATTGGACTTGGCCAAGGCTACCTACCCATAAATGCAGTTAAACTTTTGTCTTTTGGAAGTTCCATAACATAGCATATGATGATTTATTGAGTTTAAGGCAAATATTCTCTGTGAGAATATTTGTCTGACACACTATTGCAGTTGCATTCTGTTTCTCTGATATTCATAAACTTATTACCATAATCTAATTTTAAAGGATTATTGTGGTGGTGAAAATGGCACATTTCGTATTTTGACTGAGAGTGTCCCATGCTGTGAAGATGGGCTTACATGTTCAAGAAAAATCATAGTTGCTTTTCAGGTACAGTACTACTTCTCTTTATTTACTTTTTCTCTCAAAATATGAACAGCCAATAAAACTGTTGCTGTAAATCTGTCTTTTAATTTATAGGATCAGAATGTTGTCTTGCAAGATGGTAAAGTAACAGCAATCAAAACTACAGAAAATAAAGAATGTGAACTTAAGACAAATGCATACTCCATACATACTGTTGGCCTGTACTTGATTCTGAAATTTCTAAATGGAATAATCATTATATGGGACAAAAATACAAGACTGTCTGTTATACTGGATCCAAGCTGGAATGTATGTATATCACTAATAAGTGAATAATGGGGAAGCAAAGTCATTTCTGTTACTAAAAATTAGAGACAGGTATTCTCTAATAGGTGGAGAGTGGGAGAATGGTAAGATCTCTGTTATAGTAACAAGCCTTCCACCTCTCTTCAATTTTGTCATGAGATATGAAATGTAATCAAAGATGATAAAATCTGATAAGAAAGTAAATGTGATAAATGTGAGGTATCCAATTTAACCATATTTCATTACTTGAGATTATCACATGATATGATTTTGAGGTAGTTGGTATACTTAGAATTAAATGTGTTCCTTAGAGCAGGTATTTTGAGAACACTCATGTATAATTTGAAACTAGCAAATATAATTATTTTTGGTTCTTAAGGCATTTATTCTACTTGATGCTAGATTGTTTTGCAATATGGGATACCTTAAACGGGAGTAGAAGCTTATCCACAAATTCTGGTTTCCTTCAAAATTTGGAATTTAACACACATTCATCATACAATATACATAATTGTGATATCTGTTTGTCTCTCCATCTGTCTGTCAATCACAATGTCCCTAGTACAACTCATTTTCAAATTTCCTTTTCTGATCAATATAGGGCAAAGTGTGTGGTCTTTGCGGAAATAACAATGGCGATCTCAAGGATGATTTCACAACAAGATACTCATCAGTAGCTGCTGGAGCACTGGAATTTGGAAACAGTTGGAAAACAAGTCAAGAATGTTCAGACACAGTAACTCAAAGTTTCCCATGTGACTCAAACCCATACTGCAAAGCCTGGGCTGTGCGGAAATGTGAGATCATCAGAGACAGCACCTTCAGAGACTGCCACAACAAGGTAGCACTGCTCTGAAAGCGACCACTTGCGCAGGGTTTCCTCCGAGACACTCATGCGTTGTGCTCTCCCTAGGTTGACCCAAGTGCTTACTATGACGCATGCATTGAAGAAGCCTGCGCGTGCGACATGGAGGGGAAGTACCTTGGATTCTGCACTGCTGTGGCTATGTATGCAGAGGCATGTGGTGCAGTTGGGGTCTGTGTCTCCTGGAGAAAACCAAATCTGTGTCGTAAGTGAAGTCCATATGTTGTTGTTCTTTAAAAAATGTAATTAGATAGGATTGTTTTGTTAGACAACATCCATCTTCCTCTTATATTTTCTATAAAACACATATCTTGTACTGAGAAAGGTTTAAAAACATGTTAATATTTTTGTTTATGATGTGAAAAACACCTGATTTAAAAAATATAGCACCTGGCACAGCATTTCTAGTTCACATTTGGTTTCAAGAATTCTTGTGTTCACAGGGAAAAGAATTGAATACTGATGGAGAATATTTCTTACTCATACTTAGATGAACAATGAACTGTTTACTTACCTTGGCATATTCATATGTCCTTAAACATTTACATCATATATTACTTTTGTTAAAGTTCTCACATGTTATGTTTCCTTGAAAACTTTATAGAACCCTAGTGAAGATGAACTGTAAATTGAATGTAAACTGAATCTTGATATATATGTACTGTGATAACCTTCATAGATATCAGTCAACTCCTTTCCTTCTAAGCAAGGTGTTATGAGGGAATATATGATAAATGATAAGTGTTGAAATAGAATACTCATTTTATCCAGTTTATTATGCCAAAAATTATATTGACATCTTTAGTTGTCTCATTTAGGAGCTGTTATTTTATATATTTAAAAGTTTAATTTTTCCAGAGATTTATTTTTCCAATTTAAGCTTCAACATTAAAACCATGAATCTAGACTATGACCTAAAATATCTCCAAATGGGAAAATTACTGTTTACCTTTCCACCTCAAACCAACCTTAGTGTGAGATGTCAAAAGGAAGTGCTCCTTTGAGCTTATATGCCCCCTTTTTTGTGAGCTATTTTGGCTTATATGGCAATTTAGATGAAGCCAAAAGAACTTGGTAAGATGAAATGATATACTTTAAGTCTGTGTATTAATATTGTCCAAAATCCCTTTTAAAATTGCTTTGGAAAAATGAAAGGTGAAAATTGTCATATAATGAATGAAAGTAATTTGATATAATTCAATTATAGCTGTCTACTGTGATTATTACAATGCACCTGGGGAATGCAGCTGGCATTATGAACCTTGTGGTACAGTGGCTGCAAAAACATGCAAAGATCGTGTCATTGGCCAGAAATTTTCTTCACTTTTAGAGGGTAAGACATATTTTAAGAATATCCAGGAAGTAATGAAAATGATATCGATCTTTTAAAACTGGAAAATGCTGTTAGTTTCTCCAATTCAGTGTCTTACATTCTATAATTTAAAGAATATTTATTTATCTATATTATGACATTTATATTTCTACATTAGAAACATTTTCTCTAAACATAAATTATCTGTTTAATAGCTGAAAGAGAGACAGAGAGAAAGAAAGAGAAGGAACAACTCTATGATCCTGTTGTCACTCTTTATACCTTTCATTAGACAATGTAGTTTGATGAGAAGGAAGTTTCAGAATGCAGTATATAATATAACCTTGCTTGAATGTGGCCAATTAACTGTATCTCACACTTAAACAGAATTTTATTGTTAGCATTGTGTATTTTACAGAGAAAGAACAAAAGTAAGAAAACAAGGTAATGCAGAACGTTTCCAAAAGTCACACCTGTGTTAAATCCCTAGGCTTTGGGATATTTTCAGCCCATTTTGTTATGACTTCAGTATCTACCTACTCTTGCGAAAATGGGTATCTGGAATTGGCATTCCCATTTCAAGCTATTTACCGTATTTACCATACGTATTTATGTTTTCTGTTCAACATCATGCTTGTCATTAAAGTAGCAAATCATTTAAAAATACTTTAGGAAACACACAAAAAAATTAAAGTGACCAAAATTTCTAAGTTCTTAGGTTATTTCACTGCAAAAGGATATGAATCTTGTCCTGTTTCTATATTTTCGTTATGAATGTGTTGTTTTGCTGTTATGTATTTGAGTTCATGGAATCATTTAAGTAACTTTACAAATGTATAACGAGTTTCAGAAAATAGAGATGAACTGTGGGTCGTTTTTACGTACAGGTTGTTACGCTAAGTGCCCAGACAGTGCCCCCTATCTGGACGAGAACACCATGAAGTGTGTCAGTTTAACTGAGTGCAGCTGCTTCTATAATGATATCATACCAGCAGGGGGAGTGATTGAAGATAATTGTGGAAGAACCTGGTATATTCTCTACTAACTTTCCAATAAGCAATTCTAATTTTTATATTTTCATTTAGAAAAAAGTATGTATGTATTATATTAATAATGAATATTATATATTTTTAAATAATTTTTGATCCTGCCATTTCTAAATGAGAAGGCTAGCTTTAGGTTTAGTTTTATATCAGTTGTGTTAGCTATTTTGTATTGCCAGAAAACCCACATATCAACAAATGATTTGTTGAATCTTAATAATGCGGAAGACAGGACAGAAAATATCAGATGTAGCTTTAGGGAAAAAAGAAAGTTTTAATTTTGCAAATGTAAAATCATGTTTACAGGCTTTCAAACAGTTACACGGAAGCAAATCGATGGAGTCATACTAGAATAGCATGACCATCAAATAACATCATGTTTGAAACCGCTAATGTAAGAATGAACTTTGCAGCTTGACTGTAAACCATTTCTTAAGGAGCCAAGAACTCTTTAGTGAAATGACTGGGAATAATAGTACATGAAAAAAGCAATTCGAACTGATAGTATGTTTCTGGGGAAGCAATTATTTACTTTTATTTGACTCTGTTTGATTTTCACTGTTAGACAATATGCCATTAGGAGTCAAAATTTCAAACTCATTCTTTTTCTTTTTAAATTTAACTTTCAGCTATTGTATTGCAGGAGAGTTGGTGTGCAGTGGTGAGTCATTACATTTTACACTAATCGGTTTAGGAAAGATCAGATAAGGGTTTTGGGATCTTTTTTAAGACCATCAACACCAGAGAAGCAGGTACTTAATGCTCTAGACTGCCCCTCAGGGGATTGGCACAATCCATCCCTGTGTGATTGTTCATGGCCGGTCACTCTTCAAAACCGGTGCCGCCAAGACATTTTGAACAACTGTCAAATGGGGCAATGGCTGATACACATGAGGGCTTCTCCTGCTGCATGTGTACCCCTGCCTATCTGTAGGTTTTGGGAATTGAGGGAGTGAGCATCAGTCAAAATTGTTTAATGAAGGGACGGCATAGAAAGTGAGAATCAATATAGAAAGAATTAAATAATCGAAGGATTACTTTTGAGCAACACATATCTTAAAAGGAAATCCCCATAAGCTTCGAAAGCATACATGACCTACTCCTTTTTTTTATTAGGAAGTGGAAGAAGTAAAATAAAAAAGAGATGACTTATAGACAAGTTGAGATGTAGAATTTTTTTTTTATTTATTTATTATTCCAGGGTTTTGTGAGGGTACAAACACTGTAGTTACACTTTATGTCTTTGCCTCGCCCAAAGGCCTGCCCTTCCCTCCCTTTAGTGCTCCCCGTGTCCTTTAGTTGTAGATTTGCCCCCCCATGAGATGTAGAATTTTTAAAAGATTTTTCAATTCCTGCCAATAATAGTAATTTATGATTATTTCAGACACTGTTCCTACAAATTCAACGTTTGCAGGTAAAATCATCATTATTAGGTTTTAAGTGTGTATTCTGGTTTCTTTTTGGATAATCCTTTATAGTTTCACATGAGTCTGTGCCGATAAAATATATGCTGGCTAATCTGCTGATATAAAAATTTTAAACTAAATTAATAGTTACTAGAAAATATGTCAAAATATTATTTCATTATATTCCTGTGAATCAATGAA
>NW_012137191.1:7718909-7737322 GCF_000956105.1 Propithecus coquereli | reverse complement strand
ACTAGAAAATATGTCAAAATATTATTTCATTATATTCCTGTGAATCAATGAAATATTAAAACATACATTAGGTATTATTGGTTAATATTTATGTTATTAGTTCATATTTTAACTATGTTTATTAAATGTTAACTATGTTAAATGTCATCATCCAAAGCTTGACATTTTTAGACAATAATTGGATAAGTGGATGAAGTAAATGTGGTCTTCTGTGAAGTAAATATTTTAAAATAATGATCACACTGAGGGAGGATTGGAAAACATTGAAATAAAAAGTTAATTTATTTTTCTTAACTCATGTGTTTGCATTAAGCCATAGTGGTACTACATTATGTTTATTCAAGAGAATACTGGGGAAAATGGGATTTAACTTTAGTTTTGGAACATTTAACTTACTGGCAACATAGGTACACTTAGAGTTGCTTCAGTACACTTACGTGTGTCTGCCTTGTGAGATTTAAAGAAGAATTTTATTTTCTGTTGATTGATTGATGTTTGGAGGTGGAATCAACTAGAAGATAGTACAATAAATTAGAAACCTTAAATTTTAATAATATGTTTAAAGTCGTGTGACCTTCTGTAAAATACTATTTTTATTATTGGTCACTTCTTGAAGCTAAGTCATCACACAAGGGCTCTGAATCATATTTCTGGGCCCATAGATAGACCTTATAAAGTTCCTGTGGGATTTTCGTTAAGTGGTAATAACAGGAAGTAATTAGTTGTTTTGGTGGACATAAAACAAATATGTAGTGTTATTCATATTGATTTAAGTGAAAAATTATTTTGTCCCTTAACCTCTGCAAATATTTAAGAAAATTTAATTTTAGTTTATGGCAACTGTTTTCTTGAACTAAATTTCCTAGCAAAAAATTATTCAACTAATCTATTGTCTTTCCTAAACAGTTTCCTCTACAACAGCTACCTCCATATTAAGCACTGGCGCAGGTAAATTTAAAAAAAAAAGTGCCTATTAGTTTTTTTAGCTCCTAAGTGAGCAGTGAAAAGAATTTACAGTTCAGGTGTTTGGGCCCTTTTTTCAAATTCATCATTCTCCATTTACTCATTTATTCAATGCCCATGCCAAGTAGCCAGGTCTACATCCAGTTGTAAAACTGGTAAAGATCATCTTCCCTTCTCAAAGGTTATTTGTCCTAGAAAGAACATTCTGCATACTACTGATTTGGAGAAAGAGGCTATGCTAGAAAATTCTTTATGAAATTCTCTGAAAATAATTTACAATTCTCTTTTACTAACGCTGAGGAATTTTAACTTTAACTGGATGGTGTGTAATTAAAGCAATGGCTAGCAGAGTATAAAATTATATTGAAATGTGTGAACATTTTATAAATGAACTTAACTGTTACATTTAATCGTTTATTGGCATTCTGGGGATCTCTAAGCAGGTCTAAATGAATAAATCTTAACTCTTTCGCTACTATTTTAACATACATTTCCAAATATTTGTCTCCTTTGCATAGCAATTACATTGGTTACCAGTAGCTCACACACAGGTAAGCTATCGCCTCCAACCACAGCTTAATCAAGGGGGAATTTTCAAAAACATTCAAAACTTCCGTTTTAGTATTATGCTTTTGCAATGACATTTTTAGAGGAAGTAGACAAATTTTTGTTTTTTAAAGAATGTCTTAGAGGAAGCATTTGGGAAAAAACATTAATAAGTTTTCAACATTTTACTTATAGTTAAATTTTAAAACTGTAATATCACATTTGGACATCTATCTGTCCTATATGATTAAATGTTTCTAATACATTAATTTCAAGTTGATTCATTTTATGTATGATCATAGATGTTTTTGGAAGCATAATTTCCTGTCTACACAAAACTTAGTTTTCATTGTTTTCTCAAATTCAGCAGCATCCATTCCAGGGATTACAACATCAAGCAGTGAAACAATAGGTAGGTAAATCAGAAAATCTATAAATGATGAATAAAGTTTTTTACATATATGGAATTCTTTTTAGCTACCAACGCAGAACAACTTACAATATTAGAATCAACATCAGTTTGATTATACTTTTGAAATATTAAGGTCTGAATTTTCCCTCTGACCATCCAGTTTTCCTAGTTTACCTTGCTGTTTTGTCTCTCTACCTAAACTTTAAAATTCATTAAGCTTCAGTATCTTTAACATAAATGAAAATATAAGGGAAAAAAGAACTTGAGAAAAATGGCTAGCCAAAAAATTAGCACTGTAACTCTACATTATTTTTGTTTGTGATATAGCCACCTTCTTTTATTTAAACTATAATAATTAATTCTATAATAAAAATAGATATTAATTTTCTTGATTGAAGATTCACATCCATAGTATATGTCATTTCTTCCTAGAGCCTACATGTTTGGGAAAATCGTTGATAGACTTCACCATCCCAACTCTATACTATATCTGACATAGTCACTTTCCTAAAGTTAGGATCTTTTTTCTCCCAACACAGCACTATTTCTCTTTCTCCTGTTATTTATTAATTTTTCTAGCCTTAAATGAGTAAGTTCCTTCAAGTCACAAATCATGATTTGTCATCCTTGTATTCCTAATTATTAATACATCTAGTGTCCAAGGTATAAATATTTGGGGAATGAATGGATGACTATTCTTTTTCCCTGTTGAAAATTTAGAACTCAGGTTTAGAATTTTGGCACAGAATTTCTCATGAAGGTTAAACTATTGGTCAGATATTATTTATAATGATAAATTCAACAGTTCATGTATTTTGTTCATTGGAACCACTCTTCCTTCTATAGGATAAAAAGGTATATTAATAGTTAAAATCAAGACTATTTTTAGATGACAAATTGATAAGATAATATAGTATTATCTATGGCTATAGACTATGGCTATAATTTTGACCATTTTGTAATTCTTAGCATTATTTGATTTATGTGTTAATTGATCTATTTTTATAGTCAAAGAGCAACTATATATCTTAAAGTATCAGCCATCACAGGAGGTATTATTATTAAAAATACCCAAAATAACATGTTTACTTCCTATCAAACTTGCTCTTATGTTGGATGTCATTAACATGACCAGGCACTACTGGCTCTTTCAATGTAAATCTTAGAAAGACAGATACATTTCAGAAATGTTTTCCTCCATTCTGTAATCATAAATTCATTTCCTAAGACCAGTAACAATTTCATCACAATAGTTCTCCTGAATCATCTCATATACACTGCAGAATAATTTTCTAGCTACATATTACCTTAGCTACAAGCAATGGCCTGAATTCCTAATTCTCAGCCTGGTTCTGTTTCTAAGATGATTAATTTGGTTCAGTTATATAGTTCTCCTTTCATTAAAATCATTCATCAATTATTAAAACTTTTGAATCTCGTGACTGTTTAAAGAAATAAAATTTTCCTTGACTGCTTTTTGATGAACCCCATCGATATGCATGAGTCATAAGCAATTTGGATAACTATTTCATGTATTTTTCCAATATGATGATCGCTACCTGTTATATCACAGTAGGTACCCTGAATTAAGAAAACTGGTTTAGTTTTTCCAGTTTATACATATATTTTCTTTTATTGATTTTTCCTTCTCAAACATTCAGTTTTGAACATAACATTCAATTTTATTTGTCAGCACTTCATATTGTAGCAAGCAAACTTTTGATGTGAATCAGGTCATCAGAAGGTTAACAGAGTTTTTGTGAGCAATTGATGGTTTTCGATGTAAAATTTTGTTTTATTAACTGTAAAAAGCTATTGATTACCTTCATGATAACATTTAAAGAATTATAAATCTAATGTAGAGTTGAATTATAGGAAGATTACCTAGCTTATTTTTCCCCAAATTCATTAGATATTATTTATGACTTTCTGTGCTTTTCCATACTGAATCCTAATGTTTTATTTAGTTTCACTGAATTCCAGTAGATATTTCATGCTGTGTAAATATAATATTAATAATTTACTGAACATTATATTAATATTAGTACTATATTGAAGGATATAGCTAAGAAATTTTATTGAGGATTTACTACATTCTAATCATTATTAAGTACTTTTCATTCCTCTCATTAAATCTTAACAATCCTCTAGTTAATCCACAGCTTCTCTCCCCTCATCATTTTATAGGTGAGGAAAGGCAAAGGGCTTAAATAACATTGTCAGGATTATAAGGTTCAGAAAGAAAAGGAGTTTTCTGGTATGACATAGAGAGAAAACAGGGTCATTTTTCTTTTTCTTGTTATCCATGAAATCCAGTAATTGTAGTCAACATTATTTTAAAATCAATATAAAAATGTTTATTTTTCATGTTAAAATTGTGCAATTGTGTCACAAATTGTGTGTTTCAAATAAATTTAGGCAAATAATCCCAGTGTACAGAAAACATCGATTATCAAATTATCTAATCAATAATATCTTCCCAGAATTTATTAATAATGTACATTTAGCTAATCTTATTGCTGGAATAAATTAGGAAGTGCTTATTTCCCAGATAAATTGAGGCACATAAAATTTTTGTTAAATTTTAGCTAAATTTACTAAATTTCAATTCAAAAATAATGACTAGTGGTAAAATTTGTTTTAATTTTTAGTTCCTCATCCACTTTTCCACATCATTTTTGAGGCTATGCCCATATCATACTCAATAGGTGGGAATTTATAGGTCATTCAAATAATAATTAACTTAGTTTTACTTAAAATATGTGACTTGAGAGCTTGGATCATACCGTTTGGTTATCTCTGTTGGTTCAATTAACTGGATGATCATAAATTGTCTACTTCAACTTGTGCTGGGGACTCTTGGACTGACTACAAAATATTCAAAATAAAATGTGACATTTCTGAATTTTAACAATCTTAAGAGATGACATGTCAATTTACTTCCCACTGAGGAATCATAATAATCCATATAAAGTAAAAGTGGTAATCAGAAGAATCTCAGAAAGTACTAGATATGTTTACTGACAGGTGGATGTTGAAGCTTTAAAAGACAAAAAAGGCAAGTCTGTTATTTTTCATTTTCCATGTAGCAATATTTTCTTTCAAGAGACACCAACCAATTTTTTCTTTTTTAACTTTTTTCTAAATTCATCCAATAAACGTGATGCCAAAGTGAAAACAAAACACTTTAAAATGTTTGCTTTTAGAACTCTTTTAAAAGAAATAACAATCTTTTTTGGGGGGGAGATTAATTGCTTTGCACAAATTGTAGGCTTGAAAGTCACATCCTGTTTCTTTTACTGACATAGATGGTTTAAAAGTTGGACAACATTGGACAAATTGTAATGAATTAATAACAAACTATATAATGATTTTTGTTTTTCAGTCTTTTAGGGGTTTCACTTGATCAGTGTTGAGAAACATGGATCCCATTTTTTTATGTTAAAAAAAGCATTAGTCATAATCCCTAGCAAAGTTTTTTGTTTCTATTTAAATATAGTGTGCATCAACCAAAAATATTTACCTAAGGTTTGAAAAGTAAAAGATTAATATTTTCAGATATAATATAGCTAGGAAGGTACCTCATTTTGAATATGTTTTACCTCTCTCCATGAGCTGTCTGTAATAGATGGAAGGATTCATTTCTTAGTCATGGGAACCCATTTCACTCAGAAATTTTCACTGGGACTTAACAATCCCAGTGCTCTAAATGTAATTTCATTTTAGATAATGTATTAGTGCTTTTTTTTTTTTTTTTTTTGAGACAGAGTGTCACTCTGTTGCCTGGGCTAGAGTGCCGTGGGTATTAGTGTTTTGAGTTGAGCCAATATGATTAGTGGAGTAAGTTAATTAGCCAAAGCTTTTCAACTTTTATTTTCTGCTTTGTATTTTAAAATAAATCAATTTAATATAAAAACCTATAATTCTTAATCATGAAGGTAAGATTTCTTTTAAGAAGAGTCTAGGCAGGGGGCCGGGGGGCAAGTTTTTGCCACTAATTTGTTCCCTGAATGAAGTACTTTTGATCAAGCACTGAATCAAACTGTAATCTTGGATAGATGATGAGGTATGAGTTCATTGTTCCATGTATTCTTAACCTTTTTGTTGAGGTAAATAGCATAGAAGTAAAGGAATTTAGAAAAACATTACAGAAAACTTTAAAGCACAAAGGAAGCAATATGTAAAACCTATTTTTTCCCATGCTTTATATATCTGTTTTCTTTTCTATATAGTGAATGCTTTCAAAGGGCTAAAATACTCTGAGAGATGCCTAATTAACCATTCTAATCGTGTTATTTTCAGAAGAAAAATTATGCAGTTACAGAATTTTTCCTCTTTAGATTGACTAATTGTGACACAGAGCTAATATTTACTGAGTACTGCTCTAGCTATATGCCACATATTACCTTACTGATACAGAAAACTCTATGAAGTGGGTGCCTTTATTTTTCCCTGTTTACAAATGAGTAAATGGAAGTACAAAGAGGATAAATTTCACATCCAAGGTTACTTTCTAATAAGTGGCAGAGAGAGAATTAAAATTCAGGACATCTTTTTCTAGACTTCAGTCCTAATGCCTCTGTGTTTTGATGTCTGAAAAAGGGAATGAAGTTGAATTTAATTTAAGTCAGTTATAGAAGTAACATGTAATTGCAGATTCTGATTTCAAATACTTGTGTTAAAATTTATAGTTTGTTTAGTAAGTTTCCATTAAGACTAAAAAAACCCACCTTGAATACATGTGATACTGATTTATATAATTAAAAAGTAGGGTTCTGTTATCAGAATATTGTAAGTGTAGGTTATATATAAATTTTATTTGTGTAAATTGCTTTTTCTAAAATACCGTCAATCAGACAAAGGAAATAATTGCATTAGGCTATTTATACAGAGGTAGCTGAGTGTAGTGGGATGTGAATCAGAAAAGTTAGAATTTGAATCACTTCTCTTTTGGTTACTAGCTGTATGACCCTAAGTCCCTCAAACACCCTGAGACTTAGCATCAGTTTTCTCATCTGTTCAGTGGGAAAAATAATATCTACATTTTAGGGTTTCAAAAGTGAATAAATGTGATTGTGCAGGTTAGCATAATACATAGTAAGTACAGTCAATTTTATTATTGTGAGTCTTATAAAGAATAATTCTTTAGGTAAATGAATTTAGATTTTAGTGGAGAAGTTTAGTATTTTTTCAGTGACTAATCACAAACATACTGCTTCCTGAATCAAAGCCAATTTTAAGGATTTTTAATTTTTTTCAAAAATGAGACATTTTGCAAAAGCTGTAGATTTTGTAGTACTGAGTTTGTTTATAAGGGAAAATGTTATGGTCACTTCTTAAACTTATCTAGCTTATGTTTCTGACATTTATTTTAAGTAAAATGGAATCATTGAAGAAAAATGCCAAAATAATTTTTTGTCTTATAAAAATTAAAGTGATTCTTAGAAGTAATCAAAAAACTTATAGGTAGCTAGAAAATTAATTGTTAGATTTTATATTAAGTTTATGATGAGGTAAAAAAATAAATGGATACAGCCATTTTGAAAAACATTTTGGGTCGAGTATCATATTATTAATACCTTGTAGCATGCAGAGCTATCAATATTTTGGTAAAGACAGCTCTTCCTATTACCTTTAAGCCTGGGCAATAATGAAGCTGATACATAGAAATTAATGATGTCAAGTACATCCAGCATGTACATTTGCAAATAATAGAAAAATCAGTTGAAATTATAATGGCTATGGGTGTCAAAATTAATGAGAATGGTAATGCTTTATCTATCAGTTATGGTAATTAAACCATGAAGATATGGGAATTCTCATATATTCCTATTAGTAAAGACTTATCCCTACTTTTATTGCTGTATCAACAATTTCAGCCTTACATCTTCCGAAGTTCATCTGAGGGAAAAGGGAGCTATATCATAGTAGCCCAACTGGTATGTACTCCAATCTGTGACTAGTTTAGATAACTCTTATGAACCTGATAAAAGATGGGTCCTTGAGATGCACTTTGGAGCATGTTGCCATATTAGCCATATCAATGACTAGGAAAGGCCTTGTAAATATGTTCTCTCATGCATTTGGTAAAAGTATCAGTACACTACCACCTATGAAGTACTGTGTTCCCCTTAAATCCATGTTGATTACAGCATATTCAGATGTATAAATTTTGGAAATTTGATTTTACTCCATATGATAATGCTGCTTTTATTTAAATGTAATTGTCTTCAATCTGAAAGTGCTCAAATTGAGATCACTGAAATTCCGTAAAGGTTAAATCAATATGGAATCTACACCAACATCTTTGGGAATATCAGGGTCTATCTTGCTGTAGCATTATGCTCTTGATAGTCTCATTGGCCATGGCATAATAATCTTTCTATGCTATCCTCACATCCAAATGAGCAAGAGATTCTAATTCAAATGTTCAATTTTTGTCTTCATTAGTGAGAAAAGATATCAGGATTTGAATTGGTCTGTTGGTAGAGTCTGCTTAATACTGATTTTGAGAATTCTCCTCAACTAAACCTTGACACTCATTTTGAGAACTTTCACATCAATTTTCTCTGAAACTACTTAACATATTGATGTATATAGCCATTTTGTAAAGTAATTAGGGGAGACAATATTTCATTTTTTATTTGATATTATATTCTATAATTTCTAGTCTAATTTCTAATATTTCCATGAATATGCTAAATATGTAGTTAAAAAAACTTTAAAACTACCAAAGGTGATGTATTATACATAAAGGCAAAGTTATACAAAAAGCAATATGGGTCAAGTCCTAGTTACTGGATGACTTAGATTTTAGTCCCAACTTTGTCACTGACCAACAGTGATCTTGCACAAATCACTTAAATTTTCCAAGCCCAATTCTTTATATGCAAAATAGGCATAATACTTTTTATTTTGTATTGTTTTTTACTTTTTTATTTCAAAATGTTAATTAAAGGAGTAAAAGTATTTTTGTTATATGGATTTCTTGTATAATGCCTAAGTCATGGCTTTGGTTGTGCCCATCACCAGAAGAGTGTTCATTGTACCCGATAGGTAAGTTTTTATCCCACAACTCCCTCAGATTCTCCCCTTCTTGGTTTCTCATATCCTTTATATCACTTTGTGCCAGCATGTACCCATTTTTAACTCCCACTCATTAGTGAGAATATATGGTGTTTGGTTTTCCATTCCTCCTGAGATACTTCACTTAGCATAATGGTGTCCAGTTCTACCTATGTTGCTGCAAATGACATTATTTCATTCCTTTTTATGGCTGAGTAGTACAGCATTTTTATATATATACATATATGCCACATTTTCTTTATCCACTCATGAATTGATAGGCACTTAGGTTGATTCCACATCTTTACAATTGGGAATTGTGCTGTGATAAACATTTCAGTGCAGGTATCTTCTTGATAAAATGACTTCATTTCCTTTGAGTAGATACCCGGGAGTGGGATTGCGGGATCAAATGGTAGGTCTACATTCCTTTCTTTGAGGAATCTCCATACTATTTTCCATTGAGGTTGTACTAATTTGCAGTCCCACCAATAGTGTATAAGCATTCCTTTCTCTCTGCATCCACACCAGCATATATTGTTTCTTTGACTTTTTAATAATGGCCATTCTGATAGGGGTTAAGTTGGTATCTCATTGTAATTTTAATTTGCATTTCCCTGACGATTAGTGGTGTTGGGCATTTTTTTCATATGTTTGTTGGCCATGTGTCTGTCTTCTTTTGAAAAACTTCTGTTTATATCCTTGGCCCACTTTTCGATGGGATTGTTTGTTTTTTTCTTGCTGATTTCTTTGAGTTCTTTGTAGATTATGGATATTAGTCCTTTGTTGGATATATAGTTTGCAAATATTTTATTCTATTCTGTAGGTTGTCCATTCACTATGTTGATTATTTCCTTTGCTGGGCAGAAGCTTTATAATTTAATTAAGTCCCATTTATTTATTTTTGTTGTTATCGTATTTGCCTGTGAGGTCTTAGTCATAAATTCTTATTCTAGGCCGATGTCTGGAAGAGATTTTCCAACCTTTCTCTCTAGAATTTTTATGGGTTCATGCCTTACATTTAAGTCTTTAATCCATCGGGAATTAATTTTAGTATATGGAGAGACATATGGGTTCTATTTCATTTTTCTGCATGTGGCTATCCAATTTTCTCAGCACCATTTATTGAATAGGGTTTCATTTCCCCAGTGTATGATGTTGTTGTCTGCTTTGTCAAAGATCAGTTGGTTGTAGGCAGATGGTTTTATTTCTGCATTTTCTATTCTGTTCCATTGATATATGTCTGCACTTTTATACCAGTACCTGCTGTTTTGGTTACTATAGCCTTGTAGTAAAATTTGCCATTAGGTAATATGATGCCTCCAGATTTGTTCTTTTTGCTTAAGATTGCTTTGCTTATTTGGGCTCTTTTTTGGTTTCAAATGAAGCTTAGGATTATTTCCTCTAGATCTCTGAAATATGATGCTGCTATTTTGATGAGGATTGTGTTGTATCTGTAAATCACTTTGGGCAGTATGGACATTTCAATGATGTACCATTCCATGAGCAGAGGTGTTTTTTTCCATCTGTTTGTGTCTTCTGTGATTTATTTCATCGGTGTTTTGTATTTCTCCTTGTAGAGATCTTTCACCTCCCTGGTTAAGTATATTCATAGTTATTTTATTTTCCTTGTAGCTATTGTTAATGGAATTCAGTCCTTGATTTGACTCTCAGCTTGAGTGTTATTAGTATATAAAAATGCTACTGATTTGTGTACATTGATTTTGTAACCTGAGACTTTGCTGCATTTATTTATCAATTCCAGGACTGTTTTGGTGCAGTCTTTAGAGTTTTGTAGATACAAGATCATATCCTCAGCAAACAGGAATAGTTTGACCTCTTTCCTGATTTGGATGCCCTTTATTTCTTTCTCTTGCCTGATTTCTCTAGCTGGGACTTCCAACACTATTAACATGTTGAATAGAAGTGGTGACAGTGGGAATCTTTGTCTTGTGACAGTTCTTTGGGGGGTGCTTTCAACTATCCCCCATTTAGTGTGATGTTGGCTGTGGGTTTCTCACATATGGCTTTTATAATTTTGAGATATATTCCTTCTATGTATAGTTTGTTGAGAGTTTTTATCATGAAAAGGTGTTAGATTTTATCAAATGCTGTTTCTGCATCTACTGAGATGATCATAAGGTCTTTTTGCTTCTACTTATGTGGCGAATCACATTTATTGGTTTGTGTATGTTGAACAATCCTTGCATCCCTGGGATGAAAACCACTTGATCATATTCAATTATCTTTTTGATGTGCTGTTGAATTGGGTTTGCTAGTATTTTGTTGAGGACTTCCATATCGATGTTCATAAGAAATATTGGTCTGTAGTTTTCTTTTTGTGTTGTGTCCTTTCTTGGGTTTCGTATCAGGGGAATACTGGCTTCATAGAATGAGTTAGGGAGGATTCTCTAATTCTCCCTGTTATGGAATAGTTTTTATAGGATAGATACCAGATCTTCTTTGTAGGTCTGGTAGAATTTGGCAGTGAATTTGTGAATTTGTTCCAGGGATTTTTCTTTGTTGGGAGATTTTTAATTACTGCTTCAGTCTTACTGCTTGTTAATGGTCTGTTCAGGATTTCTATTTCTTCATGATTCAGGCTTGGGAGGTTGTTTGTGTTCAAGAATTTATCCATTTCTTCTAGGTATTCTAATTTGTTTGCATAGAGTTTTTCATACTATTCACAGATGATATTTTGTATTTCTGTGGTATCAGTTGTAATGTCTCCTTTTAATTTTTGATTAAGGTTATTTGATTCCTTTCTCTCTATGTGTAGTGAATCTGGCTAGTGGTCTATCAATTTTGTTATCTCTTCAAAGAGCCAACTTTTTTTTTATTGATCCATTGTATTTTTTGTTTGTTTGTTTCCGTTTTATTTAGTTCTGCTCTGAGCTTTGTTATTTCTTTTCTTCTGCTGGCTTTGGGATTGGTTGGTTCTTCTTATTCTAGTTCCTTAAAGTGTGACATTAGGTTATTATTTTGTGATTTTTCTGTCTTTTTGATATAGGCATGTAAGGCTATGAACTTTCCACTTATGATTGCTTTTCCTGTATCTTATAGATTTTGAAAGCTTGTGTCTCCTTTGTCTTTCAGTTTGAAGAATTTTTTGATTTCCATCTTAATTTCATCCTAGACCCAAGAATCATCAGCAGCAGGTTGTTTAATTTCCATGACTTTGTGTAGATTTGAGTGTTTCTCTTGGAATTGATTTCTAGTTTTATCCCACTGTGGTCTAAGAAGATTTATCATATAATTTCAGTTGTTTTACATTTACTAAGACTTGTTTTGTGGCCTAAGATATGATTAATCTTGGAAAATGTCCCATGTGTTGATAAGAAAAATGTATATTCAGTAGTTTTTGGGTAGAATGTTCTGTAAATGTCTGTTAGGTCGATTTGTTCTAGACTCTTGTTTAAGTGTTTTTTTTTTTTAAGTATTCATTGTCTCTTTTGATGATCAGTCCAGCTTGGTCAGTGGAGTATTGACATCCCTGACTATTAAGACGCTGCTGTTTATGTCCTTGCTTAAATCTAGAAGAATTTGCTTTATGTAACTGGGAGTGCCTATGTTAGGTGCACATATATTTAGGATTGTTATGTCTTCTTGTTGAATTTCTCTCTTTTCTTCAATTATTTCTTCAATTAGGTTTTGTGGGCCTTTTGCTTTTTCTTCTTCTCCATCAGAGATATCTATTATTCTTATGTTTGGCCATTTTACATAATCACATATTTCTTGTAGATTTTTCCTTCCTCTGGATTCTTTGTTCTCTATTTTTGACCAACTGGGTTAATTGAAATAGTTGTCTTCAAGCTCTGAAATTCTTTCTTCTGCTTGGTCTAGTCTATTCTTAAAACTTTCCACTGTGTTTTATATTTTCTTAAATGAATTTTTTTTCATTTCCAGAAGTTCCATTTATTTTTTTAAACAATATATTTATCTCTTTAGTAAGTTTTTAATTCATTTCCTGAGTTATGTTTCTAGTTTCTTTGAGTTGGTTTTCCATTTTTTCTTGGATCTCATTGAGCTTCCTTACAATCCATATTTGCAATTCTTTATCTGTCATTTCAGTATTTTCATTTTGTCCAGGACCCCTTGCTAGAAGCTGGTATGCTCCTTTGGGGGTATCTTTTCACTCTGATTTTTCATACTTCTGGAGTTCTTGCACTGATTCCTTCTCATCTGAAGCAGTTATCATTTCTTGTTTTGGATTTTATTTTGTTTAGATGGGGCTGTTTTTTCCCCCTCACTCTTAAGAGTGTGTCTGTAGCATATTTTGGGTAAAGACCTTTGGCTTTGCTTGTGGGTACTTTTGGGGGGGTCTAAGTACTGGGTCTAAGTACTCTGGTTATAGATATCCTTAGTGTGGTGGCTTTCTCAATTGCTAGTTATTTGTAGGCTATAGTGGTGGTGTACTATATGTGTGGGTACATTTTCTGTCTCTTGTTAACAAGAGGAGATGAAGATCTTTGAACTCCTTTCTCTTTCCCCAGCCTAGTGGTCCTATTAACAGTGTGGATTATATTGGGATGTCCAGTTTAATCTCTTAGACACTAGGTGGTGCTTGCAGGTAAGAGTCAGCCATGCCCTGTATGATTGAGTCAGTAAATGCTGTAATGGGCTGTACAGGTTGTCCTCCCTGCCAGTAGGTGGTGCTTGCTGTAAAGAGCCAGCTGCAGCAGTATGTTTTAGGGACCTGCATCTGACTTTAGTTGACCAGGAGAAGTACTGAGATGCCCAAAGTGGTGGCTGGGGCTCTGGAACTCTCAGGGAACTCCTTATTCTCCACCACAGCAGAGTCAGGCGGGGGAGTGAGGCTGGTTGGGGTTGGATCAGATGAGCCTGTGTTCAGGCTCCACAAAGGCAGTCACAAGAGCTGTCTCAGCAAGGGTCAAGAGTTTGCTGCCAGGCCACTGGGGATAGCCACAAGGGAGGGGCTGAAGCAGCCCCACCAAGCCAAAATGTCTGCTTATGGGGGACAGGCTATCTAGGATTCATAGGCTGGCAGTCAGGTGTGGGTTTTGCTTTTCTTCCTCTTCCCTTGTCTTGTGGATCTCCTTCTGGTGTCTGACTGCAAGTAGCCACCCGAACTAGCTGAGCTCACCAGCAATGGCACCGTGAACGGGGGGGCTCTCCTTCCCAGGATCCCACCTTGGACTGAAAGTGTGCTTTCCTGTTGAGGCAGGGGTGCTCCACAAGTGTGCTGTGGCTCAGACCCACACTACACTCTCCTTTCAATTTTGCCAGCATGGGCTCCCTTGCCTCCCAAGATTAGTTCACAAATCTCCTCTTTGTGTCCCTGAGTGACATGATTGAATCCTGGGGGTACAGGATCCAGCATGCAGGGCTGTCCTCTGATCATCTGGGCTCAATCCCTGAATGTGCTAGAGAGAAGCATGCTGGTCCTGAATTCCCCCTGGAGTGCTCAAGCAGGCTAAATGTCTCTCAGCTTCAGAGTATGCCCTGCTCTGTTGGAGCAGCCAGGCAAGTAGCACCAGGGAGGTCTGGCAGGCAGGGAGCTCACAGACCAAGCACCACTTGGTTTGCTGCAGGTCTTTAAGAAGAAAGGCATGAGCCCCACTTTCTGTGGAAGCTTTGGTGTGGTGGGCATGCCAACAGAGGAAAGCAGCCATTCCTGAGAGCCCTGGCTCAGTCATCCCTTGGGGCATAATGCCACAGCAGTGGACAGAGGATGGGAGGGGGAGAAGAGTCTAAATGGAGGACAGCTGGCACTCTGGTCCTCTTTGTCCTTCTGCCTGAAAGGCAGCCCACCTGGAATGTCCAAGCTCTGGGATCACATAGTTCTCCTGGGATCCACCAGCCCCCTGTGACCACCACAGTCTGGGCAGGAGTTGGGAAATGTTTGTTTAGAGACCAGTGACAAGAAAATTGAAGGGCTGAAGCTCCCTGGGGAGTACAAAGGCACACAATGGGTGGAGAAGCAGTATGGTGCCCACTACCTCAGCTCAGGTCTGTGGTGAGGGGAAGCCATTTGGAGCGGGCTGGCAGCCCAGTGCTCTGTTCTCAAGAAGTTCCCAGTTCACTGGTGGCAGAGCTTTTGGGCTTGTGAGGGTAGAGAAGCTCTCCAGCAGCTCAGGAGCCAACTGACTATAGAGATGTGAAAGGAGGAAAAACAAACACCCCCATCTACCCTTTCCATGGGGCTCCAAGTTCCTTGGGGTCTGATCTCTGCCAAAATCTTGCTCCTTCCTATTCTGTTCCACAACTTCTTCCCATGGAATCTGTGGTAGGTTCTGAGACTTTTTCCTCAGAATTGCACCTGAGCTATGTTTTTTTTTCATCTGAAACTTTTCCTTCTTTTTGAGATTATCTGGTGACCGATATCTCTAGTCAGCCATCTTGTCCCATCCTCTGATATAATACTTTGACTTCATTCATCATTCATTCATTCATTTTATGGACAAGTATTTATCAAACACCTATTATGTGCTAGGCACTCTGATAGGCATTGGAGATACAAAACTGAATTAAAATAGACGTGGTTCTTGCCTTCAAAGAGCCTAAAGTTAGTCAGAAAGATGGATATCAATCAATTAATTACAAAAACAAGTAGAAACTTTCATCAACACAAGAGCTATGAAGTGTTTAAAATGGGGCATGGGATGAAGGAGAGAGGATTTAATCAAGTCAGGGAGTTAAGGAAAGACTGAAGAAAAGATAACAGTTTAACTAGAAAAAGAGCAGAAAGAACCACGTTCCAGGTACGGAGAACTGCAAACAGCAGGTATGAAAGATAGAAAGAAGGCCAGCGTGGTTTGATGGAGAACGAGAATCAAACAGATTATGTGAGAAGTTCTGTCTTCTTTCTTCCTCCTTCCTTCTCTTCCTCCTCTTCTATAAAATAGTAAATGTCATTGTTGCCAGGGATTTTTAATAGAAATTAACACTGAAAGAGAGAAATACCTGACTCTTTATTGTTTATAAAAATCTCAAATTAATGAAGGCTTATTTTTACGTGCACAGACCCCTCACCAAACATTTAATGAACTCCCACCACAGCTCTAGCAATGTTCAGGCAATGGGAATACAAAGACAAAACATGGCCTCTTCTTTCGGAAGTTTACTGATAATCTACAACAGTTGTTTATTGGGAACTTCAGATTTATTTTCACAAGCTTGTTATATCAAATCATAAAAATAAATTTAAAAAATATTTCTCCTTTCCCCCTCAAGCCCTTATAGACTAAACACTATTTAATAGAAAAATTTCCAAGCTGCAGACAACCAGAAGCGGAGGGAAATTGAAGAAACCGTAAACTGCAAAATCAGCATCTGCATAACAGAGAAGTGATTTTGTCATAATGAAATATATATTTGTTCCATTCTGCATTTAGTAGAATTCAGCATATGCGTATGTGTATGTATACACATACAGACACATACATTCATTGGAAGTACATCATGTCACTATTTAAAAAGTGAAACAAAATTTGTTATTAACTCTAAACACTAAATATATGACTGTCTATATTGAAAACTATTTAACAGGAGAGCAATTAGTCTAGTATTTTTCCTTTATAGCCAGAAAAATTCATTGATTTCTGTTTCTCTTATCAGGAACAACTCCTTTCACTGAACCTTTTACTACAGGTCAGTATATTAATTCCTGGTTTTACATGTGACATCAAAATATCTAATGATATAGATTGTTAGGAACTTTGGGTTTTTAAGAAAGAATTGATATGAAAGTTTGGCTTTTGAAAAAATATTTCAAACAAGTAGTTTACTAGGCTTTTCCCTCTTCTTTAAACTTATTTAAAAAACAGAATTTAACTTGTTTTTGATCAATTTATATTGATTGGCTATAATATGGTTTTCAGTTTTATTTTCTTCCTTAGCATCTACAACAGCAGTAAATATCTCAATTTTTTTTAAAAGAATGTAAGTTGAGAGAAAATATGTGTATATTTAATAACATATTTTACTCTTTAGGTGTTTTAAGTGTAAAAATAGCAATCAGCTATTTCATAATAGAGTTTTATCATTGTTATTATCAGCCCTAGGGAATAGAGATTAGGGCCTAAGGTTCTACTTATTTTAAAACAGTTACTTAGACAAATGTATGAAGACTTAATGTGATCCAATTCAAAATGCAGAAAGATGTCTTTGTAAAACAAAAGCAAAAATAAATAAATAAATAAATAAAATAACTAACCAGAATCTTTGAGAAAATATGAGAAGAAAATCTCAGAGAGCAGAGAACTCTGGGCAGAAAGTCACTGGATTCATTTATTCTATTTTCTATAGTAGAAATTGATAATAAAGTCCAAATAGACTTTAGATGAAAAGTTTGTTTTGTGTTTTCCCCAGGCATTACTAGAACTTCAGTTCCCATCACCTCAGCAGCTGGAAGTGCAGGCACGACAGGAGTAGCAAGCCCCACCTTCCCCAGTGCTGGGGGCATATCAGGTAAATTAAGCTCAGAACCAAGTATGCCAGCCTCAGTTAAGCACCTGTTTTCAGGCAGTGCTGCTCAGGACAATATTTGTCAGAATAAAAACATTAGACTTAGGTGATTATTCCTTATATGTAATTAAAATGTAATATATTACATTTTCACGAGTTGCTTTCTTAAAGTATATCATGTTAGAACTATATACACCCATTACTTGAAAATTGGTGGTGCCTGTGCACTTTTTTTAGCCAGGTGTTTGTTTTTTCTTTACCTTCATAAGGGACAACTGGAGTGTCACCAGGTGTAACCACAGCAGCTGACAATGAAATTTCAGGTGACACAGGCTTCAGAGGAGGTGATGCAAAGAAAGGAGTCAAATGCTATCTCTTTCATAGCTTGTTTCTACAAGGAGTCCTCTTTTTCAGCTGAGCAACAACTTGACCCTGAGTACAGTATTAGATAACAGGGGCCAAGTGTTGGAGCTATCTAAGTCGACTGAGTCAACTGGATGACTTTGTGGGAAAATTCAATGATTAATATTTATATATTAATAAAATATTAATGATATATTTCTATGGAACATGAAAACTTTGAATTATGTACAAATATAAAATACATAATTTAATCAACATTAACACTCTGGTAGTTACTATATTGTCATTATTCCCATGAGGTGAGAAATTAATAAAAGATCTCCAAGCTGGCAGAGGCAGGATTAGAACACGGACCCCTCAGCCCCACGTGTAATAGCTAGCCCCACGGTTCTGTGATCTGTGCCTGAGAGCCTACATCCAACAAAAGCCAATGAGAATATGCTTGTCCTTATGCATCTTGACTAAAGTTTAACTATTTTTGATTTCATGAGTAAAATATTACCGACATTCTTTAAGCACAGATAATTTTGCTTAAAAACAAACTGGATCCATTTGTACTCACCATCAAATTGGTATTAACTAATCAACACATAAATGCACATATAAGAATAACATTTATTGGATGTTGGGCAGGGGG
>NW_012137191.1:7717196-7717579 GCF_000956105.1 Propithecus coquereli | reverse complement strand
TAAGAACTGAAAGAGAGAACAAGCATTTATTTAATCAGATAGCAATTTGACAGGATGCCCTTGTGTCATTGAATAAAGACTTGAGTTTTGGGTGGTCTACTTCTAAAAATTTCATTCCTCTATTTACTTCTGTAAGCATCAATTTAGGACAGATTGAAAATTTTACAATCACAGACCGTTTGAGAAGCACAGGGTAGAGTATAAACTCCGGGGCTAGACTGCTTGAGTTTGGCTCCTGAATCTGCTGTCCACCAGCGGAGTGACCTAGAACAAGTCACTTAACCATATCTGATGAATAGGAATAACAACAGTACTTGTTTGGAGGATTTTTATAAGATTAAATGAGTTGCTTATGTCTAAGGCTTTTTTTTTTTTTTTTTTTT
>NW_012137191.1:7710503-7717010 GCF_000956105.1 Propithecus coquereli | reverse complement strand
TTTAGTTGTCCAGATCTTTTCTTTCTATTTTTTTAGTAGAGACGGGGTCTTGCTCTTGCTCAGGCTGGTCTCAAACTCCTGACCTTGAGCGATCCACCCGCCTTGGCCTCCCAGAGTGCTAGGATTACAGGCGTCAGCCACCGCGCCCAGCCTAAGGCGTTTTTTTAAATGCTATTTTTTATCAGGAGGAACAGGAGGCCCTGCTGCACCAACACCCAGAAGGGAGGAAAGCAGCACACCTGGGGAACCAAGCAATGGAGCTACAAGCCCAGGAAAATCAGGCAAGCCAGGGAACACCCTTTAGTGCCTGTTAAACGGGTATAAGTATCAAAACATGTAGGCTGTTGGATAAATGATGAAAATTTTCAAGATTAAAACTTTTACTTGAATCTCCCAATCTTTTCCTTCTAAAGTAGCATATGTTGAAACCACTGCGACTGTGTTTATCAGGTACAACTGGAGCATCCGAGGGAGTGAGCAAGGGAGCAGTCAGCAACAGTACACCTGGAGCATCAGGCACTGGGGCCACCAGCACTGGACACCCAGCAGGCAAGACGAAGCCCCCTTTGGGGGCTGTGGTGGGGGATCCAACACGTTCTGATTCACTGAGACCCTGGAATATGATGATGAGATGAAGTAAAGACAACCAAGGACATTTTAGCAACGAATGACTTAACACTATGAAATGTCCTATAAGAGTGTTTTCTTCATAACTCTCCGTATACATCAAGCACCATTGTTCTTCTAATTAGGAACGACTGGAAGAGCAGATGCAACCACCACTGGAGCTGCTGGTGAAAATACATCTGGAAGAACAGGTACTAGAGTGGCATAACCAGCATGAAATCCAGCCAGCAGACATGTGGGCTTCTGCTCAAAATTTTGTAAAAATAAGGTTTCCTGACGAATCCAAGCATTGTTATTTAGGTAATGCCAAGTGTATAGAGGATCAGAACTATACAAATATTAGGTATTTGTTGTGTGCCTAATATTGTGTTAGATGCTCTGTGGAATATAGGAAAAGAATAAGATAATATACCTGTTCTCACTCAACCTCACTTTGGAGAGGGAGGAATTAATATTCCTACAGATGTGGACAACAAAGACTAAGTAAGGCAGGAGTTAATCAAGTGAGGATAAGGTGCTTGCTGGGCATAAGACAATCTAGTAAGAAAAGGTAATTCAGTGTTGAACTATTCAATGTTGAGTGTTGAATTATCTACATGACTACTTTATTAAAAAGGAATACTGTAATCAGTACCTTATTAGGGTTACCTGATTTATCTGATTTACTTGAACAAGAATATAAAACCCCGTGAAATTTATGGGATAGATCTATTTTTTAAAGGAAAAAAGCAAGCATAATTCAGGTCACTTTTATGAGAGGATTTAACTTCATGTTTTTTTAACCTAACATATTTTTCCATGTTAAAAAAAATCAGGCAAACCTGGTGTATCATCTGGAGCAACCCCCAGAAGCGGAGGTGACAGTACCCCTGGAGAAGCAGGTATTGGAGCCACAGGTTCCGGTAAGATCAACCAGGTTGGACATGATGTCTCAGCAGCTCCCAACCGTGCTCTCCCACAGCACGTGATGGTCTGTAAATTCAGGCTGTAACTGGTATTAGAAGACTGTACTGAAGAAAGTTGGAGGGATAGCATCTTTTACTTTCTTTTTCTGGGAACTCCCAAGTACTCATAGTAATGGCAGGAATAACATGTATCTCCACCCTTCTTGTTCTTGGTTTCAGGGACCACAGGAGTTTATGTAGTCTCCATCACTGGCAGCCCTAGAGCCTCAGCTCTCCCAGCCACAACCTCTGAAAGCAGCAAATCAGGTAGGTAAAAGGGAGAAATCAGTGATTGCACAGGGGTAAAATGGAATGTGTGGATCTGTCCCCATTCCCTTTATTTGGCAGTGCTGTGAAAATGGAAAGGAATTTCTATGAGACTTGAGTTAGGGAGCCCAGTTAATGACCTACAGTATTTGAGGTAGTAATTGGAGGTCTGGATTAGATGGTATTTCTTTAATTTTGTGCAATCTCTAGAATCCCTGAGTGTGCTTATGGGCCATAGAGATGATGCCAAGCCTCCTGCCCCAGAACTTCTGAGACTGGGAGTCTGGAGTAGGGCTGGGATCATGGTTTGCAATCCTGGCTATGAATTACAATCAACAAGAGAAATTTTTGAAAATATGTACTGAAGAGTTCTTCACTGACTAATTGAATCTGGATCTCTGGAAGAAGGGACTGGGCATTAATATTTTTTAAAAGCCTCATGGTTCCAATGTGCAGCCTGGGTTGAGAATTACTAGGCTCAAATACCTGAATATTAAATGAGTAAATAATAAACAGTCTTATCTACAAGCAACAAATATATAAGCATGCTTAGGGATGCTAACTATCATTCAAGATTTTTATGATCAATTTTTAGAAAGAGTGAGCCATTTTTGGAAATGGAGAAGTGTAAACAAAAGATATTTTGAAAGCAGAGATGAGCACAATCTGCTATGATTAATCAAAGACCATAATAGATATTTATTGTTTATTTGAAAGGGATTGCTGGACCATCAGTTGGTGAAACAACTGGAACCCCAAGCATTGAAGTGACACCATCTGCAGGCACAGCAGGTGAGTGGAGGATGTCATTCTGAGGCTGTGACTTTTGTCAAAGAGGACAGTCTTTCATCAGAACCCTGCTAATTTCACTTGGTATTAATCAAATGCCATCCAGCAAAAGATGTAGAATGGTGTATAAATAACTAATATTTTCAAGAAAATTTTTATTTTATGCTTTCTCTAAATCTCCCCTTCAAAAGAACTACAGTACTGAGTTATCACAATAATGTATGTGTTCTCCTAGGACTGTGTTCATCAGGTAGAACAGGACAGTCTGTTGGAACTACCACCAGATCTGACAGTGGAACACAGCTAGAACATCTTTCACTGGTTCCAGCCCACCTGGGAAACTCAGAAGTCCAGGCCCTGGCTCACTTAGTTACTTTAGTGGTGTCGCATCATAAGCTTAGCTGGGAACTCAAATTCTTATAGGTTTAAGTGAATTTAGCCACGGCTATAATTTTAGGGCAAAGGATCATGGATAGTTTAAGTCCTAGTGTCTCCTCATTCCCGCTCCAAAAAGACCTCTGAAATTTTTTCCAAGAGTACTTTCATCATAGCCATCTATGTAGACTAGATTGCCAGAAAAAACAGAGGATGCCAATTAAACTTGAATTTCACATAAATAAGGAATAATTTTTTTAGTATAAGTATGTCCCATGCAGTAATTAGAACATGGTATTTGCTGTTTATCTGGGATTCAAATTTAACTGGGTGTCCTGTAGTTTTTTTGTTAATTCTGGAAACCCCAGTGCAGACTGAGCACTGTTGTTTTTTTCAATTAGGAACAACTGGAGTGGGGAATGCAGCCACCACTGGAGCTGCTGGTGAAAACACTTCCAGAGCATCAGGTGTGGAAAGATGTCGAATCAGAACAAATGCAGACAGTAGAAATGTAATCTGGTTACTTAAAATTTTGTCAGAAACAAGATTTCCTGGAGAGATTAGTTATTATTTGTGTAATGTCAAAACCACAGGAGATCAGAAATAAATCAAGAGATATTTGTTGTGTGTGCAATATCATACTGGGTACTATAGACCAGCATTCCCTAATCTTTTTGATGCCAGGTACTGGTATCGTGGAAGACAGTCTTTCCATGGATGAGGGGGTCAGGGACAGGGACAGGGGTGTAACTGCTACCTCGGCTCCACCTCAGATCATTAGGCGTTGGATTCTCATGGGGAGCACGCAACCTGGATTCCTCGTATGTGCAGTTTGCAATGGAATTTGTGCTCCTATGAGGGTCTGATACCACCGCTGATCTGATGGGGTGGGGTGGTGATGCAAGCGATGGGGAGCACCTGTGGGTGCAGGTGGGGCTTCTCTCCCTCACCTGCCTTTCACCTCCTGCTGTGCACTCAGTTCCTGGCAGGCTGCAGACTGGTGCCAGTTCATTCGCTGCCCAGGGGCTGCGGGCTGCATCTATACACAACATAAAAGAACAGTTAGATTAAGGAAATGGTTCTCATAGAACTTCATTTCTGAGCAAAAGAAATTAATATTTATAATACACGCAAATGCAAAAACCACGCAAAGCAGAAGATAAAGTCCAGAAATTGTTCAATGACAAGTTTTGGAGTAGGAATTTGAGAGACAATTCTAGTAAGGTGACTGGTTAGTTGGGGTTAAAAACAACATACTATTCTATTTTAAAAAGAATGTATTATAATTAGTGTACAATGAGCTATATCTTTGTGCCTTAACTTGAACAAACACTCAAAATACAAGTGAGCTGAGTGAAATATTAGGAATCTGTTCAACGTCAGGGGAATAAAAAGCCATTATCTTTCAAGTGTTGGAGAAGAAAGTAGAATTGAAAACAAAATACTCTCTGAACCCAGAAACCTTCTCCACTAAGGTAGCAGAGAATAAAAAATGGGATTATTATTGAAGAAGCATTAAACCAGAATGTGATGTGCTTCACAGTCTTCTGAGAGGGTGCAAAATCAGAGAGAAATCTCCCTCTTTTATATCCAAGTAGATACAACCCACTACATACATGTTCTCAATATAAATAATAATCATCCTCAAGTAAGAGGACTTAACACACTACTTATTACACATAGTTCATCCTAAATTCATTTCTGGAAATGAAGCAGGTGAGTGAGGTGTTCACAGCTGAATCTGTGGAGAATCTTTCTTATCTAATCTCTTAAATGTTGTATCTCTGTTGTGACTATCTAATGACCTGGTTAAATATTCAAATGTACCAAAAATGCTTTTATCACAAGCAGAATGTAATTTAGTTAACTATTGTATCAACCTGATCCTTAATTTGTGCTGATGCTCATAGAATCAAGTAGCATTTAAGCTCAAGGAACCAATGGAAAAACTATTTAAAAAAGTAAAAAGGAAGCAGGAAAAAGATGGGTGGCTTCATGAATTAGAATCTACAGATCCTTCATTTTACAAACCATAATGATCAACACAGAGCCTGAACCTGGAGTATTTAGAGGGGACAGAGAAGACTGAGACTCCAAAGACTAGGAAGATGGCTCTGGGGCTCAGAGCAGAGTGGGAATTTGGGTAAGGGCATCCCAGGAGAAAGGAAAGGAGAAAGTAGTCCCAATAGTGGTAGAACACATGGTTCAATCAACTTGAGTTCAGTGCCTGCAGCAAACGCTCCAAACACAAATGGAAAATACTGAGAGAAGATCTGGGACCTGGCAGGTAGGAGCACTCGTGAATGTGCAGTTGAAGCAAAGAGTATTGGAGAGTGCATGGAATGAGAACTGGAAGTCTTGAGAAGGCACCGAGAAAAGGCACTGCTAGAAAAGAGGGAGAGATTTTGGAAGGGAGAGGAATCTTTGGAGTATGGATGTCAAAGGAAAAAGAAGTGTATAAAGACAAGAGTGTCAGTAAAACAGGATAATAATCGAGAATCAGAAGACAAAGAAAAGGTGCCACTTATAAAAGAAACTTGCCTCACTATAAGAATGTAAGAGGGATCCCCTGATCTGAGAAATTTGGGAAGCCACACAAAAGCCTCTCTACAACTCTCTGCATAGGATGTCTGCTATTGCTGGTCCAGGAAAACCCAATGGAGAAAAAAAAGAAAAGAAAGGAAAAGAAAAAAAGTGAAAAAATGAAAAAAATTCCAATATCTATACATAGCTATTCTTTTTCAATGCAAATTTTCAATGGCAAGCAAATTTGAAAAATTCAGTCATGAAGCAGAGAAATACTAAAACATAACATTAACATGAATTTAAAATAACTAAAAGAAATAACTGCAGATATTAAGAGACATAAAAATTATAAATTAAAAACTTGGTAAAAATAGATGAACAGCAGGAAGGTCTTAAATTAAAATTGATGAAAACTCAAAAGGGAAATTAAAGGAAAAAAATCATCTCAAAAAATAAAGATCAAATATCAAGGGACCCAACAGAGAATAAATAAGACTGAAAGTACAACAAGGGGATTAGAGGATAGACCTGAGAAGAGGTCTTCTACCCCAAAAATATTGCAGACACTTTCAAAAAAGATAAAATGGATGAGAGAAGGATATAGTTATAGGAAACAGATAAAATATTCAACATATGTATTATTGCAATTTCTAGAGAAGAAAAAAAAGCAACAAACCAGAATTAATATTTAAAATTGTAAATCAGGAAATATTTCCTGAAATTAAAAAAAAGACCTAAACCTACATATTGAAAAGATCCACCATATACCTGGAAGAATTAATCCTGAACAGTCAATTCTGCAACTTATTTTTAAAAACTGTTAGACTTGGTTTGCTTATAGGTAACAGTAAGTCAAAGGAATTGTTTAAAACTTACGAACCAAGCAAGAGAACTGTAAGTTTATTAAAAAGTAAAAAAAATGAGGAAAAGTTGTTTAATAGTAATTTTTATTAATAATTTGAGGGGACGGGTATTTGTA
>NW_012137191.1:7707109-7710453 GCF_000956105.1 Propithecus coquereli | reverse complement strand
ATTACAGGGGTACAAATGTTTTCGATACATGAATCAATGCACACTACCCGAACGATGGACATATTTGAAACACGGACTTGGGGGGGAGCCAAGGGCAACACACGTAACCTAAACATCTGTACCCCCATAATATGCTGAAATAAAAGAAAAAAAAAGAAAAAAAAATAATTTTTTCTGAAGGTTTTTCTGAATAAGAAAACCATTAATGTGATTCATAATATTAATAGATTTAAGAAAAATAAAAACAGCTGGTCATTCCCACAGAGGCTAAAAGGTATTTGAGAAACATCCGATAAACATATATGATGGAAAATAACCACTCAAAATAATATAAATGAATGGGTACTTAAAATTATAAAATGCATATACCTATACCTCAGACTCACATGCAGCATCTTAATGAGGAATTACCAGACCTATTCCACTTAATGGCAGCAACAAGGTAAGAATACATACTATCATACTACTATTTAACATGTTTTGGAGTTATTAATAAACTGGGATTAGATAGTAATTAGAAGTATAATATTTGAAATAGCATATATTAAATTGTTCCTATCTTCAGGTGACATAATAGTACACCTGTAAACGCTAGAGAATCAATGGAAAAACTAAAAACAATAGGAGCTTTTATAAGGTACCGAGATATGAGATTAATCTGTCAAAATTAATTGTCTTCATGAATACAAACAATAACAAGTTAAATATATATATTGGAAGACAAAACTCTAGTTTATAAAAACGACAACAAAAAATACCTGGGAATAATCCTACCAAGATAGCAAAATTTACATGAGGAAAACTTCAAAACTCTCCTTAAAGACACAAAAATGTCTTTGACCACATGGAAAAGCGTATTGTGTCACGGTCCCCAAAACCCCCTCAGGTTTTGTGATTTGCTAGGACTCACCATCCTCAGTATATAGTCATACTCTTGGCTATGATTTATTACAGCAAAAGGATACAAAGAAAAATCAGCAAAGGGAAGAAGTACATAGAACAAAGTCTGAAGAAAACTAGAATAAAAGAAGATGTGAATTGAAGTTCACAGGAAAAAAAAGTGTAAATGGTTCTTAATCATATAAAAATATTATCAACTTTACACACAAGAAGAAGGCAAATTAAAACTACACTGAGACATCATTTCTCACTTTTTAGATTGGCAGAAATACAAAAGTTTGACAACAGCCCTGTTGACAGGTCTGGAAAGAAACAGGTGGTGCTCTGTACGTTGCTGGTGGGAGCACAAAATGTTACAGCTCCATGGAGGGCAACTTGGCAGAACTTAACAGAATTAGGGATTCATTTACCCTTTGACCCAGAAATCCCACTTAGTGCTCTACCCTGAAATTACACAACCAAAGTACAAAACAACATATGTATAATCTTTGATACTGGCATTGTTTTTAAGAGAAAAAGATTGGAAACAACTCACATTTCCAATCAGAGAAGACACATTAAACAAAATATGGTATACAGTAGCACTGGACCATCCTAATAAAAGGGTGAGGAAGATCCCTACGTAATGATCTAGAGTTATTTCCAGAATTTATTAAGGGAAAAAAGAGCAATAGAATTATACATGTAATTTGGACCTTTATGAAATAAAAAACTGAACACTAAAATTGAAAACCAACCAAAACAAGTAAACATATTTAAATATCTAATCATACTCACATGCAGAAAATAATTATTTCACATAATCAGACTGTACATGCTTAGTGTCATATATTTTGAGGACAACAGGATTGCTATGAAATCTTAAACTTTATTAATTTTATTCTTAGTAGTTATATTAGTGTTCCTGCTTTGAATGATTTTTACATATTATATAATAAAGCAATATGAATGTTATTGGAAACCAAGATTTTAAAGGTAGGAGAAAAAGGAAACAAGAATTAAATAATTAAGTATATCCCTGTCATGTTCCATTTGAGTTGGAAATGGAACTCATGACATATATATGATTTATATAAATATAAATATATAATAACATTTTTCTATATGTATATATTTATAACATATAGAAAAATATCTATGCATATATGCATACACACACATATATACATACCTTCTAACTCGGACCACTGAAATGGCCTAAAAGCAATGGCATCTTAATAGTAGTGAGCACCACCTATCGCCCAGTTTGGGCTCCTAAATTTCTGTGTTGATTGTTGTGTGGAGAAATGACTAATACCAGGTCTGGGGCAGGAAAAGTACAAAATGAGCTTGGGGGTCAGAAAACAAGGAAGCATTCAAAGACTAAGGGAGCTCTGCTGAAATGACAAGGCTGCCAAACTGCAGCAGCTCCCGTTGACCAAATGTGGGGAATCTTAAGCACTAAAAAAATAATTACTGTGATTGAAATACATTGATAATATTAAAATATACATGACTCAATGATAATTAGTGAAGAGAACAACAAAAGCAACAGTGGGTTTGATACTGATGGAGGTGACTATTATGCCAAGTCCATATTCTGAAAATTAGTAATTAGGGGAAAAATTAAATAATTATCAAACATTTTTATTAGAAACTATGGATCAAGATATCCAGATAGTTCCTGTTGATAAGAAAAGTCTCTCTTTTAAAAGAAAAATGCCAACTAATACATGTTGAAAAAAAGACACAATTAGAAAAATCACTGTTTTACAACCCTGAGTGAAATAGGCAATGAGCATAAATAAATGCTGAAAACATTAGGTGAAAGGTTGACTGGTGTATGGGTGTTTGCCTGATACCAAAGTATCAGCCACCAGATTACTTGCTAATTGCAAAGGGGAAAAATGGTTTACACTGGAGAGATCTGGCTGTCACTGCCTAAACCTAGTGATCAAACATGGCTTCACTGATAGTGGGAACTTGATGTTATATATCTCTTTTTACAATACGTCATGTAGAAAGTATTCCTGCCCAAAATTATGAATCTGAATCTAATCCGTTTTTTTATTTCAGAATATTACAGGGGTACAAATGTTTTCGATACATGAATTTTTTTTGTATCTACCATTTGAGTCAAAGTTATAAGTGTGCCCATCCCTCAGATAGTGTGCATTGTACCCATTAGGTGTGTGAATTTATCTATCCCCTCCATCCCCCTCCCACCTGCTTGATTTCTGATGAATGTTATTTCCATATGTAAACATAAGTGTTGATCGATTAGTTCCAATTTAATGGTGAATATATGTGGTGTTTGTTTTTCCATTATTGTGATATTTCACTTAGAAAAATGGTCTCCAGTTTCATCTAGGTTAATACAAGAGGTATTAGTTCACTGATTTTTTATGGCTGAGTAGTACTGCATGGTATACATATACCACATTTTATTTTAATTCACTTTAATT
>NW_012137191.1:7704302-7706784 GCF_000956105.1 Propithecus coquereli | reverse complement strand
TCCAGGGTTTTGTGTGATTTGCATTTCCCTGATGATTAGAGATGTTGAGCATTTTTTTCATGTTTTTTGGCCATTAGTCTGTCTTCTTTTGAAAAGTTTCTGTTCCTGTCTTTTGCCCAATTTTTAATGGGGTTGTTTGGTTTTTTTCTTGCTGATTTTCTTGAGTTCTTTATAGATTCTAGTTATCAGCCCTTTATCAGACGCATAGCATGCAAATATTTGCTCCCATTCTGTGGGTTGTCTATTTGCTCTAATGATTGTTTCCTTGGTTGTGCAAAATCTTTCTAATTTAATCAAGTCCCATTTGTTAATTGCTGTTGTTGGTCTGATTGCTTTTGGAGTCTTCTTCATAAATTCTTTGCTAGGCCAATGTCTGTAAGAGTTTTTTCCAACACTGTTTCTAGAATTATTATAGTTTCATGCCTTAGGTTTAAGTCTGATATCCATCATGAGTTGATTTTTGCGAGTGGTGAGAGGTGCAAATCCTGTTTCAGTCTTCTACGTGTGGCTATAATTTTCCCAGCACCACTTATTGAATAGGGATTTTTTCCCCCAGTGTATGTTTTTATCTGCTTTGTCAAAGATCAGATGGCAATATGAGGATGGTTTTATATCTGGGTTCTCTGTTCTGATCTATTGTCTATGTCTCTGTTCTTGTGCCAGTACCATGCTGTTTTGGTTACTGTAGCCTAGTAGTATAGCTGGGAGTCTGGTAAATTGATGCATCCCAATTTGTTCTTTTTGTTTTAGGTTGCTTTTGCTATATGGGGTCTTCTTTGGTTGCATATGAAGCATAGAGTTTTTTTTTTTCCTAGATCTGTGAAAAATGATGTTAGTATTTTAATAGAGATTGCATTGAATCTGTAGATCACTTTGGCTAGTATAGACATTTTAACAATGTTGATTCTGCCAACGCACGAGCATGGTTTTCCACCTGTTTACATCCTCCGGTATTTCCTTCCATGGTGTTTCATAGTTCTCTCTGTAGCGATCTTTCACCTCCTTAGTTAAATATATTCCTAGGTATTTTATTTTCTTTGTTGCTATTTTGAAGGGTATTGAGTCTTTGATTTGTTTCTCAGTTTGACTGTTGGTGTACAGGAATGCTACTGATTTGTGTACATTGATTTTGTAACCTGAGACTTTGCTGAATTTATTTATCAATCCCACTAGTTTCTTGGCAGAATCTTTGGGGTTTTCTAGATATAAGATCATCTTGTCAGCAAAGAGCAATGCTTTGAACTCTTTTGCCCCCATTTGGATACCCTTGATTTCCTTCTCTTGTCTGATTGCTCTAGCTAGCACTTCCAGCACTATGTTGAATAGAAGTGGTGATAGTGGGAAACCTTGTCTGGTTCCAATTCTAAGCAGGAATGCTTTCAATTTTTCCCCCTTTAGTATGATGTTGACTGTGGGTTTTTCATATATGGCTTTTATAATTTTGAGGAAAGTCCTGTCTGTGCCTATTTTGTTAAGCATTCTTATCATCAAAGGGTGCTGAATTTTGTCAAATGCTTTTTCTGTGTCTATTGAGAGGATCATATCGTCTTTGTGTTTACTTCTATTTATGTGGTGAATTACATTTATAGATTTGTGTATGCTGTACCATCCCTGCATCTCTGGGATGAAGCTCACTTGGTGGTGATGAATCTAGATATTCTAAATTTAGCTCATTGTTTCCCTGCAATGTCAATTAACTTACTCTTTCATGCTTTGGATGCCCTGCAAACTGAAAATGCATATATGAGTTTAATTGCAATACAAAAAGACTGATCTCTTCAATGTTATAAAATAGAATTTCTACTAGGAGAAATGTGGAATTTTCATTTCTAATAGGCTCGCCAGGTGATTCTTACACACATTAATGTTTAAGAATTACTACATACAACATTCTTGAGCAGAGAATATATTCTTGATGAAGAATGTTGACCTGGTAATTGAGTGAAATTAGGAAATAATTGCAATATTTCAGGTAAGAGGAGGAAGACATGAATTAGGATGCTAAAAGTGGTCATATTAATAGAAACATTATTGATCATCAAATTTAGTTTAATTAAGCATTATCATATTACTTTTATTCTTTCTTTTTAAACAGGAACAACTGGGATATCAGGTGAATCAACTACATTGGCAAGAAGCAGCACTGGAATGCCAGACAGTGAGTTTGTGTTGGGATTTCATACCCAGTAAATAGCTAAATAATCACAGAAGCCTATTCATTCAAATCAATTATATTGGTCAAAAACAAAGCTATTGAAAAACTCAAAAAAATAAATGATGAGAATGTTTAAGAATTTTTAATATCTTCCTTGATTTCTTAGAAATTTTAGAAACTAATGTAATCCCAGCTGCTTTCCTCCAATAGAAGGGTCTGTGGTAGCTACCACTGGAGCAGGCAGTGGGAACATGGCTGGAACAGCAGGCAGGAAAAACAAGCACATCTTAGTGTTTGACCAATGGTCAAAAACAATTATTATATATA
>NW_012137191.1:7697009-7704141 GCF_000956105.1 Propithecus coquereli | reverse complement strand
TGGCCAGGTGCAGTGGCACACACCTGTAATCTTAGCATTTTGGAAGGCCAAGGCAGAAGGATGGCTTGAGCCCAGGAGTTCAAGACTAGTCTGGGCAATAATGTGACCCTCTCTCTACAGAAAATTAAAAAATTATCCCAGGGTTGTGGTGCATGCCTGTAGTTCCAGCTATTCAGGAGGCTGAGGCAAGGAGGATAGCTTGAGCCTGGGAGTTGGAGGCTGCAGTGAGCTATGATGACACCACTGTACTCTAGCCTGGGCAACAGACTGAGACCCTGTCTCACAAAAAAAAAAAAAAAAAAAAAAAACAACTTGCCAGAAAGCACTTGTAGCATAGCAACAATGTATAGACAGAACCTCATTATTTTTAAAATTGGATACAACTGGAAGATCAGATGGAGCAACCACTTTAGCTTCAGATAAAGTTACATTTGGAGCATCATTCATATTTAAAATCATATCTAATTAGAGAAATGTAAACTCTTGGATCAAAATTTGATTTAACAAAAGAGATTGTGGAGAATTCAGTAGCTGTAAATAAATTAATGCAAACACTTATATTTTAGTAAAAAAATACTTATTGAGAACTTAGTATTGTGTTAGGTACCAGAGATATCAGAAGATGGTCCTGTACTTATAATTTAAACACATGAAAAAAGCAAGAAGTAAATAATATAGCAATGGGAAAATGGTGCGGATGAGAAAAGAATGTAATCTGGAATGACAGCTTCTAGGTAATTCTAGGAAGAGGCATGTTCAATGTCAAAGGTATATATAAATTCCATGTTTAAAATAAGGATTGTGACATTGTAATTAGTGTATTATCAGATTAGTCTGTATGCCTGTTCTGAGCACGAGTCCTAGTATCACTGAACTGAGTAAATGTTTATGGGTAGAAATATGTTCTGGAAGAGATTTCCAAGCTTGTTTCAGGTCATAGTGATTGAATAAAAGCCAGTTCCTTACGCTGCGTGTTTTTTCTGAAAAATCTCAGGCACACCTGCAGTATCACCTGGAGCAACCCCTGGAGCTGGAGGTAATAGCACCCACAGGGAACCAGACACTGGAACTGCAAGTCCTGGAAAGTCAGGTAAGTCTGGACATGACTCCTTAGCGGGTCCCAACCATGCCTTGCTCAGGATGTGGACTAACAGTCAAGCTATAACGGGTATTAGATTTCTGAGCAAAGGGAAAACATAGGCAAGATGCCCTTAATGCCCTATAATTTAGAAATCTCAGTCCTGTGCTATCAGCACAGAATAGGGACTAGCATATTTGCAGCATTGACAGTGAATCACTGTTATTGATAACTAGGGACCCCAGCAGTATCTGGTGTCTCAGCCACCAGTAGCCCTGTGAGTGCAAACTTCAATGCAGCCTCAGCAACAATTTCTGGAAGCAAACTAGGTGGGTAAAATGGAGGACTCAGTGCTTGCCCAGGGGCAATATGGGGTGTAGTGTAACACTGCTCCTTAGAATAAGTATCATGCAATTAAGCAAGTTAATCACTTAACTTCTGTAACCTTTGTTTCTTTGTCTCTAAAATGCAGGACAAAGTTATGTAATTACTGGGATTGTGATGAGGATCCAATGAAATAATGAATAATGTAAATCAAAGCACATTAAAAACGTATAAAGGGTAATTATTGATAGAGAAAAATGGATATTTCTGTAATTTTTAGTTGGAAGTTAATTTAAGTCAGAATTGGTTATCTCATGGTTTAAGAAATTCTATAAATGAGCTCTTTCTATTTTTTTTTTTCTTCGCAACAGGTACACCTGAAACATCAGGTGGTGCAACTAGTGGAGGTGAAAGTACACCTGGGTTGCCCAGCAGTGGTACTACCGCCAGCTCTTCACATAAACCAGGTGAGGTTAGCTAAGCATAAAAAGTCACAAAAATCTGAATCAATAAAGAAACTTGTTTATAAAAGGCTATTTAGTAGGATATTTATTCACTTGAAAATCTTTCCTGCTTGAGAATTAGAGCACTGTTATTCAAATATTATGTGACTCAATTAGGAAGATTGCCCTTGCATTCTTTGTTATTAAGTATTTATACACTATTGGGTTATCAATTAGAGCAACACCTAATGTCACATTTTAAATCTGATAGTGTTATGTGGCCAGTTTAGAAATCACTGGAATTGTTACTTGGTACAACCATAGTGGAACTAAGTAAAAAAAGTAATAGTGATCATCTAACATTTCATCTTATGTTCAGTCCTTAAATGTTGTTCTTAGGATGTATTTGCTCATCCAGTTAGTTACGCTTTCATTTTCTATGTTTTACATTTGTCCAGACAAAATCACTTAGACAACAAGCTAAAATAATAAAATATAGATTAAAAATACTTAATAATTACAAAATGATATGTTAGTTATCTTTGCATTTCATTGATTTATATGATTTTTCCCATAATACAAATATTTAAGAGTTCAATAAATTCTTTTCTATCTTGAAAAATAGGCTGTTAGATATGAAAAGCTTATCAGGCATCAACAAGGATATTGAAATTTTAAATTAGAATTCTTCTCTTGCAATCTTTTGCAAAACACCACTATATTTAGTAATAGAAAATTTTTGTGGTTTAAAGTATTAACATATTTTTCCATAAGTTCTTTACTGAACAGAGATCTAGAACCTTGATGAACATCTTTTCCCATTTGGAAAAATAACTTTTAAATTACATTGCCTCTAAATTGTCTAAAAATTCAGAAACAGTTTTTTCCATAAAACATCTACACATTGGATTTTAAAAATTCTTTTTTCTCCAATTTGCAAATAGGCCATTGGTTTTCAAAGACTTCTTTTCTAGAATTTGAAATTTGCTTCATTTTCTCAGAGCTCACCTATAGAGGAAAAATGTAAAGTGGGCAATGGGTGTTGCCACTCCTTACCAAATAATGTTTGTGTTTCATAATACTTGTTTCGAAGGACTAAAGATATAGATTAAAATTAAATAAATAAATTGACTGATAAATACTTCTTAGAAAATAAGCACCCCACCCAAAACCTTGCCTGAAAAATGTAATTGGTAAAATAAAATAATACCATTCTTATATTTAGTTTTTACTGGATATATTGAGTACAACTTAATAAAATAAAGATATGAAACAGTCATTAACCATTGTATAATAGCATTTGTAAGTCATCTTAATCTATTTTTAACAAAAATAGAAGTGATAATCAGAAAAAAGTATACCAAGTGTAAAATGGACAAAGTGTTCTCACATATGTCAACCACCCTGTGCAGTTGAGAGTATATTAGTAATTATTCACATTTTATATATGAAAAATCAATGTGTTTACCCCAAAGTCACAGGATGAATATGTGGTGGGGCCAGAACAGGGCTTAGATTGCTAACTCTTTATCTAGTCATTCTTTATTACTAGTTAGGCCACAAACATGGTAAATTTCTGTCAAAGCTAGAGAAAGATCTTTTACCTGGCCTGTTTTTGTTTACAGTTGTGTGCCCAATGCCTATCATTTTCTGATTTGAGTACTTGATAAATATCTGGTGAATATCTGGTGAATAAGTAAATAAGTGAATCGTAGCTTCCAGTCTTGTAAAGGATAAAGAGATTTTATTCTCATCAGTGAGGTAAAATAACAGGCCACATGGAAGAGAATCTTCTGGAAGGATTAGAGATGTGGGGAGGAAGTGGACTATTTTTTGCTATATCCATGCAGTAGAGTTTTGCTGGAAACATGTGCCTATACACACACATACCATTGTGTAGACCCTTGTCTCTATAAATCCAAGGTTTCCATTTTCATCTGGTTCCTTAGTAGAATTCTTAATATTAAGATCTCAGAACTAGAGCATTCTGGTTAATACTGGATCTCCCTTCATGCCCACACCTGTTCTCCTAGTCTTCCCCATATTAGTAAATAGTACTATCACTGACTCAGTTCACTCAGGTAAAATTCTTAGAGTTACCCTTGATGCCTCTCTTCCTTTTTTCTGCACTTCCCACATCTAAACAAGGCCTGTTAATGCTACATCCAAAACATATCGTGACCCCATCCATTGTTCTCAGTCTCCTTTATCACCACTCTAGTTCAAGCCATTCATGAATTATCAGAACTACTGAAATCACCTCATAATTGGTCTTCCTACTTCTATTATGTGCCTCTTGCCATATTTTATCCATAGAGTAGAGAGTGGGATTTTGAATATATATAAATCCTATGCTATCATTACCTAGCTTAAAATTATATCCCATTGCATTTAGAAAAATGTCCCATCTCCCACACCTGAGTCATAACACTTTGCCCACTCCTATGTATCTGACCTCACTTTGTAATATTCTCCTCCTTACCTCCCGTGATCCAGCTACATTCAACTTCTAGCTCTGTTTTTCTAGCAAGTGTAGTTGAATCAGTCTTATACAGACTTTTGTACAGGCTGTTCTCTCTGCCTGGAATGTCATTCTCCTAGAGCTTCATTAGCTGGCTGCTTTTGGTTATCAGACCTCAAAAGAAATAAAATCTCCTTAGAGAAGCCTTTTCTAACTAGGCAATCTAAAATAGAATATTCCAGTTGCTCAATATCTCTTCACTTTATGAAGGTGCTGTGAAGTTTTCCTTGTTTGAGAATTTGACTTATTGGTTGGCTAGTTATTTCACTCATATGTCTACCTATCAATCCTCCAACTAGAATGCTCTGTGGGAACAAAGAACTCTACTTAATCTCTGTGTGCTTTAATTTCTACTCTATAAAATGCAAACGTAATATTATATACCTCATAGAATAATTATGATAAAATAAAGTAATGTAAGTTACTGAGAACATCTTTGGCACACAATAAGTATTGAATAAATGATTGTTTAAAGTAAACAGGAAGAAATTATACTGTAACAGAAAGAAAGGTATGAAATAAGGTAGAGGCAATTGGGAGAAAGAGGTATAAAAGCTATGCTGGAGAAAGAAAGCAGCATAAGTTCTTAAGGTTAACCAAGGACCCAGGCAGCTATTAATATCATTCTACTTTTACTACTTTTTTTTTTGACAGGGACAAGTGAATCATTAGCTGGAGAGACAAGGACAACTAGATCATCAGCTAAAGTGACAGGAAATTATGAACAAACATCTAGAGTGACCTGGACAACTGGACTATCATCTAAAGTTTCAGGGACAATGGGACCACCAGATGTAGGATCAGGAACAACTGGACCATCAGCTGGAGTAACAGGGACTTCTGGACAATCATCAGGAGTCACAGGGCTAACTGAACCATCAGTTAGAAAATCAGGGCCAACTAGACCACCAAATGAAGGATCAACAACAATTGAACAATCCTCTGCAGGAGTAGGTACAACTAGATCATCAGCTGAGGAATCAGGAACAACTGGACTATCAATTAAAGGAACAGGAACAACTGGACTATCAATTAAAGGAACAGGAACAACTTCACAATCATCTGGAGAGACAGGGACTACTGGGCCATCAGCTGAAGAATCAGGAACAACAAGACCATCTGTTACAGGGTTAGGAACAATTGGACCATCTATTGTAGCATCAGGGACAACTGGATCATCATTTGGAGAATCAGGAACAACTGTGCCATCATTAGAAGAATCAGGGACAACTAGACTATTAGGTGAGGGATCAACAAAAAATGAATTATCCTCTGTAGAAACAGGTATGACTAGACCATCAACTGGAGAATCAGGAACAACTGAGCCATCAGATGAAGGATCAGGAACAAGACCATCAATTATAGGGTTAGGAACAACTAGGCCATTTTTCATAGAATCAGGGACAACTGGATCATCAGTTGGAAAATCAGGGACAACTGGACCATTACCTGGAGGATCAAGGACAACTGAACCATTTTTTGTAGGATCAGAGACAACTGGGCCATCTGTAGGAGAATCAGGGAAAACTAGACCATCAGCTGAAGGATCAACAACAATAGAACCATTCTCTGCAGGAACAGGAATAACTAGACCATTAGCTGAGAAATCAGGAACAACTGGACAATCATTTGGAGTGACAGGGACTACTGAACTATCAGCTGAAGGATCAGGAACAACAAGACCATCTGTTATAGGTTCAGGAACAACTAGGCCATCTGTTATAGGAACAGAAACTTTTGGACAATCAGTTGGAGGATCAGAGACAACTAAACAATCAGCTTCAGTGACAGGGACAACTGGCAAATCACCTGGAGTGACAGAGATTGGTGGGCCATCATCTGGAGGGTCAGGGAAAACTGGACCATCTGCTAGAGTGACAGGTTCAATTGGCCCTTCTGTTGAAGTGACAGGGACAACTGGAGTCTCAGCTGGAGGGACAGGGGTGACTGGATCATCACCTGGAGTAATAGAGACAACTAGACTCTCACCTGGAGTAACAGGGACAACTAGACCACCATCTGGAGTGACAGAGATATCTCGGCCATCCTCTGTAGAATCAGGGACAAATGGACCATCTGCTGGAGTGACAGGTTCAACTGGATCATCAGCTGGAGTGACAGGGACAACGGGGCTCTCAGCTGGAGTGACAGGGACCAATGGACAATCAGTGAAATTGGTAGAGACAAGTGGACCATCTGCTGGAGTTACAGGTTCAACTGGAGTCTCAGCTGGAGTGACAGGTTCAAGTGGACCATTGGCTGGAGTGACAGAGACAACTGGTCCATCAGGTGGACTGACAGGAAAAACTGGACTCTCAGCTGAGAAGACAGGGACCACTGGCAGTGAAAGTGGCAGGGACCAGTGGAACATCTGTTGGAGTTACAGGTTCAACTGGTCCATCAGGTGGACTGACAGGAAAAACTGGACTCTCAGCTGAGAAGACAGGGACCACTGGACAATCAGTGAAAGTGGCAGGGACCAGTGGAACATCTGTTGGAGTTACAGGTTCAACTGGACTCTCAGCTACAGTGACAGGTTCAAGTGGACCATTTTCTGGAGTCACAGGTTCAGGTGGACCCTCAGCTAGAGTGACAGGGAAAACTGGACTATCAGCTGGAGTTGCAGCGACAACTGGACAATCAGTTAAAGTGGCAGGTACCAGTGGACCATCTTCTGGTGATACAGAATCAAGTGGACCATTTTCTATAGTGACAGGTTCTAGTGGACCATCAGCTGGAGTGACAGGAACAACTGGACTATCAGCT
>NW_012137191.1:7696162-7696462 GCF_000956105.1 Propithecus coquereli | reverse complement strand
CAATCAGTTAAAGTGGCAGTCACTAGTGGACCTTCTGCTGGAGAGACAGGTTCAACTGGATTCACAGCTGCAGTGACAGGAACAACAGAAATTTCTGTCGGTGTGACAGGGATCACTGGACAATCAGTGAAAGTGGCAGGTACCAGTGGACCATCTGCTGGAGTTACAGGTTCAACTGGACTATCAGATGGAGTGACAGGAAAAGCTGAACTTTCAGCCAGAGTGACAGGGACAACTGGACAATCAGTTAAAGTGACAGTGACCAGTGGACCTTCTGGAGTGACAGGTGCAACTGGATTC
>NW_012137191.1:7694928-7695747 GCF_000956105.1 Propithecus coquereli | reverse complement strand
GATCAAGTGGAACATTTTCTGTAGTGACAGGATCTAGTGGACCATCAGCTGGAGGGACAGGGACAACTGGACTCTCAGCTGGAGTGACAGGGATGACTGGAAAATTGTCTGGAGTGACAGGTTCAACTGGACTCACAGCTGGGGTAACAGGAACAACGGGGCTTTCAGCTGGAGTGACAGGGACAACTGGACAATCAATGAAAGTGGCAGGGACCAGTGGACCATCTGCTGGAGTGACAGGTTCAAGTGGACCATCAGCTGGAGTGACAGGGACAACCGGACTCTCAGCTGGAGTCACAGGGATAATGGGACTATCAGCTGGAGTGACAGGAACAACCATAGTTTCTGCCAGAGTGATAGGGTCCACTGAACAATCAGTTAAAGTGACAGGGACCAGTGGACCCTCTGGAGTGACAAGTTCGACTGGATTGACAGCTGAGGTGACAGGAACTACCGGGCTTTCAGCTGCAGTGACAGGGATCACTGGACAATCAGTGACAGTGGCAGGGACCAGTGTTCCATCTGCTGGAGTGACAGGTTCAAGTGGACCATCAGCTAGAGTCACAGGGACATTTGGACTATCAGGTGGAGTGACATCAACAAGTGGACAACCAATTGAAGTGGCAGGTACCAGTGAACCATCTGGGGTTGTTACAGGTTCAAGTGGATCATTTTCTCGAGTGACAGCTTCAAGTGGACCATCAGGAACAGTTACAGGGACAACTAAACTATCAGCTGGAGTTACAGAGACAACTGGACAATCAGTGAAAGTGGCAGGGACCAGTGGACCATCTGGAGTGACGGGTTCAACTGGATTCA
>NW_012137191.1:7692838-7693763 GCF_000956105.1 Propithecus coquereli | reverse complement strand
CCATCTGCTGGAGTGACAGGGACAACCAGACTCTCAGCTGGAGTGACAGGGACAACTGGAGTATCAGGTGGAGTGACAGCCACAGGTGGACAATCAATTGAAGTGGCAGGTACCAGTGAACCATCTGGAGTTGTTACAGGTTCAAGTGGATCATTTTCTCGAGTGACAGCTTTAAGTGGACCATCAGGAACAGTGACAGGGACAACTAAACTATCAGCTGGAGTTACAGAGACAACTGGACAATCAGTGAAAGTGACAGGGACCAGTGGACCATCTGGAGTGACGGGTTCAACTGGATTCACAGCAGGAGTGACAGGAACAACAGGAATTTCAGCCAGAGTGAGAGGAATCACTGGACAATCAGTGAAAGTGGCAGGTACCAGTGGACCATCTGCTGCATTTACAGGGTCAACTGGACTATCAGCTGGAGTGACAGGAAAAACAGAACTTTCAGCCAGAGTGACAGGGACAACTGGACAATCAGTTAAAGTGACAGTGAGTGGACCATCTGGAGTCACAGGTTCAACTGGATTCACAGCTGGAGTGACGGGAACAACAGGGCTTTCAGCTGGAGTGACAGGGATCACTGGACAATCAGTGAAAGTGGCAGGGACCAGTGGACCATCTTCTGCAGTGACAGGTTCAAGTGGACCATCAGCTGGAGTGACAGGGACAACCGGACTCTCAGCTGGAGTGAGAGGGACAACTGGACTCTCAGCTGGAGTGATAGGAACAACTGTACTTTCCACCAGAGTGATGGGGACCACTGGACAATCAGTTAAAGTGACAGGGAGCAGTGGACCATCTGGAGTGACAGGTTCGACTGGATTGACAGCTGAGGTGACAGGAACTACCGGGCTTTCAGCTGCAGTGACAGGGATCACTGGACAATCAGCGACAGTGGCAGGGACCAGTGCACCATCTG
>NW_012137191.1:7692418-7692774 GCF_000956105.1 Propithecus coquereli | reverse complement strand
TTGAAGTGGCAGTTACCAGTGGACCATCTGGTGCTGTTACAGGTTCAAGTGGATCATTTTCTCAAGTGAGAGCTTCAAGTGTACCATCAGCTACAGTGACAGGGACAAGTAAACTATCAGCTGGAGTTACAGAGACAACTGGACAATCCGTGAAAGTGGCAGGGACCAATGGACCATCTGGAGTGATGGTTTCAACTGGATTCACAGCAGGAGTGACAGGAACAACAGGAAATTCAGTTGGAGTGACAGGGATCACTGGACAATCAGTGAAAGTGGCAGGTACCAGTGGACCATCTGCTGGTGTTAGAGGTTCAAGTGGAGCATTTTCTCGAGTGACAGCTTTAAGTGGACCATCA
>NW_012137191.1:7690148-7692368 GCF_000956105.1 Propithecus coquereli | reverse complement strand
GAACAACAGGGCTTTCAGCTGGAGTGACAGGGATCACGGGACAGTCAGTGAAATTGGCAGAGACCAGTGGACATTCTGCAGTGACGAGTTCAACTGGGTTCACAGCTGCAGTGACAGGAAAAACAGGGCTTTCAGCTGCAGTTACAGGGATCACTCGACAATCAGTGAAAGTAGCACGGACCAGTGGATCATCTGCTGGAGTGACAGGTTCTACTGGACCATTATCTGCAGTGACAGCTTCAAGTGATCCATCAGCTGGAGTGACAGGGACAACCAGACTCTCAGCTGGAGTGACAGGGAGGACTGGACAATCAGTTGAAGTGGCAGGTACCAGTGCACCATCTGCTGGTAATACGGGATCAAGTGGAACATTTTCTGTAGTGACAGGATCTAGTGGACCATCAGCTGGAGGGACAGGGACAACTGGACTCTCAGCTGGAGTGACAGGGATGACTGGAAAATTGTCTGTAGTGACAGGATCTAGTGGATTCACAGCTGGAGTGATAGGAACAACGGGGCTTTCAGCCGGAGTGACAAGGACAACTGGACAATCAGTGAAGGTGGCAGGGACCAGTGGACCATCTGCTGGAGTGACAGGTTCAAGTGGACCATCAGCTAGAGTGACAACTGAGCAGTCAGTTAAAGTGGCAGGTACCAGCGGACCATCTGCTGGTGTTACAGGTTCAAGTCGACCATTTTCTGTAGTGACAGGTTCAAGTGGACCATCAGCTGGAGTGACAGGGACAACCAGACTCTCAGCTGGAGTGACAGGGAGGACTGGAACGAGACAACTGGACAATCAGTGAAAGTGGCAGGGACCAGTGGACCATCTGGAGTGACGGGTTCAACTGGATTCACAGCAGGAGTGACAGGAACAACAGGAATTTCAGCTGGAGTGACAGGGATCACTGGACAATCAGTGAAAGTGGCAGGTACCAGTGGACCATCTGCTAGAGTTACAGGGTCAACTGGACTATCAGCTGGAGTAACAGGAAAAACTGAACTTTCAGCCAGAGTGACAGGGACAACTGGACAATCAGTGAAGTTGGCACAGACCAGTGGACCTTCTGGAGTTACAAGTTCAACTGGGTTCACAGCTGCAGTGACAGGGATCACTCAACAATCAGTGAAAGTGGCATGGACCAGTGCACCATCTGCTGGAGTGACTGGTTCAACTGGAACATTATCTGCAGTGACAGCTTCAAGTGATCCATCAACTGTAGTGACAGGGACAAGTGGATTCTCCGCTGGAGTGACAGGAACAACTGGAACATTTTCTGGAGTGACAGGTTCAACTGGATTCACCACTGGAGTGACAGGAACAACAGGAATTTCAGCCGGAGTGACAGGGATCACTGGACAATCAGTGAAAGTGGCAGGTACCAGTGGACCATCTGCTGCATTTACAGGTTCAACTGGACTATCAGCTGGAGTAACAGGAAAAACTGAACTTTCAGCCAGAGTGACAGGGACAACTGGACAATCAGTTAAAGTGACAGTGACCAGTGGACCATCTGGAGTCACAGGGGCAACTGGATTCACAGCTGGAGTGACAGGAACAACAGGGCTTTCAGCTGGAGTGACAGGGATCACTGGACAATCAGTGAATGTGGCAGGGACCAGTGGACCATCTTCTGGAGTGACAGGTTCAAGTGGACCATCAGCTGGAGTGACAGGGACAACCGGACTCTCAGCTGGAGTGACAGGGACAACTGGACTATCAGCTGGAGTGATAGAAACAGCTGTCCTTTCCGCCAGAGTGCTAGGGACCACTGGACAATCAGTTAAAGTGACGGGGACCAGTGGACCATCTGGAGTGACAAGTTCGACTGGATTGACAGCTGAGGTGACAGGAATTACTGGGCTTTCAGCTGCAGTGACAGGGATCACTGGACAATCGGCGACAGTGGCAGGGAACAGTGCACCATCTGCTGGAGTGAGAGGTTCAACTGGACCATTTTCTGGAGTGACAGGTTCAAGTGGACCATCAGCTAGAGTGACAGGGGCATCTGGACTATCAGGTGAAGTGACAGCGACAAGTGGACAATCAATTGAAGTGGCAGGTACCAGTGGACCATCTGGTGGTGTTCCAGGTTCAAGTGGATCATTTTCTCGAGTGACAGCTTCAAGTGGACCATCAGCTACAGTGACATGGACAACTAAACTATCAGCTGGAGTTACAGAGACAACTGGACAATCAGTGAAAGTGGCAGGGACCAG
>NW_012137191.1:7629978-7689922 GCF_000956105.1 Propithecus coquereli | reverse complement strand
ACTTTCAGCCAGAGTGACAGGGACAACTGGACAATCAGTTAAAGTGACAGTGAGTGGACCATCTGGAGTCACAGGTTCAATTGGATTCACAGCTGGAGTGACAGGAACAACAGGGCTTTCAGCTGGAGTGACAGGGATCACTGGACAATCAACGACAGTGGCAGGGACCAGTGCACCGTCTGCTGGAGTGACAGGTTCAAGTGGACCATCAGCTAGAGTGACAGGGACAACTGGACTATCAGGTAGAGTGACAGCAGCAAGTGGACAATCAATTGAAGTTGCAGGTACCAGTGGACCATCTGGTCCTGTTACAGGTTCAAGTGGACCATTTTCTCAAGTGACCGGTTCAAGTGGACCATTAGCTGGAGTGACAGGGACAACTGGACTCTCAGCTGGTGTGACAGGGACAAATGAAACATTTTATGGAGTGACAGGTTCACGGGAAGCATCAGCTTCAGTGACAGGAAAAACAGGGCTTTCAACTGCAGTGACAGGGATCACTGGACAGTCAGTGAAAGTGGCATGGACCACTGGACCATATGCTGGAGTGACAGGTTCAACTGGACCATTATCTGCAGTGACAGGTTCAAGTGATCCTTCAGCTGGAGTAACACGGACAACTGGACTCTCAGCTGCAGTGAGAGGGACAACTGGAACATTTTCTGGAGTGACAGGTTCAACTGGATTCACAGCTGAAATGACAAGAACAACAGGGCTTTCAGCTAGAGTGACAGGCATCACTGGACAATCAGTGAAAGTGGCAGGGACCAATAGACCATCTGCTGGAGTTACACGTTCAACTAGACTCTCAGCTGGAGTGGTAGAGTCTACTGAACAGTCAGTTAAAGAGGCAGGCACTAGTGGACCTTCTGCTGGAGAGACAGGTTCAAATGGATTGACAACTGGAGTGACAGGGACAAGGGGGCTCTCAGCTAGAGTCACAGGGATCACTGCACAATCAGTGAAAGTAGCAGGGACCAGTGGATCATCTGCCCTAGTTACTGATTCCACTGGAATCTCAGCTGCAGTGACAGGTTCAACTGGACCATTTTCTGGAGTCACGGGTTCAAGTAGACCATCAGCTGGATTGACAGGGACAACTGGGCTCTCAGCTGGAGGGACAGGGACAACTGGACTATCACCTGGAGTGATAAGAACAACTGTACTTTCCGCCAGTGTGATAGGGACCAGTGGACCATCTGTAGTGACAAGTTCAACTGGATTGACAGCTGGAGTGACCGGAACAACAGGGCTTTCAGCTGGAGTGACAGGGATCACTGGACAGTCAGTGAAAGTGGCAGGGACCAGTGGACCATCTGCTGGAGTGACAGGTTCAACTGGACCATTATCTGCAGTGACAGGCTCAAGTGGACCATCAGCTAGAGTGACAGGGACAACCCGACTCTCGGCTGGAGAGACAGGGACAACCGGACTATCAGCTGGAGTGACAGGAACAACTGTACTTTCGGCCAGAGGGATAGGGACCACTGGACAATCAGTTAAAGTGACAGGGACCAGTGAACCATCTGGAGTGACCGGTTCAACTGGATTCACAGCTGGAGTGACAGGAACAACAGGGCTTTCAGCCGGAGTGACAGGGATCACTGGACAATCAGCGACAGTGGCAGGGACCAGTGGACCATCTGCGGGAGTTACAGATTCAACTGGACTCTCAGCTGCAGTTATAGGTTCAACTGGACCATTTTCTGGAGTGACCGTTTCAAGTGGACCATCAGCTAGAGTGACAGGGACAACTGGACTATCAGGTGGAGTGACAGGAATAACTGGACTTTCAGCTAGAGTGATAGGCACAACTGGACAATCAGTGAAAGTGGCAGGGACCAGTGGACTATCTGCTGGAGTGACAGGTTCAACTCAGTCATCAGCTGGAGTGACAGGGACAACTGAACTCTCAGCTGGAGTGACAGGAAAAACTGGACAAACAGCTGGAGTGACAGAGATAACTGGACCATCATCTGGAATATCAGGGACTCCTGGACTATCGGCTGGAGTGACAGGGACAACTGTACCATCAGCTGGACCGACAGGTTCAACTGGACTCTCAGGTGAAGTTACAGGTTCAACTGGACTATCAGCTGTAGTGACAGGGACAACCAGACAATCTTTTAAAGGGACAGGGACCAGTGGATCATCCACTGGACTCATAGGTTCAGCTAGACTATCAGCTGGAGTGACAGCAACAATTCGACCATCATCTATAGTGACAAAGATAACCGGGCCATCATCTGGAGGATCAGAGAGAACAAGACCATCTGCTAGAGTGACAGGGACAACTAGACCACCATCTGGGGTGACAGAGATATCTGATCCATCTTCTGGAGGACTGAGGACAACAGTGTCATCTGCTGGAGTGACAAGTTCAATCGGACTCTCAGCTGGAGTGACAGTGACAACTGGACAATCAGTTAACATGACAGGGACTAGTGGACCAGCTTCTGGAGTGACAAGTTCAATTGGACCACCATCTGGTGGTACAGAGATACCTGGTCCATCATCTGGAAAATCAGGAACAACTGGACTATCCACTGGCGTGACAGGTTCAACTGGACTCTCATCTGGAGTGACAGGTTCAACTGGACCATCAGCTGGAGTGACAGGGACAACTGGACCATCCACTAGATTGACAGGGAGTACTGGACCACCATCTGGAGTGACAGAGATATCTGGGCCATCTTCTGGAGAATCAGGGACAACTGTATCATTTGCTGGAGCGACAGGTTCAACTGGACCATCAATTGGAGTAACAGGTTCAACTGATGGTCCATTTGCTGGAGTGACAGGTTCAACTGGACCATCAATTGGAGTAACAGGTTCAACTGGACTATCACCTGGAGGGACAGGCACAACTGGACCATCAGCTGGAGGGACAAGTGCAATGGGACCATCAGCTGGAGTGGCATGGACAGCTGGACTCTCAGCTGGAGTGACAGAGATAACTGTGTCATCTTCTGGAGAATCAGGGACAACTGGACCATCTGCTAGAGTGACAGGTTCAACTGGAATGACAGCTGGAGTGACAGGGACAACGGGGCTCTCAGCTGAAGTGACAGGGATCACTGGACAATCAGTGAAAGTGACAGGGACCAGTGGACCATCTGCTGGAATTACAGGGACAGCTGGACTCTCAGCTGGAGTGACAGAGATAACTACACCATCATCTGGAGAATCAGAGATAACTGGACCATCAACTGGCACAACCACTGTGGCAGGAAGAACTACTGGAGACCCAGGAAGTGAATTTACAGCACATGAAGGCGAGTCTAATTACCTAAAAATAGACCATTTAATGTGGACAATCTAATGTTAGGTCAGACTCCCAGACCTGAATCTGTATAAATTTATCACAATTAAGTATGGTATTAAGAACTCAAATTGATGGATAATGATGGGACCTTTCCAGACATTATTGTTTTAAATGGATTCCTCAGATTTCTTGAGAAGTTTGTTTTCATCAGCTAATACAACCAGAGGGTCAGTGGGGACTACCATAGGTATAGGCAGGGATCACACAGCTGGAGCACCTGGCTCTGGGGCCATTACTGTTGGGAAGCAAGCAGGCAAGGCTCACCTGGGTGCTCTGCTGGTGGCCCATAAGCATTGCTGAGACCCAAATTATGAACATAAGATTAAGTAATTTAACCAAGGACATAAATTCTGGGAGAAATGATCAAGAGAGGATCTAGATTTATTAATGTCTGAATTTGAAATTCACATAAATGGCAGTGAGTTTATTTTTATTAAAATGAACCATGTAAAGATAATAATCAATTAATTCTTTAACCAGACACAACCAAAGAACCATATGGAACCACCATGGGAGCAGGTGCAAGCACAACCAGATTAACCACACCTGGAAAATCAGGCACGTGGGAAGGGGAAGTATTTGGCCCAGATTGTAGCTCACATTAAGGTTTTATCATAAATCTAATAATAGTAATGAGAGTATTATAAGTAAGAAAATCAGAGAATCAGATCCACATCATCTAATTTTTAGGACCTTATATTTTGTTCAGTGTTTTAGGACTAGAATGGAAGAATAGCAAATTGTCTTTACAATGCTAATTCTATCAAGAGATAAATGTGGGACTTGTATACACAAGGAGTGCAATGCGCACCACCCGAAGTATGGACATATTTGAAACACGGACTTTGGTGGGGGGGACCAAGGGCAACATACGTAACCTAAACATCTGTACCCCCATAATATGCTGAAATAAAAGAAAAAAAAAGAGATAAATGTTAAATGAAGAAGTTTAAAACAAGGCAAGAAAAAATATTGAGCACATATTGGGCAGCTAGGCACGGCTCTAAGTTATGTGACATGTAAATAATTTTCATAGCACCCAATGAGATAAGTACTACTTTTGCCCACATTTTCAAATGAGGAAGTCAGAGAGAAGTTTAGTCAGCAGGTGCACGTGAGGACTTAAACCAAGAAGATCTGGACTCAGATCATATTCCTTGCCTACTACAGTATCTTTTCTCTTTTGGCAGTGGTTGGAAACTAGGGCAGCAAGTAAATATATTCCTTGGAAGGGAAATCACAACAAAGCCTCAGATCCGCCAAATTCAACCACTCAAAAAAAATCAGATTAATGTAAAGGCTAACATACCAGAACTATACAGTAGCACACAGTTTGAAATTTTCTATAACAGTAGTGTCCCAATTTTATTAAATTGATTTAAACTTTATCATTTTATTAACTTTTGGTTATTTAATGATTATTATTTGCCATCTGTGTGCCAGGTACTGTGATAGTTGTGTGGGTTGAGAGGTGACAAAGTCTGACAATGTCCCTGCTCTCAGGACACGCTGTCTAGTGGGAGGATTTAGCCAGTCAAAAGAAAAAATACCTCAATGATACAATTCCAATTATGTTAAGTGCTAAGAGTAAGATGAGGGTGTTAGGAAAGTGACATTCCACTTGGTGTCCCAAAGAATGGAGAGGCACTAATCAGAGAGAGAGTAAGGCAGACAGGGAAATGGGAAGAGAGCTCTAAGAAGTGACAGGATCTGGAGAGTTTAAAGTCGAAGGAGGCCAGGCTGCCCAGTGCCCAGGTGGGAGGCTGGAGAGTGGTAGAAAACAAGCCAGAGAAGTAGGAAGGTACCTGATCACCCAGAGCCTTGAAACACAAGTTAAAGATTTTAGATTTGTTCTTAAGAGAGGCTACCAAAAGGTGTGAGACAGAAAAGTGACATGATCCATTTCACATTTTTAAAAGACCAGTAAGACTTCAATGTGAACAAGGATCGTATAAAGTGAGATTGGAGGCAGAGAGATTTGTTAGGAAGCTGTTGCTGAGTCAAGTTAAGAGCAGTGGTTTAGAATAAACTATGGTGGCAGATGGAAAGAAATGAAAAGATTCAAAACACATTTTGGGGGGAACCATGAAGAGGCTTGGTGATAGTTTGGATGAGAATTTGGTAACAGGTCATTTTTGAGCTGACAAGTTCGGTTTTTTGGATGATGGTACTACCACTTATTGAAATAGGGAATATTAAAAGAGCAGCAGTTTGTGGTAGGACATTACAGGTTCAGGCATGAATAAGTTGAATTTGAGATGTTAGGGAGAAGTCCAAATGAAAATAACCCATGATGTTATTAAGATTCTTTTTCATTTTTTTTTAAATTCAGCTGCAACTGGAGTACCTTCTGCAGTTTCCACAGGAGTCAGAGGTGAAAGCACAGCTTTCGCATCAGGTACTGGAACTACAGCAACTGGACTCAAAGCAGTTATGTTGATTAATATCTGAATGTTAATGGTAAAATAAGAACACTGCTCATGACTTTCCGTGTTTTAATTTTAGGTTCCAAGGGAACCATTCCTGGCTCAATAATTGCACCAGGAAGTACCACTACAGGTAAGTAAGCAGGGGGATGCCAGATGTATTTTTGACTTGTTCTGATGCTCACTGGCTAATTAAAAATTGGAAAATAATAATAATGCCAGTTAAATAATTATAATATCCTTATATACATTATCTCAATTATTTAAATAAGTATTGTTATCTCATTTTGCTCATGAGGAACTTAGGCAAAGACATTACCTAACTGGTCTAGGTTCTACAGCAAGTCAAATAGTGGAAACATACAGATTAATTCTTGACATTAGAAAGCTCCAAGAGGGAGCTTCTTAATGTATTTAAGAAATACAAAATTTTTTAATAGGCAAGTCCCAAGTCATGACACGTTGACCACCATTTCTTTCTTATTTCAGGAACTTCTGGTGCTGTCTCGGGCAAAACCCTCCAACCCGGAAGTTATACCACAGGTAAGTTGCCACACACTAGGAAATCCTAAAGGGGGCCACTGAGGTAATCCGTAGCTCCAGCATGTTCTTACTTCACTGCTTTCATTCTTTCCCCTCTCAGAGGCCACAACTGCTATAGGGATCACCGGAGCAGGATTGTCAGGAGGTGAGTGTTGTTCATCCCGAGACTTTGGGTTCCCTTGGTTCATTATTTGGGATTGCAGCAAAGAACAGAAGAATATGAAGGGTGAGGACACATTTCCTCTGGGGACACAACACATAAGGCCAAGCCAAATCATTAATTCCCCTGGAATTATCTGTATTAGGCCCCTCAGCCAAATGTTCCTGAGTCCTGGCTCCCAGAGATAGTTCTCTGAAGACAGGGATGAGAGTGTCACTGCTTTGAAGTTCACAAAATTTCTTTTCACAGGCACCACCATTACCTCTCCTGAAGTCAGTAGCAGTTCAGGAGTGTCCAACACAGGTAACGTGACATAAATAAAATGTAAGCTGGCTCTTACTTCCATGTGAGTGTTCTGTGCATGTTGTATGTATGTGAATGTGTACGCTTTAAGGATTTCATAAAAAGACAACCACAAAAATATCCCAGGGATATTTAGAAAGAACCTTATCTTCCATTTTCCTCCCTCTGTAGTCATTCCTGGCACACCAGGGAGACATATAGCAAGAAGTGAAACAGGCATGAAATGAGCCCCCAGCCCTCTGCAATGTTGGGTGTTCATTTGCAAGGCAACCATGAATAAATGGGCCAAGGAGATGATGTGAGAGGACACTCATGATTTATCATTTGGAACAGTAAGTCCTCAGGAAAGGTTGTACATTGGTGTAGGGCCATTCACTACTGGCTTCCGGGAAGAATTGAGACATTACCAAGTTTACTTCTTCTTGCGTTAGGTATGACTGGAGTAGGCTCTGGAACAGCCATTCAAACAGAAATTTCCTACAGAGGTAGAGTTGAAAGAAAACCATCTCTAACAGGAAATGGTAATTTTTTTGCAGGGGTGTTCCGATAAAATAACACAAAATACCCCTTCCCAGTATCCCAACACTCCAGAACTTAAGGTTAATTATCTCTTCCCTCAGAGGCCACAACTCCCACAGAAGGTGTTGGCACCACTGGAGTTGGATTTAGAATAGGTGAGAATGAGCAACTCACATCTTTGTTGTTATCACTAATTATGGTTCTCATAGAAGAGGCTATAGAGAGGAAGTTTCTGGAGAGTAGTTTGTATTTATTAATAATGCATTTTTGGTCAACTAATTCTTTTTCCGTTTAGAAATTTTTCCTGAAAAGCTGCCAATTACTGAGTGCAGAATCATACCTATAACCTCTGAAGATAGAAAACTGACAGTAATTGTTTCAAGTAATTTCTGCTGTGAAATTACAAACATCACAAGCTTTTAAAGGAGAGGGGCGATAAAATTTCCTGAGAAATAGAGAGAAGCTGTGAGAACCCAGGAAACATACCTGCCCTGCATAAATGTTTTCTTATTGCAAATGAAGAGCTAAATATTTTCACACTGTCTAGAATTCTCAGCACATTCATATGTTTCTCTGCGACCACTCCACAGCAGGTACCACTCTGGCATCAGGGAACCAAGTCACAGGGACGAAAACAGGTGAGCATGGGAGAAACCCACCCCATCTCTGTGGCAGAGATAGCCAGGAAGATTATCTCAGGTTGAGAACATTGTTACTCTAATTGCCTTGGCAATAAAATGGTTAATGAGAAACTATGGAGGGCTTGTTTTCAGGGAGGAGCCAGGGAAGAGCCAGTGAGATATAAGATGGGCCTAGAGTCTATCTAGAGACAGGTCTTTGGGAAAGAAAGATTGAACACCACCGTGATCCCCGTCCTATTTGTGTTTCAGCCACCCCGGGGGCAGATCCTGGCACAACTGTTGCCACCGGCAGGTCCAGTACAGGTGAGTTCTCAGGTTGGCTGGGAAGACTTCAGGGGTCCTCCCACAATTCGATGTCTCCTCTGGTGTTATTTTTTACAAGAATAATATCCCTTTTTTTTCATAGCTTTTAAATATTTTCCAAATATCTCTTTCCCCATTTTCTCTCTCTCAGAGGCTACAACTTCCCTTGTAGAAAGTGAAACAACAAGAAATGGAATAGCCACAGGTGATCATTGCTGGATTAGTGCATTTACCTGCTGGTAATACCCAATAAAGATTGTGCCTTGAAATGTATCCGTGACACTCTTGTCTCCCATATTAGAGAAAATTTTACCATTGTTCATTGACTGAAGTTCAGAAACTCAAATTTCATTCTTATTTCCTGTGCTTTGAACAGACTGTCCTCCCACCCTGCAAGGCAATCTTGCAGCCATTAGACTGACAGTTATATAGACATCTAGAGAGAGAGCTCCTGTCTCTCTGTTCCTGAACTCTAGAGAAAAGAAGGCCCAATAAGTAAAAATACCTTTGGTAAATGTACTGTTGGAAGGATATTACAGCAGGAGTATACAGATTACAGTTTGGGATTAAAAGCCCAGTTTACTAAAAAATGGTAGATAGATTTTGTCTATTTATTTGCTTGTTATCCTCTGCCCACTTCATGGCGATGAGGTACTGACCCATGGCTACCCATCCCTTTTTTCAGACACCACTGGGGCACTTTCTGGAAAGACTCTGGGACTTGGGAATGACAAGACAGGTTAAGTCCAAAAGCACACAGGGAATGCTGCACAATGGCTGCATAGGAGATAAGTCCCTAAGCTAACATAACCCTGTACTTCCCCACGTTCCAGACTCGTCCTTGCTTTCTTTTTTCTCAGAAGCCACCAGTTCCACAAGAATAGGTGGGACCACCCCATCAGAAGCACCAGGAGCTGAACTTTGTCAGCTTGAGGCTTTGGGATTCTAATCCTTTCCCTGTTTTTTTCTTTTTGTTTGTTTGTCTTGTGCTATAGTGAACAAATAAATGAGAATGAGGGTCAAGGAAAGAGGGTTACTTCCAGTCTGGAAGGACAACATGAGTGTCTGCCCAACCTGGGTAGTTCTGCCTAAAAATTTCAGACACTGATTATCTATGTGAGGCTTTCCTCCACATCCTGTGTGACAGTGTCAGCTCTCTTTAGAACTGAGGACCACAGCCCTGAAGTGTCCTTCCAGGACCCCCAATTCACTCAGCTCTGCTCATCACGATTCTCCAAAGTACTATCCCCTCCTAACAACCACCTAATGTGTTTAGAAATTGACTGAGAAGACACAATGAGTGTCTTCTCACTGACAGAAGACTGTCAGGCACAGAGGAAATGCTTACAAAATACAAAACGAGTGACAGCAGTATTCTTATGTAGACTTGCACTCTGTTTACTTCAACAGCGACCACCACGGTTTCACCTGGACTCAGCAGAAGTTTACAGGGTCCCAAGACAGGTAGGATGGGCAACTTAAAGTCACCAGGGGGAGCAATAAGTATCCAACATGTATGTATCATAAATAATTATGACACTGTCATCAGTTACAAAGTGAGAACATTTAAAAAGATCAAGACAGTTTTTATTGTCCTGGGACATCAGGGAGCCAAGTCACTAGACATGAAATAGGTAAAGTGAAATTAAACTTCTTTCCCTTTTTAAAAAGACTACAGTGGAAGGAGTATAAAACAGCAAAACCTTAGTCAGTAAGTTGGCAAAAAAAAAAAAAAAAATCATGGTTCATTTTCTTCTGAAACCTAAGTTCTCAGCAAGGTCTAAGGTCTCCAGCGGTTCAGGACCACATTGCTGCTTTCAGTATTGTTTGCTCTATTAGCTCCTTTACTTTTCTCATTTAGGTACCTCCAGTACATTCTCTGGGACAACCACTATATCTGGAGTTTCAAAAGCAGGTATTTGAATAAGAGGGACCTCCTTATCTTGAATGTATGATAATTTTATGGAGCGTCAGTGATAAAATAGCGCCTCAATATTTATTACTAGCATCTTGGCATCCCCAGATCTCATGATTCCTCTCTTCCCTAAGAGGCCACAGGTTCCACAGAAGGCAGGAGCAGTACCAGAAGTGAATCCAGAACAGGTTAGGATGAGCAGCCATGATTTGGTTGTTGCTATAAACAATGATTCTCCTTACAAGGCCTTGTTTGTAAGTGTGTTGTCCTCAAGAATAATGTGCATTTATTTAGGGACAGTGCATCTAAGGCATATATATTTTCCTTTATTCCTAAAATCTTACCAATAGCCTCTTGAGAAATGGGATGTCTTTTGTATTTCTCTGAGAAATTTCTCCTGAAAGGTTACATACAAACATATTCAGGGTACTATTAGGAGCTAAAAGCAGTTTTAATCCAGGGAAGTACAGACAATCTACATGATCTTGAAAACATGTCTTCATAAAGGTTTCATGTCTCCAAATCAATACAAATGTTTAGTATTTTCTCGATGTCTAAAAATGCCATCAAACTTATTTTTTTGTCTTGTGTCTCTGGCAGGAAAAACAGACCTTGTCTCCCTCTGAGGGAATACCATGAATATTGCCTAGATGGACTAATGCTTCTCTATTTGCTTTGAAAACAAAATGGTTAATAAGAATACACACAGGTCCCATCATTAGGAAATAGCCAGGGAAAGCTATTTAGATATAGGGAGAATAGGCTCTGATTTGTTCTAGAGGCAGGTCCTTAGGAAAGGGGAAAAATGGAACACCGTGGTGGTCTCTGTCCTCTTTGTGTTTCAGCCACTGCTGGGGAGGCTCTTGGCACAAGTATTGCTCCTGGCAGTTCCAAAACAGGTGAGTCCAGAGGTGGTCTGGGAAGACTTTAGGGGTCCTGTGATAATTAGATGTCTCCTGTGGTCTTATTCTATAAATGAGTAATATCACATTTTCTTCATAGCCCTTGAATATCTTCCAAACATGTCTTTCCTAATTTTCTCTCTCAGAGGCCACAACTTCCCTAGGAGGAAGGGGAACAACAAGAGGTGGAATAGCTTCAGGTGAGTGTTGCTGGGTCATCAAATTCACTTTCTAATAACACTCAGTAAAAGTGGTGTCTTGAACTATATGCACACCGCTGTTTTCTCCCATATTAGAGGAAAATTTTACTATTGTTCAGTGACGAATGTTCAGAAACTCAAATTTCATTTTTATCCCCCTGTACTTTGAGCAGACAACCCTCCCACCCTGCAAAACAATCATGCGGCTGTTTAGCAGTTTTATAGATGGTTGAGACAGGTAGCTCCTGTCTCCCTTTTCTTGAACTCCAGAAAAACAGAGGCCTAAGAAGTAAAACTACACCTCTGGCATTTTTACTGTTGAAGGGATATTATGAGAGGGGTATACAGATTACCTTTTGGGAATAAAAGCCCAATTTACTGAAATAACAATGAACATACATTTTTTTCCGTTTATTGTCTTATTACCCTTTTCCCACTTCATGATGACCATGTGTTGACCATGACTACCCCTCCCTTTCTTAATAGCTACCTCTGGGCCAGTCTCCAGAAAGACTCTGGAGCCTGGGAATGACAACACAGGTGAGTTAGAAGCACACAGGGATTGCCACACAAGCCTCCTCAGGTGACAGATCCCTAAGATAACATAACCCTGTTCTTCCCCACATTCCAGACTAATCCTGGCTTTCTTTTCTCTCAGAGGCCACAAGTTCCACAGAAGGCAACAGGATCACTGGATCAAGAGTGCCAGGAGGTGAGCTTTGTCAACTTGAGGTTTGGGATTCTCTTCTTTTCCAGTTTTTTTTTTTTTTAATACTGTAATAAACAAATAAATGAGAATTAGGGCCAAGGAAAGAGAGTTAGTTCCAATCTGGAAGGACATGTGTGCCTGCCCAACCCGTATGGTTCTAAAGAATTTCAGAAATGGTTGTCGACATCACACATTTCTTCGTGTCCTGTGTGACAGTGTCCGTTCTCTGGACACCTCTTTGAGGCCCACAAGCCTGCAGCAGCTTCCCCAGGACTGCCTATTCTCTCAGCTCTCCTCATCATGATTCTCCAAAGTTCTATCAGCTCTTAACAACTATCTAACATATTTATACTACTTCTTGTTTATTTTGTGTTCCCTCTCCCACAAATGCAAATTTTACCAGGCAGAAAACTTTGTTCTTCTCACTGACAGAAGAATGTCAGGCACAGAGGAAATGCTTCAAAGTCTAAGATGAGTGACAGCGATGTTCTTATGTAGCGTGTCACTGTATTTACTTCAGTAACTACCACCATGGTTTCACTTGGTGTCAGCATCTATTTCTGAGGTCCCAAGCCAGTTAGGATAGGATACCTAAAATCACCAGTGGAAACTATAGCTACCTGAAGTGTGTATTGTGAACACTTGATTATGACACTATGACCAGTTACACAAATGAGAACAGATAAAAAGATCTAGACATTTTCTTCTTTCCTGGAACACCAGGGAACCAACTCATTGGGCGTGAAATAGGTTAAAGTGAAATTAAGCTTTCTTCTCTTTTCTAATAGGCTACAGTTGAAGGAATAGACAGTAGCAAAATCTTAGCAAGTTGACCAAAAAAAAAAAAAAAATTCATGGTTCATTTTATCTGGAAACAGAAGTTCTCAGGAAAGGTGTTTTCATGGTTCAGGATGATATCACTGTTTCCAGTATTGCTTATCCTAGTAACTCCTTTGCTTTTCTCATTTTGGGTACTCGTATTGAATTCTCCAGAACGACCATTATATCTGGAGTTTCCAACACAGGTAGTTTAACAAGACAGAGCTCCTCATCCTGAGTGCACAATAACTTTGTAGAGCTTCAATGATGAAAAAGCACCTGACTACTTTTTACCAGTATCTCAGATTCCCCAGACATCGTGATTCTTCTCTTCCCTCAGAGGCCACAGGTACCACAGAAGGCAGGGGCAGTACTGGAAGTGAATCCACAACAGGTGAGGATGAGCAGCCTATGATTTGGCTGTTGCCATGATGTTACCATGAAAGCAACTCGCATTACATGGCCTTCTTTCAAAGTGGGGTTTCAGACAGAATTATGTACTTTTATAAGCGACAGTGCATCTAACACCAAATATATTTTCCTTTAGACCTAATATTTTGATCAATATCCTCTTGTGAAATGGGATGTCTCTTGTATATGTTCTGAGAAATTTCCCCTAAAAGTTTACAGAGGAACATATCCAGGATAATAGTAGGAGCTAAAAACAATTTTGAACCTGGGAAGTATAGGTGATCTATGTGACCTTGGAAACATGCCTCCATAGAAGTTTTCGTGTCCCCAAAGCAAGACTAATATTCGGTATTTTCTTTGTGACTATATAGCTCAGTAAACTTAATTTTTTGTCTTCCTCTCCCTGGCAGTACAACAGGTAAGTATGGGAGAAAACCACCTATGTCCCCCTCATGGAATGCCAGGAATATTGCACCAAATTAAAGATTGGGCCCTCTGATTGCTTTTGTAATCAACATGTAATGAAAGAGTACATGGAGCACATCATCTTGGAAGAGCCAGGGAAAGAGCTATTTAGATAGAACGAAGATAGGCTTAGGTTTTTTTCTAGAAGCAGGTCTTCAGGAAAGAAACGTGAGCTTCGTAGTAACCACTGTTCTCTTTGTGTTTCAGCCACCGGTGGGGCAGCTCCTGGCACAACTGTTGCCCCTGGCAGTTCCTATACAGGTGAGTCTCCAGGTTGGCAGGAATCTTTTATGAGTACTTGAATATCAGATGTCTTCTCTGTGCTGTTCTTTCCAGGAGTAGTGTCATGTTCTTTTCATGGCCTTTGAATATTTTCCAAATATGACTTGGCCGTTTTTTCTCTTTCTCAGGGGCCACAACTTCCCTCAGAGGCAATGGAATAGTCACAGGTGAGCACTGCTGGGTCATTGCATTCCCTTGATAATAACACCCAATAAAGTTACTGGGTTGAAATGTAATCCATGCCAGTCTTGTCTCACGTATTATACATTGTTATTTAAATTATTATAATCCTTTGTTGACTATTGTTCAGAAACTCAAAATTTCATTGTTATTTTCTACACTTCGACCTGACTCTCCTCCCACCCCACAAGGCAATCATACACCATTTGACTGACACTTATATAGATGATCTATAGAGAGAGCTCCTCTCTCCCTGTTCTTGAACTCTAGAGAAAAGAAGGCCCAATAAATAGAAAAACTTTTGGTAAATTTACTGTTGGTAGAATATTATAGGAGGAGTATACAAATTACCTTTTGGGATTAACAGCTCAGTTTACTGAAATAGCAAATAAATATACGTTTTTTTTTTCCATTTATTTTCTTGTTACCCTTTTCCCACTTTATGATGATGAGGTATTGATTTATGACTACCCATGCTTTCTTAATAGCTGCCTCTGGGCTAGTCTCTGGAAAGATTCTGGAACCTGGGAATGACAACACAGGTATGTTGAAAGCACACAGGGAATGCCACACAAAGCTCCTCAGGTGACAGATCCCTAAGGTAACATGACCCTGTACTTCCCCATGTTCCAGATTCATCCTTGCTTTCTTTTCTCTCAGAGGCCACAAATTCCTCAGGATTGGGCAGGACCACCCCGTCAGTAGTTCCAGGAGGTGAGTTTTGTCAGCTTGAGGCTTCAGAGTTCTCATCCTCCACCCCCACCTTTTTTTTTCCCCCGCTGACGTGAACAAATAAATGAGAATAAGTGCCAAGGAAATGGGGTTACTTTTCGTCTGGACGGACATGTGTGCCTGCCAACCTAGATAGTTCTGCCTAAGAATTTCAGACACTGATTATCTATGTGAGGCTTCTCTGCACATCCTGTGTGACAGTGTTGGTTCGCTGGACACCTGTCTGAGGATCACAGCCCTGCAGCAGCCTCCCCAGGACTCCCCAGTTCTCTCCACTCTGTTCTCATAATTCTCCAAAGTCTTATCCCTTGTTATCATCTGGCTAATGTATTTATCACACTTCTTGTTTATTTTCTGTGTTCCCTCTCCCACAAATGTAAATCACGTGAGGCAGAGAAGTTTGTTCTTCTCTGTGAAAGAAGAATATCAGATAGAGAAAATGCTTACAAATATGAGTGATAGTGATATTCTCATTTTGAATGTCACTTTGTCTAATTCAACGGCTACCACCACAATTTCACTTAGTGTCAGTAGCAGTTCTCAGGGTCCCAAGAAAGGTAGGATGAGCTACTTAAAATTACCAGGGAACATGTATCTCATATAATGCTATTCTTAAATACCTGATTATTACAATAATGAGAATATTGGAATATATCAAGACTTTTTCTCCTCTGTATGTGACAGGGAGCCACATCACTGGATGTGAGATTAGTAAAGTGAAATTAAGCCTCCTTTTTTTTTAATAGGCTATAGTGGAAGAAATGGTCACTATCAATAAATTGGCAAAAGAATCATTCATAGTTCATTGTTTTCTGAAACGGAGGTTCTCAAGAATGATGATACAGTGATTCAGGACCACATTGTGGATTTCAGTTCCTGTTAACCCTCTTAGCTCCTTCACTTTCTCATTCTAGGTACTTCTGGTGAATTCTCTGGGACAATCACGGCACTTGGAGTTTCCAACACAGGTAGTTGAATGAGAAGGGAATCTTCATTTTGAATGCCTGATAAGTCTGTAGACCTGAAATGAGAAAATAGCACCTTTATATTTTTTAGCAGTATATCAAAAACCCTGGAGCTCTTTTTTCCCCTCTTTTTTTCAGGGGCCACAACTCTCACAGAAGGCAGAGGCAGTACTGGAAGTGAATCCGGAACAGGTGAGGAGGAGCAGCCCATGACTTGGGTGTCACCATGAATAATGACTCTTAAGATGACTTGTTTAGAATTAGGCTTTCCTGCAGAACATTAAGCATTAATGTAAGAACAGTCTATCTAAAACCAAGAGATTTTCTTTAGATTTAATATTTTTCTATAAATCTACTAACATGCTCTTGTCAAATGTGATGGCTATTGTGAGATGGGTATAAATGTGATATACTTGTTCTGAGAAATTTCCCCGTAACATTACATACAAACTTTCATGATGACAGTAGGAGCTAAAAACAGTTCTGATCCTGGGAAGTAGAGATAAAGGAACCTTAGAAACATGTCTACTTAGAAGTTTTCTTGCCCAAAGGCATTAGAAATGATTCGCATCAGATAAATGAGTACAAAATTATAATTAGATAGGAAGAATTAGTTCTGGTGGTCTATGGCAGAGTAGGGTGCCCAGAGTAACCAATATTTTAGTGTATATTTAAACCTTGAAGAGAGGATTCTGAAGGTTCTCGTCACAAAGCAATGATAAATGGGGTGATGAATATGCTAATTATACAACATATACATATATCCAAACCTCACACTGTATCCCACAAATATGTAAAATTATTATGTGTAAATTAAAAACAAAAAATTATCAGGAAACAATTCTTTTTCTTCCCCCTAGACAGTGAAAGAGGCAAGTATGGGAGAATATCACCAATCTCCCTGTTATGGAGTGCCAGGAATAACACTCTAAGTTTGGCCCCTTGGTTCCTCTGCTTATTCATTAAATTAATGGGAAAACACATCGTCAGAGTGGGAGCTAGAGAAAGGGTGTTTGATATAGTAACAGCAGATAGATTTCTTTGGAAGTAGGCCTTCAGGAGACAAACAGGGGTCACTATGATGATTCCAGTCCCTTTTGTGTTTCAGCCACCACTGGGGTAGCCCCTGGCACAACTGTTATTCCTGGCAGTTCTAACACAGGTGAGTCAATAGGCTACTGTGGAATCTTCCACATGTCCTCCCACAATTATATATCTGCTCTGGTAGTATCCTTTGCGGGAGTGCCACTATATCTTTTCCATGACCCCTAAATATTCCCCAATGAACTCTTTCTTCTTTTCTCTCCTTCAGGGGCCACAACTTTCCTAGGAGTAAGTAGAACAACAAGAGTTGGAATAGCTACAGGTAAGTGCTGCAAGGCTGTAATCCCTAATAATTCCTTCAAACAGTTTCCTGAAAATGTCTATAGTACTAATATACAGTATATTGAGAAAATTCATAAATTCATTGTATTGCCTCCTTATTTCCTGAGCTTATGAGGGCCTTTGCTATACCATCATGAAGTCAAACTATTGACAGATAAATTGGTGATATGGAGACAAATTTCCTGTCTCCCCTCCAATGAAAAGGACATGACAGTTGAGAACTGCTTCAGTAAAACTGCTGTGGAAAGAAATGTTGCATGGGACAAATAGAGATTAATTACAGCACTTCAAGTCTCAGAGCAATAGTTTGCTGCTACATAGAGACTTGAGATTCCTATTTAAATAAAGTGGAGGAGAATAAGCCAAGATGGTGAACTAGAGTCAGCCCACATACTGCCATTACACCTAAACCTGGATGGAGCAAATGCCGGCAGCCACCACCTAGATAGCCTCACCAAACAATCATTCCAACCACTGTGGGGAGACCTGGGCAGAGCAGTCTCCTGCAATGCCTGCCTCTATGGAGAGGGTCTCACCCAGTTCCCTACCCAAGCATCCAGAAGTCACCTAGGGACCAACCTACCACTCCACGTGAAGATCCTCCAGTACTGGCCCAGATCCCATGACCTACCCAGGCACTGGAAAGGTTGTTTCATCCACCTCTGTGGAGAGGGACTTGCACAGCCCCCAAGCTTCCAACAGTGGCCTGGGGACCAATACACCAATCCAAACGAATATCCTCCAGTACTGGCTTGGACTGTGACAACCACAGGGGATCAAGATGACATAGAAGAACAGCTGTGCTACAGGCTCTCATTGTAGCCACCCCTCTCCCACTGTGTCAATCCTCCAGAGTAGGACACAAAAGCATTATCTAGGAACCTCTCCTCCTTCTCATAAGGTAGGAGAGTTCCCAGCAAAGGAGAACAGGTACACTGCAAACCTGTCTGTCCTGAACTGAGAGAAGAGATTTCAGATGAGAAGAAACCAGCAAAAGAACTCTGGCAACATAAAAAAAACAAGTTAATTCGACACCCTAAGAGGATCACAATAGATCTATGCAGTGGACCCCAACCAAAGGAAACTGTCAACATATCAGAAGTGGAATTAAGAATATGGATGGAAAACATGAATGGAATTGAAGAAATAGTTGAAAACCAATGCAAGCCCCCCAAAAATGTTTCAGGACATGATTGAAGAAAATGAAAAACTCGCAGAAGATATAGACAGCATATGGCCAGGCACAATGGCTCATACCTATAACCCTAGCACTTTGGGAGACTGAGGTGTGAGGATTGTTTGAGCTCAGGAGCTCGAGACCAGCCTGAGCAAGAGTGAGACCCACCTCTATAAAAATATAAAAATTATCTAGGTGTCATGGTGTGCACCTGTAGTCCCAGCTACTCAGAAGGCTGAAGGAAGAGGATCACTTGAGCCCAGGAGTTTGAGGTTGCAGTGAACTATGATGACACCACTGTACTGTACAACAAAAATAAATAAATAGGACTTTATTAAATTAAAAGGCTTCTGCATAGCAAATAAAATAATCAACAGAGTGAATAAACACCCTATAGAAGAGGAGAAAATATTCACAAACTATACATCTGACAAAGCTCTAATATCCATAATCTACAAAGGATTCAAACAACTCAGCAAGAAAAAACAAGCAAACACCATCAAAAAGTGGGCAATATACATGAACACAATTTTTTCAAAAGTAGACAAATGGCCAACATATGAAAAAATTCTCAATATCACTAATCATCAGGAAAATGCAAATTAAAACTTCAATAAGATACCACCTTACTCCTATCAGAATAGAGTATTAAAAAGTCAAAAACCAATAGATGCTGGTGTGGATGCAGAGAGAAAGGAATGCTTATACACTGTTGGTAGGACTGCAAATTAGTACAATCTCTATGGAAAGCAGTATGGATATTCCTTAAAGAAATAAATGTAGACCTACCATTCAATCCAGTAATCTCACTGCTGGGTATTTACCCAAAGAAAAATAAGTCCTTTTATCAAAAAGATACCTGTACTTGAACGTTTATCACAGCACAATTTACAATTGCAACAATATGGAATCAAGGTAAGTGCCCATCAATTCTTTAGTGGATAAAGAAAATGTGGTATATATATACCATGGAATACTACTCAGCCATAAAAAGGAATGAAATAATGTCATTTGCAGCAACTTGGATGGAACTGGAGAACATTGTCCTAAGTGAAGTATCTCAGGACTGGAAAACCAAACACCATATATTCTTACTAATAAGTAGGAGCGAAACAATGGGTACACATGAGCATAAAGCGATATAAAGGACTTGAGAAACCAAGAAAGGGGGGAGTGGGATAAAAACTAACCGTTGGGTACAGTGAACACCATTCTGGTGATGGGCACACCACAAGCCCTGACTTAAGCATTACACGGGTATCTATGTAACAAAAAGAGTTGTACCCCCTTCATTAATATTTTGAAATTAATAAAATAAGACAAGTATACAAGAAGTTCAACTGGTGACCATCCTCCCTTTTTTGTTGTTGTTAGGTACTGCTGGTGTAGTCTCTGGAAAAACTCTGGAGCCTAGCAATTACAACACAGGTAAGTCTGGAAATACATGCTAGATCTGGACATTGGCATCATGCTTGATACACCCTGAAACAGCATGGTATGTACTTTCCCACACCCTAGTCTTTACTCCTTCCTTTTTTTCTCTCTCTCAGAGGCCACAACTTCCACGGGAGGAAACAGGATCACTCAAGCAGAATTTCCAGGAAGTGAGCCTTTCTACCTGGGGTTTTGGGCTTTTATCAAATCCCTGTGTGGGCAGCTGCAGTGAACACAAGTGTGAAGATGGGCCAAGGAAAGGGGCCTGCGTTTTTCTGGGAACCCAGCAGGCCAGAGCCACAGCCTGGGTGTGCGGAGGAATTCCATGGCCTCACGTGTCTCATCCGTCTGGATTTCCAGGGGCCCAGGCTTGCAGAGCTGGCTGTTGTAGAGCAGGGATGAGAGGAATCCGCTGGCCAGGCCCTGTCTATCAGAGCCCTGATCCTTTTACACGATTTGCCTTTTTCCCACAGCACTTACTAACATCTATCACGCTGACTTATTTATTAAGTTTACTGTTCACTGCTGGCCTCCAGCTGCTAGAACTGGAGAAGCAGCATTAGGGGGGAGATCTTTGAACATTGTGCCCACTGATATATCCCAAGGGCCTAAAACAATAGTACACAGAATAGATGCTTAATAGATATTAGTAGAATGGTGAAATGTATTAAATTAAAGCTTTCACCTTATTTACTTTAATAGGTACAACCACAGTTTCACCTAGAATCAACAGCCGTTCACCAAGTTCCAAGACAGGTAGGGTGGACTAAATGTGTGAAAGTACTGGAGTTAAGGAGTTCTGTTTTAAACATATGAATATCAAAATACCTCAAGTAAATTAGGAAAATTTAGAAAGATGAATCTGTTGTGTGCTTTTTTTCCTTCATAAGGTCCCTCCGTCATACCCGGGAGTCCAACATCTGGAAGTGAAACAGGTGAGGGGGAGATAAGATCCTCGCCCACATGAAGAAGGGTCTATGGAACAGGCACTCCAGTAGCAACAATAATGGATAGGTGGGTCAGGAAATGAAATGGTGGTCACTCATGATTCATTTCCTTCAGAAACAGGTTTTCATGAAAGGTCTTCCAGTGGTTCAAGGCCTCACTCCTACTTCCAGTACTGATTGAGGAGTTAATGTTATGTTGATCTCTTTCTTTTTCTTTTTTTAGGTACTACAGGAGAATTCTCTAGGACAGCCATTATATCTGGAAGTTCCCACACAGGTAGGTTAATAAGCAGGAAATCTCCATGTTTAACCTCATAATATAGTTTGTAGACCTGCTCTGATGAGATATCAACATAATTTTTTTCCCAATATCCCAAATTCTGAGACTTCATCATTTATAATTTTCCTGCCTCAGAGGCCACAATGTTAACAGAAGGCAGCAACACTCCTGGAGCTTGGTCCAGCTCAGGTGAGAATGAACATCTCACATTTGGGGGTTGAACATGAATTATGGCTCTCCATAGGATTGGCTGCTGGGAGGTGTTTTCCTACAGAGTTGTTTGCATTTATTTTCAATATTTTCTTACACTGAACAAACTCTGGGAAAGTTCTCAATACCAGCATCTAGCCTCATAGTTGTAACTTTCTAAAGATGGGCAGTTGTACAGTCAGTATGAGAGATTTCTCTTGAGATGCCATGCACATCACTAAGGTGTTGGGGGAGCCAAGGTATATTATATTTCTGGAAAGAAGAGAAAACTGTGTGAATCCTGGAAGCAGGCCTGTTCCACATAAGGGTTTTCTTACTTAAAAAAGCAATAATGATATTAAATATATTCCCATGTTCTTGGCACATCAATTATTTTTCTGATTTTTATCCCACAGTAGGGAGCACTGCAGCACCAGGAGGCCAAGCAACTGGGAATGTGACAGGTAAACCTGGGAGAAAGCCTCTCTGCTTCCCTGTCTTGGAGTTGGTGGAATTTCAGGGGAAATTAGGAAATGTTCGACTTGGAAACATTACTATTTTAATTGCTTTGTTAATGACGTGAGTTACAGGAAAGGAATATGATTCTCACCTCACCAGGAAGCAGTGAAAGGGCCCTTTGATATAACAAAGATACTCCCAGATTCCTTCTAGAGGCAGATCTTCAGGAGACAAACATGAGTCACTGCGATGACTTCAGACCCTTTGTGTTTCAGCCACCACTGGAATAGCGCCTGGCACAACTATTGGCCCTGGCAGTTCCAACACAGGGGAGTCAATAGGGTGGCAGAGAATCTTCCAGGAGTCCATCTGTGATGAGATTTCTCGTCCACTGTTATTCTGTATAAGAGAACTTCTGTATCATTTCCATGGTCCTTAAATATTTTCCAGTCATCTCCATCTCATTTTCCTCTCCCTCAGAGGCCACAACTTCTGTAAGAGAATGTGGAACAAGAGTTGGAATAATCCCAGGTTACCTCTGTTCGGGGGCTAACTGTACTTTCTAATAACTTCCCGAGAGTCTTGCCTGAAATACAAAACTCTTTGAATTTCCCAGATTTGGCATATTAGGCAAAAATGTTGCAGATGTTCAATATGTGACATCAATAAATACAATTTAGACTCTTCAGCTTTTCCTCCTTACGTCTTGTGCCTTGTGTCTAAGGACCCTTCATGAGGGCCTCATGGGGCACATTCCCTGACAGTTATATAGGTGATTTGGGCCCAAATCTATATCCCTGTGACTAAACCCTAAAAGGGGGGCTGGGTCAGTGGTGGAAGACTTTCCCTGCAAACTTACTGAAGGAATGATATGTTCCATGGGAAATATATGGAATAACTCTTATAACTAGAAATTTCAGAGAAATAAATTCACTGGTTGTATAGAAGAAACACAGTTTTTTTGTTTTCCTTTTAAGAGCCGACGCCCATTTCATGTCATTGACTACATGACCACAATCCCTTCTTATTTCAGATACTACTGAGGGCATCTCTGACAAAACTCTGGAAACTGGAAGTGCCAACATAGGTCAGGAATTCTGAACATGGCCCCTGGGGCAATACAGCCTATGGAAGCAGAGCCCCAGAATGTCCTGTCCAGTCTGTATATCTCCCATTTTTTTCTCAGAGGCCACAACTATCCCAGGAGGCAGTGGGAGCACTCGAGCAGGACTGCCAGGAGGTGAGCTTTTCAGTCTGAGGCTTGGGGGGCTCTCATCATCTCTCTATTTGGGTTGCTACAGTGAACAAATACTATGAAGGAGTGGGGGTTAGGAGGTCTTCATTTTTTCTTGGGCCGTTATTTTATTGAATCAACCTGGGCAATTATTCTGCTTAGGAATTCCATGACCTCAGATGTCTCAGCCAGGCTATTCCTCAGTGTCCTGGCTTACAGAGACATTTCTTTTTTCTGGTAAGAGGTATGAGAGCATATTGCGTATATTCCAGCCCCCAGGGCTTCCAAATTTCCAATCCTTCTTACCCAGTTGACCTTTCCCCCAACAGCGCTCCACTTTCTATAATTCCTCTCGTTTACTTATACATGATGTTTGCTGTTTATTCTCTATCTCCCCTCATGGGAAAGCTTCATGAAGGCAATTGATTATGAAAATTCCCCAGTTTGTATCAAAAAGCCCCACTTACAGAGATAAAACCATACTTTATTCCTCCCTTAAGCACCTTCTGTCCCTGGAAGCGAAACAGGTAAGGGTGATTTAAAGCTCTTTTCTCTACTTGCCTCAAACTGAAAAGTAAATCCCCGTAGCAACACATCCATCCCAGGTTGGCCTGGGAAATGAAATGCTAGGAAGTTGTTCATTCCATTCCCTACAGAGATAGAGTATACTCAGGAAAGGGCGTCCAGTGCTTTTGGGCCACATTGATGCTTCCAAGATTAATTGGGGAGGTAATGAATGCTTCATTGTTCCATTTGCTTTTTTGCATTTTAGGTACCACTGGAGAATTTTCTGGAACAACCATTATAGCTGGAAGTTCTAACACAAGTAGGTTAACAAGAAGGAAATGCCTTTTAATCTCAGATGTTCATGCTATCTCTTGTAGGGCTGCTATGATAAAATAACACCCCAGTATCTCGTCCCAGTATTCCAAGTTCCCAGCCTTCATCATTTTCTTATTTCTTCCCTCAGAGGCCACAACTTCCACAGAAGAGACTAGTACTACTGGAACTGGATTTAAAAGTGGTGAGAATAGACAGCCCATAATTCAGGGTCATCGGGATCAGGACTCTGAGCTTTTCTTGAGAGAGTTTGCATTCTGTTTATGGACATTGCAAGTGAATCAAAATACATTTATTATTAGAGAAAAAAATCTTTTTGAAAATCTATTAATTCTCGAATTGAGCTTCACTGCTCCAAGTCCAATGATGGGATTTCCCAATTGTTGTTATAACAAACACCAGCATTTTAGCTGGAATCTAGAAAGTTTTCTGTATGCATGTGTGAAATAGACAAAAGCACCATGGAACTAGGACATACGCATGTATGTGTGTGTGTATGTATAAAAATTTGCACGTTCCGTATTTTCTCCTGCATCTAAAGTTTTCAGCATATTTAAATCTCCCCATCCCCTTTTTTCTGCTTTATAGCAGGCATCACTGCAGCACCAGGGAACCAAGCAGGTGAGCACTGGGGAAATGCATCTATTAATAGTTTCCCTTTTATGAAATCTTAGGCAGAAGTACCTTAAATTGGAAGCATTGTTTCTCCATTTGCTTTCGTTATTAATTGTTGAAAACAGGCAAATACGTCAAATTCATCATCTGCCATATGCTCAGAGAAAAATTTCTGTTATGGCAAATAAACACATTATATCCCTTTTAGATTCAGGTACTCCTTTGACTTAGGGAGTCACCATGATCACCTCAGTTCTTTTGTGTTTCAGGTACCTCCAGGGTAGCCCCTGGCACAACAGTTGCCCCTGGAAGTTTCAGCACAGGTGAGTCTGCAGTCTGGTGGACTCGTGTATGTTCTACAATGGCACGTATTCCCCTTTGGTGCTTCTACGCAGAAGCACGACCATTTCATTCCAAACTCCCTGAAACTTTTCATTTTGTGTCTTTCTGCTCTCAGCAACCACAACTTCTCCTGGAGAAAGTGGACTGACGGAAGTAGAAACCACTACAGGTAAGCCCCGACAGACCACTGCCTACCTAGCCAGAGTTGCGTGAACTGTATCTAGTATTTGAACTTCTTGTGAAGACCATTTTCTAAACAAAAATCACTGGGTAGCCAGGATTTTACCTAGTAACTAAAGGTCAGACACACAAGCTCTTTTTTTCCTCCTTTCCTCTGATTTGAAGAGGCTTCACCATGGAGCTAAGGCACTCAAAATCAAGTGATTAGGAGAGAAACATCTTTCTTTTCTCTCATCAATATCTAAAGGAAGTAATTGAGTTATTGACACTTTTGTCATTAAATTTTCTGTGGGATAACAGTGGTGTACGGGAAACATATACAGATTAACTCCTGATTCTAGAAACCTCTGAAAAGAGCTTGTTGGCATATTCAGAAAACACATGGTTCTCTCACCCCCACCCTAGGCCACTTCCTTCTCATCATGCATAAAGACTTGACATTTTGATTCCTATAATTCTGTGATCCAAGTTCCAGTATGGTAGCCACTGGCAAAATTTTTGCACATTAAGACTTTAATACCTAGATATGCTTATTACTATTATCATTATTTATCAGTTGAATTCCTTACTATATACATTTTTATTAAGAAGTTTGCATATCTTATTCCAATTAGGGACTACCTAAGGTCCAATTAAGAATCATATGAGTTAAAAATTTTTAATCCCCAGTTTTTAAACAATTAAACTTGTGTGTTGAAAATATATATCACTTTTACAGTCAGAAAGGCTTTTTTTCTGACTTAATAGTAGGTGACGAGACATTTTCGATTGTGCTTATCTCATGTAGTAACATCACCTTAGATCATCTTTCTTTAACACTCTGGTTTTCTTTCCTTTTTTAAGAAACCACAACTTTCCTAGGAGAAAGTGGCACCACCGGAGCAGAAATAAAATCAGGTGACAATTTAGGGGTTTTCATTATTTACTGTTGTAGTTTGACTCCAGGTTGACCGATTTGTTAGAATAGATTTTTTTAATGAGCTTTTTATTTTGGAATAATTTTAAATTATAAAAAATTTGCAACAATAATGCAGAGAATCCCTTTAATGTGGAATAGTGTTTTTTTAATTTCCTTTCGAGGCTATAATATTTCGAGGGAATCAGGATTTCTTTTTAGATTTGGATTTGAAACTACTTGGGCCCAAATTTCCCAAAGGCTTTCCCTTCTCAGGGATTAACCTCAGGGTTCTGAGTCTCTGGAGAAGAGAGTTACAATAATTCAGGCTCTGAAATGGTTTTCCCTTTGAAAAGAGCTTGATCTATATAACATCACAGTACTGATTTCTGTTCAGCATAGAAATCAGTAAGATGTCATATTTTAGTTCAAAGATAAAAATTCAAAATGTTCTTTTTTTCCCGTTTTCTTTTCATTAGGAGCCACCACTGGAGCATTAGGAAGTAAGACAGGTAGACATGGGAAAAGCCTTTGATATGACCTTCAACTTTGCCAAAAAAAGATGAGGGCAGGGATATTAGCCACTGCATTAACTTTGGCCTTACAGAGGCACATGGTAAACATGGAAGATGTCTCTTCTCTTGTCAGTTATAAGTCCAGGAAGTGTCTTTTGTTGCTCCAAAGTCATAGATAGGCATGTTGTTGGCCACATTCTTCTAAGGATTACAAAAGTGTCAGCATGTTGATCTTTCTCTTTTTCCCCTACCTAGGCACTGCTAGAGTACCCTCTGGTACAATAGTTGCACCCGGGAGCTCCAGCTCAGGTAAATCAACAATCTGCGAAGGATCACTGCCTGGGAAGGACTCCTCAATAAGTTGTCTCCCTGGGTGATCCTACCATACTTTTCTCAGATTCTTAAAATATTTGCCCTCACTACAATTATTTCTACCCTTTCTCAGATGCCACAAGTTTCTCAAGAACCACTGAGGCAATAACAGTCCTAGGTAAAAATGGGACGTCTGTGAATTCCTTCTAACAATTCAAATTGATTGAAATAGAGTGATTTCTGCCCTGTGGAAATCTTTGAGCCCCCAAATCCTTATGTTTACATATAGCAGAATATTTTCTCTTATTTCTTCTTCAGAAGCCAAGACTACTACACCAGAGAGCCAAGTCTCTGGCAGTCAAACAGGTGAGTATGATACAAATATGAATATCTCTGATATTTACCAATATTCAGAATTGGGAGACTTCTAATGTGAGAGTTTAGCCATTTTTTGGGGTGGGGGGGAGAAATCCACTTGTGGAAATGTGTATAAGGAACCCTGGAAGAGGCCTTCTATGATTTAAAATAAATGTATAATGTTTTTCTTCTTAGCCCTTCTTTTAATGTAAAGGAAATGACTTATCAGGCCCTTCCTCATTGTAATTCCAGACACCAATGGAGTAGTCTCTGGCACAACTCTTGCACCTGGAAGTTCTATCCCAGGTAAGTGGATATTTTCAAAGCCCATCATCCCTGTTTAACCTCAGAGAGGAATATGTGTCCCCAAACATACTTTCTACTTTCTTCATTGCCTCTTCCAGGGGCCAAAGTTTCCTTAGAAACCATCAGAGCCACTGTAATGAAATCAGTGAGGACTACGAATCCAGATGTTAGCACTGCCGTCAATGCCATCATGAATTTGCCTCTGGATCTAAAATATTGCCATACAGAAAGGGCAGGTCCTTCTCATACACCAGGCCAGCCATGCTGTTGACACACAATGCAGCTGGTTTCTGGACCAGCCTTTTCCAGTACCTGGCCTTGTGATGTAGGTTTCTTGAGAGAGTGATAGGAGTAGTAATTCTCTAGATGATTAACCCATTGGGTACAGGCAGCCCTACAGAATCAGCAGGAGTTAACACTGGCCCAGAAGGTTCTGTCTCAGGTAAACAGATAACTAAAATGAACTGAGAAATGGTTTGCTTCTCATTTGACTTTTCATCTTGAGCTTTAAATATTAAATTGCATAATGGTTGCCTCAGTGATTAATTAAAGGTCAAACATACTCAGTCTTTTACCTACTTTCAATGATCAGGAACCACCTCTGGAGCATCAGGCAATCAAATCACTGGAAGTAAAACAGGTAAATCTAAAAAATTCCTTTGTCTCCCATTTGAGGATTTTACATTATATCTGTTAAGTAAGCCTATTAGAAATAGGCTCCTTAGAGGGAAAAGGCTTCATTTATTTTGTTCATTGATCCCTAGTACTAAACAGGGCTCAATTAATGTTTACTGAATGAATGAGATAATTGATACATGGGAAAAATATATGGTTTAGTCAAGGAGCAGAAAGGCCAAGGAAAGGACATGCTTATGGGACTGCCTTGTAGCTAAGTTGTGCATGTGAGTGGTGTCTCCTGGAGCTGGACAATGCATGGAGCATTGCTGAATAATGTGGCTTTGGAGATACACATTTCATTGCTACCTAGATTGCCTCAGTGCATTCTTCGTGATGATACCATGGCTTTCTCATTTCAGGCACCACTGGTGTGGCCTTGAGCACAACTGTTGCACCTGGAAGTTCCAGTACAGGTAGGGTAACAAGCTTGGAAGAAAATGCCCCTTCTGGAAATAAGGTGACCAGAAATGTCTTTCACATTACTCTTCTCATGTAAGACTATCGCAGTATGTATTTTCTTCTTCCTAAATTCCCATCCTTTACCTGTTTCTTTTTCTTCCAGAAGCCACAACTTCCACAGGAGTCAGTGGAACCACTACAGCAGGGTGGAAAACAGGTGAGAATTAATGGTGTATGTGTGAGAGTGTGTATGTGTGACTTTTGGGTGATAAATTACAATTATACTTTGCTGTTTTGTAGGATAGTTTCTTGGGGAGGGGCTTTGTAGGAACTATCATCTAAGATCAATAATGTTTTCTTTTGAAACTTGATTTCCAATCAGTTTGGGAAGATTTTTAAAGTCCTTCCATATCCAGAGCCCAGCCTCGCATATGAAGATCCCTTCAAATGAGAGTGGAAGTGATAATGGTCTGGAATGTTTTTTCCTCCCATTGTAGGTACCACAGAAGGAACTACAGGCTCAGAGCATTCTATTTCAGGTAAACAGAAGGCTGAAATGAACAAAGAAAACTTACCTCACACAGTATATTCTTCCATGAGCACAAAAGTGACTGAAATGGATAGTAGTTATCCCAATAATTGGAGTCTACCTTTACCCTCAAAACTTTTCCTATTTTCATCATTTTAGGAGCTACCACTAGAGGGTCAGTAAAACAAGGAACTGGAAGCACAATAGGTAAATATGGCAGCAAAGGGGGCCAATTGATGACTGTGATTAAGTTCCCAAAATGGGAGTGGTCCTATGTTGAGGAATTTGCATCTTTGATTTGGGATTAAAACTATACACAAGAAAACACAAATAATTCACCACCAGTTGGGGGTGCGGAACAAACTCAAAAGACAAGTTGATTCCCTGCCAACCCAGTCCCTCCCCCATGAGAGGAAAAGTCACCACTATCCTTCTTGTCGCAGGCACCACTAGGCTGGCCTCTGGCACCACACTTGAACCTAGGAGTTTTAACACAGGTGAGCCGACCAGCTGGTGAGAACCCTCCACAGCATGGGGTCTAGTAGTAAAGTCTCTCTTGGTATTGTTACCAAGAAAAGTGCACCCTTAACTTTCCTCAGAATACTAAATCCTGGTCACCTCACATTGTTTTATGTTTTCTCTTACAAGCTACAACATCCGTTGGAGGTGGTGGAACCACAGGACGTGGAATGAGTACAGGTGAGTACACAAGCTTTCTAACCTCTTCTCTTTTCACTTGCAACAATAGCAATATGGTAGCTAACAGCTATCTAGAATGAACTATGTGCCAGGCACTAGTCTACATCCTTCTCATTATTGTTTTCAAAAATTTTATAGATGAGAAACCTATGGTTCAAGTTACCTTGGGTAACTTGCCCAAGATCACACAGCAAGTGAACAGCACATTGCAACTCAGGCCATCTGACTCTGGAGTCCATCCTCTTAATGATGACACTATACTATTACTACACTATACCATGAGATTCCTTTGCCACATATCTAAACTTTTCTAGAACACTAAAATTTCTAGTATCAGTATTTTACCTAAATGAAAATTTAACAGGTAATCAGTCCTGCTTTGTTTCTTCTTCTAGGAGTGTCAGGTAGCCAAGTCACTAACATTCAACCAGGTAAGTAAAGGAGGATATCTTCGTTTTGTTGTCCATGAGCCCAAAGGGGTGTTATCACTAAGGCTCCACCACTACCTCATGTTGCACCCTCCCCTGCCACCAAGTTTATATCAAGAATGAAGCATTCATTACATGAGCAAACACACAATAGCTGTGGAACAAGTTATTCCTAGAAATGGTCTTTTCACATAATAAAGAATTATGTAGTGTCCCCAGTCCTATTCTAGAATATGTCGCTCTTATTGTAGGTATGAAATTGACATAATGATACTATTCCTTTTTTTTTGTTTTAGGTACTACTGGAGTGGTCCCTGGCAGCACCATCTCATCTGGCAGTTCCAACACAGGTGAGTCAATAAGGAAACAGGTGCTATGATTTCTTTCTTTTTCTTCTCTGAAGTTACAACTTCCATAGAAAGGAGCCTATGAAAGTGGAATTGGTAACTCTTGAGTTCCCAATAATTTCTATTTGGCTTTTGCATTTTCAGAGAGACCATTGTTAGACAAAGCTTATATTATAAAAATATCACTTCACCTAAGAGAAACCCTTATACCGTAATTCTGAAGAGGCTCAGAGTCCAGAAAGGTTCCCCTCTTCACATTCAAGCTATTACCTCAGAGCATATGGAGACAGTAAAATCTATATAGTTCTATTTAGGAAAGCAGAGGCAATGGACGTAACTCTGGAGGTTTAGGTCTATTATATTTTGGATTTAAGAAGTTACAAGTTTGTTAATTGAATACAGTGGAATACCTTTATACAAATATTGTTTCTATTTCTTGTCATTAAAAGCTACCATTGGTACGTCCAAGAGGTCAAGCCCTGGAAGTGAAACAGGTAACCATGGGAAAGGCCCTGAGCTTTCTAACATTTAATCCCCGGGAAGCAAATAATCAAGGCTGGACCATGAGCTAATGAGTTTATTGTGGCTCTGAGTTTAAAAATAGAGAAAGCACTTCACCTTCACAGAGTAGCCCAGAAGGATCTTCTGCTACTTTCGAGCCATAGACAATCATTGTTACCGATGCTCTTCTTGGGATGGTAAATGCATCACTATTTGGATTCTCTTTCTCTCCCCTCTGCATTAGGCACCACTGGTGTAGTCTCTGGCACAACAGTTGCCTCTGGAAGTTCCAACACAGGTATATCAATAGTGCCTCCTACAACCCCTCCCCACAACATACACATTCCCTGACATACCCTGGGGGTACCACCAAATGTTTCTCAGTTAGGCGATCTGAATTTACTTCTCTTCTCCTTTTTTGCTTTCACATAGAGGCCACAACTGCTTTGGGAGGTAGTGGAACCACCAAGGCTGGAACTAAAATAGGTGTGTGCAAGTAGTCAAAAAATATTTTTCTCTTCATCTTAAGATAAATCATGTTGGCAATAGTGAACTTAGTGGAAATTTTACTCAATCTCTTTGAGTACAAATTGCCAGAATATTAACACTTTACTCCCTGTGAACCACCCTTTATGTATTTGTAATGCAATGGTATAATAGAGACCACGTGTGATGTATCACTTAAAGCAAGAAAGTTCCTGATATAAAGTTCACTCAAGAAACCCATTGTTATAAACTAAATCCAAGTTTTAGGTAAAATAATTCATAAATTGATTTTATCCTCTTGTGGTTTCAGTTACCACTGGGATAACTACTAGTACAACCATTGCACCTGGGAATTCCAACACAAGTAAGTCATGTAAGAGTTGGGGAAACCTGCCTCTGTGAACTTCAGAGGACCTGATGTCTCCCACAGGGATATTACATAAAGTAATACTACTACACATTTTTCTAAATGTCTGCATTCTTTACCACTTTCTCCTATTTCTCAGAGGCTATAACTTCTATAGAAGTTGAAACTACTACCACTGCAGTTGCAATGGCAACTGGTAAGTGGTATGCTCTTTCAGCCTTTTGGGTTCTCAACAATTCTCTGCTTGAGTTTGTGGTAGATGATGAATAAGTGAGGCTGAAACAGGGTTTTGTATTTCATTTGAAGAAATATATGTCAAGTAAATCATCTTTGGCCCTTGCTCTTCAGACTGATTTTTCTTTGCACACCAGCCTTTTAGATGTGGTTTTATGAAATTAGGAATGATGTGTTGTTGCTCTCAATCCTTTATCCATCTTGCTTTTGTAGGTACTACTTTAGGATCATCTGGAGTTTCCGGGGGCCCAGAAAATTCCAGTCCTGGTTAGTAGAGATGTTTAATTCACCCATCATGGACTTCTGTTGAGTATAAATGTATTCTCATGGGTTTATCCTCATGACTAAGGTTCTAACAAATTCAATTTTTACAATTCACCCCCTACTTCCAAGGAATCCCCACTAAAGCACCAGGGAGCCAAGTCACAGGAAGTAAAACAGGTGAGCAGATGAAAAGCACTTTCCAAAATATTTAACCATAGAAAAAGAGCTCCAGAATGAGAGTTTTGCCATATATTGGGTTTGGAGGAATGAGAAAGTCTGTGAGAAAACATGGTTTTTGCTTCTCTTTGCATAAAGAAACCATTTTACTGCTTATAAGAAATATGTAAATTTGTCCAAGTCTATGCTATTCTAGGAACAAAAAAATCATTACTATGATTTCTTTGTCTATTTTGTAATCTATCCATCCCAAATCTTATTTTCATTTCAAATTCCACTGGAGCAGCTTCTTTCATCACATTTGTTGCTGGAAATTCCAACAGGAAGTAGTCAAAGCTACCAAAGAAAGCTCTTAGTAGTATCTCAGCAAAAAGCAGTCTTCTTTGAGAATATGTCTTCTATAACAACACAAAATATTTTCTAGATTTCAAATTTAAAATCACCTCATTTTATTTATTTTTTACTCCCAGGAACTACAACTTCAGTGCTAAGCAACAATACCACTGGGAGTAAAATACAAACACGTCGCTGCATTGCAGATTGTTGGGATTTCATTGATTACTGGTGGCATTTTGCCTCTGACCAGAGATGATAAAACTTTTCATTTGAAGATTTTATTAATAGTAGAGTCAATTGGGTTGGTCATATCAATGCTCTGGAATTCCCTGGACTAAAGAGTTAATTAGATGCAGCTTTATTAAGACATAGCTTCCCAGAAGTAAATACTTCAATGGAGACAGGAGTCTTTTTAGGTAAAATATTTCCATACTTGTCTTTGCAGGCACTACTCTTATATCAGGTAAAGTCACCAGTAACCAAGAAGTTTCCAACCCAGATAAATGAAGATGACTGAAATAAAATTAAGACATTTGGGGTGGGGGGAATCTTACATAGAAATTTTTAATTTATTCAAGGAAAAGAATATTTTATCTATTATATTTAAAAGGATGGGGATGTAAAATAGCCTGGAATGTTCAGGTAACTGTAACACAGTGTGCTTGTGGAATACGACCCAGATGTTGGGAAAGCATTGCAAGAGAGGATACTAGGAGGTTTTTTGGAGCTTTGAGATGGCAAAGTTAAGACAGAAATGTTTTAAAATGAAGGGGAAGAAGGAGATCAACTCCACAATTCTGTATTCTATAATGAGAATATTATAATATAGGGCTTAGTTATAACATAAAAAATTTAAAACTTGATTCTATGGGCAATGAGGAGCAATTGCAAGGTTTTAGGTAGGTTGATTGCCATGCCCAAATTGGATTAATTAGTCACAAGGTAGAAAGAAGATTGATATGAAGGAGAGTAAGAAGGGTTGGTGGAGGCATGTTGTCTAGTTTGGAGTCTGCTTAAAGTGACAGATGACTAGATACTGAAATAAGGCAGTCACATGGGGTAGCAGGGGCAGGAGTGTTGTTGGCCAGTTAGAATCAACTAATGTGGTTGAGAGGATGAAGGAGAGGAAGAAGTTTGGATGAGTCCTAGTTCATGGCATGGGTGCTTGGGTGGATGCATGATGGTGCCATCCACTATGTTTGGGAATATACTGGAGTGAAAAAATGCTAATTGATAGATGTATTGAGATCACATTCTGATAGCTTGAGTTTGAATTGCTTTCAGGTTTCCAGGTAGTTGTGCCCAGCAGAGCTGATGAGGGTGACTAGAGCCCAGAAGAGAAGCCAAAACTGGAGTTAGAGATTTGTCAGTCATTTTCTCACAAATGATATTTGAAACTATGGATGCCGATAAATTTATGTAGTATAATCATGTAGAATGAGAAAACAGAATTCTTGGGTTCACCAGTATCTATAAAGAGTGGATAAAGGAACCTGGAAAGGGGAGCAGTTTGGGTTCAGCAATTGCCAATGTGTTTGACTTAGCATAACTCAGAGTATGGGAGCACTGGAATGTACCACACTATGACCAGGAGACCACATTGCCTCTAATTTAGAAATTCAGAATCTCAAACAGTATCAGCCAGAATTTACTGGGAACTTGTAGTTTTTTGAACGTTTCATTTTTCAGGGACTCTAGCCTCATAGTTATACAACTTTGAAAGGAGAAGAGGGAAACTTGAAAGAATTAAAATATCAAGATTCAAAATTCTTTCCATTTTTTAACCTTCAGGAGTCACCAGCGTAATTCCAGGAAGCCAACTGCCTGGAAATCAAGCAGGTGAGCTTGGGGAATTGAAAAAGGTAAGGAGTGGGAATGCTTCTGTCTCCATGACACTAACTCTGGAAAGGGATCCCAGAAGATGCAGCTTACCACAAGAACATAAAAGAATAGGGAAAAGCATGTTTATTTCACCTCCTGGAATAAAAAATCCATTGTTTCACAGAAACATATGGATTTGTCCTAAGTCATGATCCCTATTCAATAAGAAAGACATTGCTCCCTCTTTCTTCTCTCTCCTATCCCAGGTTCCACTGGGACAGGCTCTGGAACTACAGCTTCACCTGGAGGTTTCAGAACAGGTAAGTCAGGTAGTAAAAGGAATACTCCTTTAAATGGCTGTAGGGACAGGGTCATATACTGCCATATCATTTGCATATTAACAAACTCTCCATCTTCTCAATTTTCCTTCTTTGCTCTCATAGAGGCTACAACTTTGAAAGGAGTTGGAACCACTGAAGCAAAAATGGCATTAGGTAAGTTTTACAGGATTTTTGATTCTTAATTTTTCCATTTGCTTTTACTATATATAGATTTTCAATGATAGTTCGCTTCACATAGTTCCATACCTTTCTCAGCGATTGCTCAGACTTTGAAAATGAATATGGCTAAGAAGTGGTTGCTTTTCCTTTAATAGCAGATCATAAGGTGAACCTAGATTAACTCTCCAGTTTTTCCTAAAGGACATATTATAGATATAATTCTCTAGACACATCATTTCTTTACTCCCTGTTTTGTCAGACAACACTACAGGATCAACGGGAGTCACCAGCAGCCAAGAAGGTCAGTAGAGGTTACTAGAATAGATGCAAGTAGTTTTGCTAAATAAGGCTTTGATTAAGATGCCTAACCCTTGATCACAAGTTTAGTCAGTTTGTTTTTCTGGTTTTCTTCCCCTGGAGAAACTTCTCCCTCTTATTACATTTACTCTAGAAAACTTTACTGGAAGTAAATCATATGCATATAAGAAAAACCTTCTCTAATTTAGTAATCAGTCTAGATGATTCTAGATCTAGAGAATTGAGATCTATGAGGCAATTGTGACTTTTCTCCCTCATATTTTCGTGAACATGCAATCATGAAAGTACATTGGAAAACATGCCAGGCCTAACATTTGGTGCAAGAAAATATGTCAAATTGTTTTCTATTGCTTCAGACAAACAGGAGAATTTGACAATACCATATTTTTCTTAAGATGAGAAAAACTTGGTGAGACTTATCCTTCCCTCTTATTACAGGCACCAATGGCACAGCCTCTGGCACAACAGCTATTTCTGGAGTTTCCAGCACAGGTAAATAAATATTTAGTAAGTAACGCTACGTGTCTAAGACTAGAAAAATAAGATCCCTCTTTTGGAACTGATTGCTGTCGCGTCAGCATAGCTACAGCAGCTATGTTGTACCTACCTCATTCTCCTTTGCCTTTCTTAGGTGTAAATGAGTGTCAGTGGTTTAAATCTGTTGGTTTCTCATTAATGACTCCTACTGTTGCTTCAACATAGGGGGATATTGAGGATAAAGATAGAGGCCCAGGAAATGGGATAGAATCTCATTAGAGAATTTATCTTTTCTGGACATTTAAAGTTATCTTTTTGTTCTGGGTTTCTGGGGTTAGAGGAGAGAGGCGAGGCTGAAATCTTGGCCATCACAGATATTTTCTCGTTTTCTCTATCTTATAACTTCTATTCCTGCAACCTCCGAACTAATACAGGAGAACAAGGAAACCAAGTTATGTGAAGTAAAACAGTTAAGTGTGAGAAAAGCACTTGTCACTTAGAGAAGGGGGACTCAGAAGTGAAAACTTTATCAGGGTCATAGGAAAACATTCAGTTCACCTCTGTGAGCAAGAAGTTGCTAAGATAGAACCTCTTAATGTTTCAATGGCAGCGGCATGAGCTTGGTGTTAGTAGATGCATTGGTATGCTCCAGGTGCTTTGACACTCTTGGTCCATGGGGAGGTGTCTCAGGGGACATGCTCTTCTCAAACCAGAAACAGTTTATTGCTCTTCCCTTGCTCATTTTAGGTACCACTAATGAAGCATCTGAAACAACCATTGCTCCTGGAATTTCCACCACAGGTAAGTCAAATAATAATAAATGAATTTTTTTTCGTGGCATCTCAGGACAGGATAGCTTATCTGCAGTTCACATAGAAGTAGAGAATAGAATGGTAGTTACCAGGGGCTGGAGTGGTTTGTGTGTAGGGGGTGGGCTTGGGGAGATTTTGGTCAAAGGATACAAAATTTTAGTTAGGAGGAATAAGTTCAAGAGATCTATTATATAACATGACTGTAACTAGTTTATATATAGTATTCTTGCAAAATGCTAAGAGTGTGTTCTCACCACAAAAATAATAAGTGAGGTAATGCCATATGTTAGTTGGCTAGAATTTACTCATTTCACAATGTATCTTAAAAATCATGTATCGAATAGTTTTATCTGTCAATTTTTTAAAGATAAATTTAAAAGTGTTTTAATGAAGTTAAGCTCTAGCTTCTCTAGGTCCCTCTACTCTCACCACTTGTGTTCGTTTTGTAGCAGTTACTGCTTCCACAGGAGTCAAAGAAATCTCTGGAACTGGAGTGCAAACAGGTGAATGATCAGGGTGGCTTTGATTACACATAGGAGCTGAGTTAGGGGGAAAGGGATGGTAGGAAAGGAGAGGAGGAAGGGGAGAGGAACAGAGAGAGGGGAAAAGGAAGACACCCTTCACCTTTTGAGGGGGACATGACTTTGCTGTTCCACTGGGGATACCTTTCTTCCCTGGGAGTTTTTGGTTTAAGCTTTCACTGGAGCTCCCTGCTCTAAAGACTTATTCAGCTGGCTTTTGAATTGTGAGAAGGGGATGGTGAGGGGGGCAAGTCCTGCAGTCTTTTACATTTCTTCTTGCAGGTTCCACCGCAGTTGCGGCAGGAGTCACAACAAGCCCACATGTATCCCAGCCAGGTAAAATGAAATGCCCAAATGAACCTGATGACTTGTCTATTCCACACGATGCTCTCCTTGAACATGAATGTGTGCTGTCATCTGTGCATGCGTGCACACACAGACTTGATATGTGCATGTTATTCTAATAAAATCTCAATACCGTCCTCTTATTTTCCCCTAGAAACCACTGTAGTGACAACAGGGGATCAAGAAACTGAAAATAAAACAGGTCAGTATGGAAAAAGCCCTAATTTCTTTGTTATTATTTCAACTAACATTTCTTTATCTTGTATGTGCCAGACTGTGTCAGAGACATTAATAGCAAACACATCAGTTAAGGTACAGCATTCTCCATTTTATATTTTGTGTGTGTGTATCAGGGGGAGAGATTATGGGCACAGATATTATCATTACTACGTATTTAATGATAACCCTGAAACATGTGTTGTCCCAGGGGGTGGGGTGAGAGTGGAGTGTTCGTTTCTGCTTATCAGTTGGTAGTGTTGAGTGAGAGCATCAGAAAGGAGACGATTGAGTTTAACATTGGCTGAGGTGGGGAGGGAATTCCTGCCAAACTGCCTTGGAACAGACAAAGACATGAGACCACAGGTGAGAGTTCAGGAATCAACCAGGTGTTGGCAATGACTATGAGGTTGAGGGAGGAAATGGGATTGGAAAGGTAAGTAAAGTTCATGAAGAACCAAACTTAAATGAGACTTTATCCTTATAGTAAATGAGATCTCCTTAAGAATTCTATCAAGAGAATAATAATGATCAGATAGTTGTTTTAGAGAAATTATTCTGGTAGCAGTGTGGAGATTAGGAGATTGTTCTTTACGGCTCCCCTTAAAAATATCTCCAGTGAACTCTTGTATTTCTGGTAAGGGAAGATTTTCTGCTGTATTTATGCCTAACTGATCACTTCTCTCTCCTATTGCTGGTTTCTGCTAAGCATTCATAATTAGGAACTAGTGTATCCTCCCTTGGTAAGGAGTTAGAGACATTTGATCCCCCAAATTTCAAACCTATAACTCCTTTTTATCTATATTTTTATACCTGTTATTAATATTTGGTCACTTTTTCTAAACATGTAGAAATTTTAAGTTCTTTTAAAATATTGTTACTCCTAGGCCAGCTTTTTTCTTGGTAGGTAGAATAAAAATATTTGATTTTTAGCAGTTCTGAAATTTGTGAGTGGATTATTGGGTTAACCAAAAATATATGATGTGTGAAGGCTCAGAAGAATGCTTATGCCCAGTTTAAAGCATTTGATGGGGGTGGAGATAGAAGAAAATTGAAGTACTTCAAGAAGATAAAAAGAAGAAAAAAGTTCTTAAAGGATCAAAAACAGACAATTAATAGTACTTATTTCATCCTATATCTGAATTATCTTTTTTCTTGTTTGGTTATCTATTTTATCGTTCTATTCATTAAACTGTCTTCCAAGAAAATTTTGAAGAGTTTACCTTGATGTTTTCTCCTTTTTCCCTTTGATTTTCATATCTCCTTCCCATTAAAATTTCAAGTACAAAAGGACATACTCTCTAATGGTAGAATTTCAAATGCAATCAGGAGCAAAAAGGGGAGATGGATGGGAATGTGTCTGTTTGTAAGACTAGCTATGGAACCAACTATTTCCAGCAATAGAATAATGAATTAGATAACTAGCCCCATCATTACTGCAGTAACCTCAGAGACTAACATGAGTTTCCCTTTTTTACCCAGAATGTCTAGTATCACTTCCACCAGCTCCAGGTAAGAACGCCACCACTTCAGAATCATTCTGCATTAATGGTTCTTCTTGAAAATCAAATTTCAGAGGTCATGTGAACAAAACTCACTAGACGTGGAAATGTTACAGGAGAACTTGAAGTAGATGAATTTAGCTCTTATTCACCAAATCAATTGGGAGTAACCATCTGTTTTTACATTTACAGATGAAGCCAAACCAAATAAATATACCTGGTTACTTAGATCAAAATAAAGTTTACCTACCGTTTCATGTAATTATCTTGATCAAAATATTGCCACTTTATAGTGAACATTTTTAAAACTTGATAATTCCAGCTTTTTTGAGGGCTTAACTGTAACTATAAAAATTCATGTTATCCAGAGTTCAGTAATTTTAGAAAACTTTGAGTTCCTACTATTCTCAAGACAATGTGATATGCTTTGCAGCACATGGAAAAACATTAGTAAAAAACTCATTCATAGTGGGAGAAGGGAGACTTTCAAACACAAAGACAATTTTTATATCAGGCAGAAAATAAATTTCACAGTAAAAAATATAAACTATTATATAGAGAGTACATGTTATATATCACATATCGTATATTTTCAAGGAATCCCCAGGTATTTCATTACAGAATTGGAGTTTAAGAACAATATGTAGATTAGTTCAGGGCCAGGTAAATGAAAGAAGTGAGACAAAGTTGAGAAAGGTGAGTTTCTGTCACAATATGGGAGACCTTAGAAGTTAAATGCTAGATCAAGGTGTTTATTTTATAAGATTAAGGTGCCACCAAGAGTTTTTAATCAAAGCAGTAATGAGATAAGAATTAGACTTTAGAAAAATTCTTTTACCTATTTTGTAGAGAATTGATTGAATCAGGAAGAGCTCTGTGTCAGAGTAATCCCTTTAAAAAGCCAGTAGAGTATGCTAGATCAAAGATAAGATCTTGCAGTAGTATTGTAGCAAGTAGAACAAGGAAAGAAAGGGATTAAAGTGAGGTGAAGATACAGGATTTGGTAGTATATGCCAAGTGATGGAAGGAATCGAATGGGTCCTAAGTTTTCAGCTTGAATGTTGAAAGAATAGTTCTGTCCTTAACAGGAGGAAGCCAGTTTAGAAGAGAAGCTGGTTTTCCGGGCAAGATGATACAGTCTATTGTGTGCACAGATGGTTTGAGGTTCTTATCGATCTGCCGGGATGCTATTTATTAGGTAGAGAGAACTAGGTCAATAGCTCATGAGAGAGGTCTGGACTTGAGCTAGAAGTTTGAGAGCCATCCACTTGATGTTACCGTAGACATTGTGGAGATGGAAGGAAGAATAGACACAAAACGAGGAGTAAGAAGAGCTACTAGTAAAGACAGGAGCTTCATAGTGTTCAATCTGAAGAAAGCAAAACATTTTTCAAGAAGGTGAGAATTAATAATGTCAACTATGGCAAGGAATTTAAACTGAGAAAGAACCCATGGGTCTGGTAATTATGAAATCTTGGTAATTTGTAGGATTGTGGAAACAGAAGTCAGACTGTAAAACAGTAAGTCAATTAGTAGCCGTAAGATTTATCGACCACTGCCAGGAGAAATTAATAATTATCCTTTGAGGGGATTATAAAAATAGGATATGCTTGTTAGGAACAGTTTGCTTGAAGCAGATGTGATTTATCCACCTTAAGGCACCCTATAATCCTCCATAATTCTATGACTCTGAAATCCTACTGCCAATTACAGTATTAGCCACCTGGTGGTTATCTATAAATAACAGATGGTTATATTTTGCCCAATTTAATTACCATTTATCATTTCATTTTAACAGTTTGTCATGGTCCACTGGGAGAAGAGAAAACTGTAAGTATACAGTTTAGCTCGACTTTAATCCAAAATCTTCCTCATTCTTTTATTTGAATAGAGGTCTAAACTTGGTTTGTATGTGTAGCCTGGAGACACGTGGACTAGCAATTGCCACAGATGTACCTGTACTGCTGCAAAGACTGTAGACTGCAAACCTAAGGAGTGCCCTTCTCCACCCACATGCAACACTGGAGAGAAGCTTGTAAAGTTCGAATCTAATGATACTTGCTGTCAAATCGGATACTGTGGTGTGTATTCATAATATGTTATTTGCATTGAATCTGTTCGTTATTTATTCACATATTCAAGAGATTTTTTGAGTTAATATTTGTCAAACACAATACTAGACAGGTGTATTAATAATAAATAAAACAGAACTAGTTACCTGCATTCTTAAAACTTACCATCTTCAAAATGGGGTATACCCAGAATTAACAGTTATGAATATAATAATCAGTAGATTAAAGGGAGATTATGAGGAGAAATATAATTGGTAGTTGTGATCTTATCTACAATTTGTTTTATTCTAAAATAAACATAATTTTTATTTATAAAATGATGTATTTAATTTTCAGAACCAAGAACATGTTCATTTAACAATATTGACTATGAGGTAAGATTTTTTTTCTTCATTAAAATGTCTTTGTTAAATTATATGAATAAATGTAATGGGTGACTACACTAAGGGACTTTCAGCTTATAATGTGGAAAGAAAATATAGTAATGATGGATTGGAGTCTGTTTATTTTTTTCCCCATATCCATTTCCAAAGGAACATCAAAATTTAACACTCACCATGCCCCTCTTCAAAGGGGGAAAATATAGAACTTGATCATTAACTACTCAGCAGTGGACCTTCTGAACAAAATTTCCCATGGGCCTTGCCAGATGGAGAAGACATACTTTGTAACATTCAAATCAATGAACAGAGTTAAACTGTAATTATAACCAGAAAGATCAGATGGCCAAACTGTCAGAGATCAAATATGAAAACCCAAAGGACTAGAACTCCATTATGTGGATACAACAACACAGTATATTCAAGGCTAGATTTTGACAACTGATTTGGCATTTTGGACAGTAATTTAACTTTTTAGAAAAAGTATCAGGAAGTCATGAAAATCAGATTATTCTCAAATTGATATTAACACATTTGAACTGCTGATACCACACATTGATTTAAAAATCTAAAAATATATATGGTATGTTAGGGAAATAGATAAAACAGCCTGTGAGGGTTTTACTTTCATAATCCTTTTATTTCCACATGGGCTTCTTTGGAAATTAATTTTTAGTTTCCAAAGTTGATCTGACTTGAACCTATATATGATAATATTTCAGGAACAAAAGGAAAGATTTCCTCTAATTGTTTATACGCAAAATAGTTGAAATAGTAAAATTTCAGTTTATCAGAAAGTTCATCTTGTGGTCTGAGGCCCTGATGGCTTCTCAAACTTTTGTTTTAATATTGAACATGAACTAATTATAGAGCAATCTAGAGAGACTTAAAAGTATAGGAACAAAAGCATAAATAGAAGACATCTTGTTAATACTTGCCATTTGTTCTAATCTGAAAAATCTATTTTGTGCCACTTTTTTCCCCACTTAGATTTCTTATTTGTTTTCCTTTAAGCTTAGAACATAACAGTTGGTAAACTGCTTGATCAAATAACTGTTCTTAAAAAAGTCCTGAAAATATAATAGAGTAAATGTTGGTGAATCTTAAGTTGAGGATTGAGAATCTTAACATATTCTGTGTTCTCATTGAAGAACTTTGGTTTATTCACGGAAGTAGGTGGCTTTCTTAACTGTTAACCCGATGGTAGAAAGTGCCTCTGGAAAGCCACTAAGTGTGAATTTGAATTTTTTTTTTACTAGTTTTTTTGTCCACCTCAAAAAAGAAGACAAGGCAAAAAATTATTTTTTCTCCCCCTTCTACTAGATTGGTGCTTCATTTGAGGACCCCAGCAACCCATGTGTCTCCTACTACTGCAATAACACTGGCCTCAGTGCAGTGGTCCAGAACTGCCCAAAGCAGACCTGGTGTGCAGAAGTAAGTCACCTTCTTAACTAATCAACAACAAGATTCACTTCTCATGTTGAACACAAACCCAACCTGTCTTCTTTCTTATTTGAAAAAGTTTGTGTCTCACCAACACATAGATCTCTAATAGATTCCATAGCTTTTTAAACAAATTTATTTCATCCAGAGGCAGAGGATTTCAGATATGTCCACCTTTTATTGTTAAGTATATTTTTCATACCAAGAAAGCCTCATATTTTTCAGGTTCTATAACAATTAATTTGGTGCTATTCTAGAAGACGTTATTATAGAAGGCATTTTGCTATCTTTGTTACACAAACAAAAAAATCCCACCAACTTTTTTTCCCAATAGCTCATGGAATCAGGTTAATCACTGTCTATAAAAATACAAATTTACCATATAATAACATAAATATGTGCTGTTTAGATCTCTTTGTGCCAGTTTTCCTTCATTTCTGTGCCTCCCAAATATAATGAGGTTTTAATATTAATGAATGGTTAAGTTTAAATTATAAAGAGAGGTTGAAATTTAAATTCAGTTCTTTCTGAAAATATAATTGATAATATAAAATTTTATTTTAGAATTCCAATACTGGATTTCAATATCAAGCTTTTATTTTGTTATAATTTTAAGCCTATCAGCATTTCAAAAGTAAAAGGTACAGACCCTAACTGTGAGAAGCATATAGTGTCTAGTAGTAATAGTACTGGTGAAGTATTTTTCAATTAATATGTGAGGAATAATTTATCACATTTTGTCCTTACAAATAATTTAGTTTTAAATATTGTTTTCCTTTTCTACCCATTGTCAGTCTAAATACTCAGTTTCATTTTTATAACTCAGGTCATCGCATTGCTTTCCCACCTCTGCTTACTGGATCGGAGATCAGATTATTCATGTTTTATTTCCCCTTTTGTGATGCTATTTCAATAAATTAAGAAATGCTATATTATTTATAGAAAAAGTTGGGAGAAATTTTCTAGTCTTTCTTTTCTCTTACCCCTACAGGAAGATAGAATCTATGATTCAGGAAAGTGTTGCTATACATGTAAGTAAAGTTGAGCTCCATATAGAGAGGAAATGTAAGCTGTTGATAGAAATTCAATGTGTCTCTAAAACAAAATGACAGAATCAGTAAAATAATGTCTCCTGCATTTTTAACACAACAGGTAATCTAACCTATATATATATAAACTACCAATTGATATTTGTTTATAACATATTATGGTTATTTATTAATGTTGATTGTAGCATTCTTTCCAGTAAAAACCAGTGATGTTTACAAGGAAAAAAATTAATTTTTATGGAAAAAGTTAGCTTGCTCTTCTGATCTCAGCAAGTTGTGTTGTAAGTTGTTGTATCAGATCATAAGGATGATCAGCAGTGAGAAAAATAGATGTAAAAAATAATCCATCTTCCTCTGTTTTCCCTTTTCTTCCACTTTGTCCCTTCTTCCTACTTTGCCCTTCCCCTCTCCTTCACCTGTGATAGTAATAATAGCACTAACAAGACACCATGTGAGTATTAACTAGCCACCTTGTGCTGGGTGCCGAGATAGTTAATCCCCTCAATAACATTGTGAAGTAGTTGCTATTCTTTATGGTTAAGAAAATTGAAGCTTAGCAATTGTTAATGTTAAAACCTCACTTCTGACTCTTACCCATTTTGTTTTAGGTACGAGTGATTGCAGATCTTCACCTATAAATGTGACTGTTCACTACAATGGTTGCAACAAAAGAGTTAAGATGGCAAGATGCATAGGGGAATGCAAAAAGACTGTCACGTGAGTTTTTCTCTGAATTTGTACTATGCATTAACTTCGTAACCTTGTATGTGGGGGGGAAATTAAGCTCTTAAATCATTACATGGAGAAATTTTTATGTGAGAGCAAATGCTGCTTTATGATCAGGGCTTAACGAAATATATCTCTTAAGATCTGAGAATTAAAATACACGTTTTAAATAGTGATGAGTCATTCTGAAGTAGTTTTCTGAATATGTCTAACAATACATTTGTGGCAAATGTGTTCATCTTCATGCAGTGACTACAGAATGTACTTAACCAAGGAAGTGCATTTCTCAAATTTTTTTTTTTTTTTTTTTTTTTGAGAAAGTGTCTTGCTCTGTTGCCTGGGCTAGAGTGCCGTGGCATCAGCCTAGCTCACAGCAACCTCAAACTCCTGGGCTCAAGCGATCCTTCTGCCTCAGCCTCCCGAGTAGGTGGGACTACAGGCACGTGCCACCATGCCCGGCTAATTTTTATATATATATTTTTAGTTGTCCAGATCATTTCTTTCTATTTTTTAGTAGAGCCAGGGTCTCACTCTTGCTCAGGCTGGTCTCGAACTCCTGAGCTTGAGCAATCCGCCCGCCTCGGCCTCCCAGAGTGCTAGGATTACAGGTGTGAGCCACCGTGCCTGGCCCTCAAATTGTTTTTAAACTTGAATTTTAGATGTTTTCCTTTATATACACTTTTGCATATAGATTAATATAGATAATTGCTATGAAATTATATATTTAAAAATTTACCTTGTGTACTTTATTGCACTATAATACTCTGAGATTATAGATTTTTATTTTAGGATTTCTTATTTCTTTTGGTCTTATGTACCAATTATCATTGATCTATGTCAGAAGTTTACAGTGAGGGGGTAGTACAAGGTCTAGGAAAAGAATAAATTGGTTGGAAAGTTTGCTAAGTCACTTAACCAATTAGAGTTTGAGCACCGATGTCGTCTTATTTCAAAGGACATTCTAAAAATATTTATTACTGAATTTTTTTTCTTTTAGGTACAATTATGATACCTTTCAGTTGGAAAATTCATGCCTTTGCTGCCGAGAAGAAAACTATGAGTTCAGAGACATTATTCTTGACTGCCCTGATGGCAGTACAATACCTTACAGATACAGGCACACCACAACCTGTTCTTGTTTAGACATGTGCCACCAATCTACAACCTCAGTGTACAGTTAATGCTAACATTACCTTCCCAGTTCTAACAGGCCAGGTATTTATTTTGTGAGTGAACAAAAACAGTCATTAAATAGTGAGAATAACTAAATATTTGTATCTCACTCAAAAAAAAAAATGAGTTCCCAGTATGAGGCATTGTATTCTCATAATATGTTGACAGAATATGAAAAATAAATATAACTTTGCAAGCAACAAGTGAGCATGTGTATTTATTATAACAATTCTGCAAATCAAGGAGAAACTGAGTCACATCACGACTCTCCAATATACTTTTGTTCTACCCTTCAGTTCCTTAAGACCATTATATTGTTTCATTCCTTCCCTTCACTTATTGAAAATATAGTCTTTGTTCTCTTTTCCCGCTTCTCTATGCCAGTTACATCTCTGCTTTCATCCTCCCACAACTCCCTCCGCTAGCGCACCGGTGACCTCCTTATGTTTCTATCTCTAGGGCTGGACATCATTTCTACTCTTCCTTTCTTGAAATGTTTTTCCTCATTGTTTGTGACATTTTAAGTTAGTGCTCCTACATCTGGTGGACAGCTTTACTTTTGCCAATCCTTTAAGTTTTAGTTTTCCAATGGCATCCTGTTCCTCTTCTCATTTTACTCACTCACTCCTTGGCCGATTTCATCAACCAAGTAGGTGTTGATGTATCACCAACCCCAAACTCTTCTCTGAGCTCCAGACACATTGATACAACTTTGAATTTAACATTTCTCCTTGAATATTCTCTAGGTACCACAAACTCAGGAAGATTAGACTAAATATCATTCTTTCTATAACCTCCTCTGTTTGCATTTAGTATACCAGGGAAGTAGTTAGCCAGAAGTTGAGGTCAACTAACATTATGACTGTCATCTTTAGTACATTCTACTGCTTTGCTGTCTCACATACATATTACTATACATATATATCCAAATGTGCCTTAGATAACATTTACAGAGGTAAAATGTGTACAATTAACACTCTTATCCCCTTTCCAACTTGAAGGTAAACCCAATTTATCACAACCCATTTATGTACTATTCCTCACCTTTCTATATTGCTTAGACTAGTGGTAAGTTTAACTGTCAAACATTGTATATCTAAAGGTGGGGAAGAAAATTAGTATTTTAGTATGCTGATAATTGTACCAAAAGGTAGATGATAAGGCCTTTGATGTTCTTCCATGTCTGTCACTGGTTCCAGGTTTTTCTTCTTAATACACATAAGAGTTGGTCAATTGGCAAAATTATGAGGGGTTGGAATCCTTGAATACAATGGGTGAGGTTATAGGGGTTTTTCAATACCTTTGATGTCGGAGATTGGTAGGTCATAAAGTCAATAATATACCTACATTTTAGCCCTTACTGTGTAAGGATAGGGAAGAAGACTTATGTCCACGAACTGATGACTGAAGTTAACTCATATTGTTTATTGCCTGATTCTCCCATCAAAATCCCTGTTAGGGAAACTCTGGTAAGCATCCACTTATGTTCATGCATGGATCTACTCTGGATTACTCATATAATTTCCCTTTTCTCAGCATTCTCCAATTTTTCTCATGTCCTTGGCTATTTACACAAATTATCTGCTACTTCTCAGAAATCAGGGTAAATCCTGACTTCAGGCCAACCATCTACCAAGCACAATGATCAAAGAGACTTCCCTTACAGCTGTTTTCCATAGCCACTCCTAACAGACTGCAATGCTACATAGTACACTTTTCACTGATACCAGGGCTGTCAGTAATCCAGCTTGGAGTCTTTTTATCCTGTGTCAAATGGTCATAAGTGATTCCCTCCACCAAGAACATGGCATATATCCAGAGAAATGTGGCAGCCAGATAGGTGGTAGCACATTGTGGGCATTAAGAAACCGTATCATGGATCCGACTTGTGCCTTTAAGACCCAAATGGACTCTCCTGTATATATGACTTCTGATCGAGGATAGATTGCTGCTAGGAATGCCTAACTTCATAGCTGTATAGATAAGCTGATGTCAAGTCCAGGGTGAGGTGCTTTAGTTCATGGTCACCTATTACTGAAGTATTGCCAGAAAGCTAGTATTTGTTGAAAGCAGAATAGCTTCTTCAGAAGGTGGTGTGGTCTTGCTCCCAGCCCCCTGAAGCCTCTATTGCTATGATCATATTAGAACTCATCATTGGCTCCATTAAGTTTTATTTTTTTTTGCTACAGGTTATTCTAGAACCACCGGATCAGCACAGATTATGAGTTGAAAATTGAGGCAGCTTTTACAGAAACTTTCATAGTCTGAACTGCTATTTTTTTTTTTTTTTTTGGTCTAAGTCCCTCTAGAGTTAGCAGGTCTTAGATCATCCAGTGAATGGACCTAAAAAGACATCCATGAAGTATTCTGGGTGTTTCCAAAATGCTGTGGGTCTATTTCCTAGAGTAGGTGAACAAAGTGCAACAGCATGGCCTTCACTTTGGAGGTCAGGACCCACTATCTATGTATTATTAAGAGTTAAACTGATTGCAAAAACCCCAAACAATGACTCAAAAAAGAAGTTTATTTCTCTCTCATGCATAACACTGGGTAGGTGATCCAGAACAGGTCTGGCTGTGCCTGTCATCTTCTATCTTGTTGCTTTACCGTCCTCAACATACATATCCTATCTTCCATCTGGATGGCCAATGACAGTTTCCACTATCCCCTACCATCTCCTTTTTATTCCAGCCACCAGGAAAGAGGAATGAGAGAAGGGGAGTGTATGCTTCTTCCCTTAAGGAAAAGACTCAGAAGTTGTATATATACTTCCACCAGCATCCCATTGGCCAGAATTATAGAGCTATAACTGCCTATGGAAGCATGATCAACGATTCCAAAATGAGGGTCTATGTACTGTCTATAGAATAATTATTGGGGATCTTTATAAAATACAGGTTTTTGAACTTTGTCCTCAGGCTAATTTAGTAGATCAGAAAGCAGGGAGACAATATTTTCAAAAAAGTTCTAGGGTCCATATTGTTCAATTTAGTAAAAGAAACATCCAGAAAAACAGCTGCAATTTGAGTCATCATCAGATTAAGTTTGTTGTAAGGGATACTGTGATGCACCACCCAGATTCCCTTTCAAAAATAAAATATTTATTCCCCAGCCATTGAGAGTGCTGCTAGAGGTTGCTTTCAGCTGTCAGCCTTAGGGGGTTGCCTCTGCTAAAGAGGATCACATCCCACAATGTCATTTCCCTCTTCTGAGTCTTGTTGTCCCAACTTGGTCTAAGAACTCCCTACATTAGCTTTTGATTTAAAGTGAGAAAAAAACAAAAACAACAAAAAAAGAACTCCCTATAGGGTTGTCTTAGACTTCTGCTAAAGATGCATAATGCCCTGACTTCTCCCTCTACCTAATCTTGCTTCCTTCCTTCTCTTCCACAAATGTGAATTCCAAGAGCATTCCATAATAAACCTGCTGCACGTAAATCTCCATCTCAGAATCTGCTCCTAGGAAACCCAACCTATGTTGCGTATGGGACTTTAGCATCATTCTCTAGGGCCCAGACTTTTTTGTAGCCTTCAGGTCTGAGAATTGAATGGGGAAGGATGCAGAAATGTGCCTACCTGTGTCTTTCAAGCTTTTGGTGCTGGCTTTGAAATGAGCTAAGTGTATGAACTCTCTTCTACTACCCCATCTTTCATTCCCCTCTGCCTTCCCTTATATAATAAAAGCAATAGCTTATGTGCCAATGGCACCATTTGAGTAGCCTCAAAAGACAACTGGTCATACCATAAAATTAATGAGGTGAAGAAAATTTAATTATCAATACTCAAAATCTAGAATTATAATTTTGTCCAAACAGCTTTAAAACTCAAGATTTCTGACTATTCTCATATCTTTCTCTCTACCTCTAATTCATGCCCCACATACTAGTCACTCTTTTCTGTATCTTCCTTTGTATACTTGGTAGCCCTACACAAACCTTTAACTGCAATTATTTCTAATATTTGTTTCTTGTTATTCCTTTAGAATGTGCATTTTCTGAGGGCAGGAAGGTTGTAGCTCTATTCGATAGCTCTATCCCCAATACCTAGAAGAGGATCTGTCGGATAGTAGATAATTATTAACATTTGTTGAAAAATTGAATGAAGAAATCTAACAAAGAAAACCAGTTAATCCACTCATTTATTTATCTAGGACTATATCCTTCAAACTTTTTTGCAATGAAATATATATCTTGCAGGTTCTTGTCATTGAGTAAAATTGATTACAACTAATTATTATCAAAAGCTCTATTTTAAGAAAACTATTCATGGAAGATTGTTTGCATTCAGTCTGGCCAATTATCATACACCAAATTATAATCTTGGAGTAAATAAATAAGATAATCTCACCAAGTACACTTCTTCTCACTAGAGATGTAGAATATAGAGCAGTTAACAATGCAGACTCTGGAGCCAGATTGCCTTGATACAAATATTGACTCATCCCTATCTACTGCTACATAACTCACTTAACCTCATTTTGTAAAATAACATCTTTAATGAGATATAACTCAATGCCATAAAATTCACTTTTTTAAAGTGTACAATTCAGTGGGTTTTAGCATATTTGCAACATTGTGCAACCATCACCTCTATGTAATTACAGAATATTTTACCACTCCAAAAAGAAACCCCATGCTGATTAACAGCCACTCCCCATTTCCCATCTCCCCTCAGCCCCCGGGAACCTCTAAACTACATTCTTTATCTATAGATTTTTCAATATTAGATATTTTATATGAATGGAATCATACAATATGTGGCCTTTTATGTCTGGCTTCTTTCACTTAGCACAATGTTTACCAGATTTGTCTATGTTATAGTATGTATAAGGTATTTCTTTGTTTTTGATGGTTAAATAATATTCCATTATTTGGATTAGACCAATTTTGTTTACCCATTTATGAATATTTAGGTTTTTTCCATATTTTGGCTATTATGACTAATGCTGCTATGCACATTCATGTAAAAGTGTTTATGTGGATATATATTTTTAATTCTATTGGGTATATATTTAGTAGTAGAATTCCTGGATCATATGGTAACTTTATGTTTAACATTTTGAGGAACTGCCAAAATGTTTTCCAAAGTTGCTGCACCATTTTACGTCCACACTAGCAATGTTTCTCTACTTCTTTGTCAATATTTATTGTTTTCTTTTTCATTAGAGCCATTCTAAGTGGGTTGTTTAACCTCTTCTTAAACCCTAATTTTCTCATTTGTAAAACAAGACTAATAAAATATGTATTTCCTAGGTTTGAGGATGTATAAACATCTGTTATCACATTTTTGCAATCTGATATTATTCTGCCTTTCCTCAGCCCTGCAAAGCAGTCTTACAACAGTTCTATGAACTGATTTGCATACTGCTTACTTTATCTCTACTTAGAAATGGAGAAATTGACAAAGCAGAAATGGAAATAACATTCCTAAGTAGATAGGAAATAACTATTCATGACACTAATTTGAAAGGATATCTAGGATTAGACAGGGGCATCGTCATAAGTTTTGTCAAGAGAAATATTTGGAGCTTTGAGAGTTGAGAAGATGAAAGCAATACAGGTCAACAAAAAGTTCCATTGTGCTCTAAATGTGACATTGTTGTTATTATCACTGTTTCAAAAACTACATTATAAAAACAATTTTAATGACTTTTATAATAATTTTATTGTATTCCTGTAAACAACACTTCATGGCTCTGTTTTCAAAATTGAAGTGTTAATAATTTGTTTTGAAAATCATTTTTGATCATTTTAATGCTATTATTAGATGGGCTAGTAAATAATCTGGATAATACTGATATCTTTCTGAAATTATCAAAAGCCAATTTCTCTTCCACCTATATGTAGGAATCCAAACTTGCCAGCAAAGAAATTCCAAATTTGTTACCACATAGGAAAAGGAATGGAGCAACACTGACTCTCCATTTATTCTTTCCTTTTACCCATGGCATAAAGACACCAGCTAAGTCACAGGGTGGTTGTAAGGAAAACATGAGATCCTTGATATTTTCTATTTCCTATGAAAATACTAATCACATGCAATGAGTCTCATTGCCATGGTTATTGCTTGTCCCCGAGAGGCCCCTGACTAGTTCTCAGCCCCTTTCTACCCTCCCCAGGGCTGAATTTACTTGGTACCAATCTCTAGCCGCAGTCCTGCAGTCTCTAGGGTCAATTCTACCTCAGGCATCAGGGATTAACTTTCTACACCTTTGTTGCCAGTTTGGTGCTGACTTTGTCTCTCAACTCTGACAGCTGAGCTTTCATCTTGTTCCTGAAATCTAGACCCATTCTGCTGTCCAATTTTGAGTTCATGCTTATTATCCTAGAGTCTGAATCTCTTTCTGGGCCACTCACCAAATAGCGCCATCTCAGAGGTTTGATCTGTTTTGGATCTCCCTCCCCCTCCCTGCTCTGGGTCTTAGGTTCTATTTGCTAACAATTTTCTCTTCTTCTACCTGTAGTTTGCTGTGATCTCCAAACATATTTTGGCTCAGTTAGGTACTTCTGTTAAACTAGCACATGGCTTAGGTAACACTGCCCCCAAGGGAATTCTATTGCCCTGGGCAATAACTCCCTTGTCATAGAATTCTCAAGAAATGTCTTTCTGTTATAGATTATTCAGGGACATTGTCAGAGTTGTCTAGCCATATTCCTTGATTTGTATGGGGTGCAGGAGTCTTGTGGCAAAGAACATGAGCCTGCCCAGAAGGGCTTCAGACATGAATAGACCTTTCTATGCAAATTAGGATTATATTCAATTATATTAGAGATTGAGGTCTTCATGAAACCCAAATCTTCATGAAGCATCAACTATTCCTTCTTATGAGGATCATGAGAGCTCTGCATGCCTAAGGAACAATGAAAGTGGGATATAAGCTTTCCCTGTTAGCCAGACTTGTCCTAGTAGCATATGTGAAATATTCCTTTCTTTTCAGAGAGGAATAGAGATCCGGTAAGGATACAAAAATGTTCTCCTGTCTTCTTGATTCTCTACATTTTGACTTAATTCAGTGCACTTAATAACAAATCTATGGCCAATTAGGGTAAGTGTCTCAGAAAAATAAATCAATGGAATATCAGGGAAATACTGCCTGCATATTTGTGTAGCTATTCCACCAATGTTTTACTATGTATCCACCTGCTTTCAATAATAAAATGTGCATTTGTTGTTTTGACATACTTTTGTAATTGAAAAGTTATCAAAAGATATCATTGAAGATTAATGTCCCACAATATATTTGGCTGAGAATGCACCCTTCTGGTCCGTTTTGCTTCTACAATCATGTACAGCTGTGCAATCCAGTCTCGTACGCCAGAAAGTGCTACACAATAGACACCGCATTGATTACTTCAATGATTTTTTACTGAACAGCTACAATTCTAGACCTTGGAAATATGATTCATAAGTGGATAAGTTTCCTCATACAGAGTTTATATCTAGTTGAATGGGAATATAACAGGAAATAAATATTAAGAACTCTGAGGAAAATGAAATAGATCATTAAAACAGAAAATGAAAGCATGATAAAGAAGCTACTGAACACTGTGTACTAAGTGTATTAGTTAGGAAAGGCTAGGGTAAGAAATTAACTTCAAAATCATAGTGACTTTTAACAGAAGTTTTTTTACTCATGCAAATTCCACTACAGATTTTTTTTTTTTTAACTTTTTTTAAGACTAGTCAAGTGCAGTAGTGAGGAGGGGGGAAAATAGTAGAACAAGGAGTTCAATCTGTAATTGACTGTGAACAATCAAGTGAGATAACTCACGATCTTCAGACCAGCCCCACTACAGATTTTATAAATGCTCCAAGATAGCAATCCTTCGTGTAGTGACTCAGCAATCCGGATTACCTTAAACTTGTGGTTTGCCATCTCAACATGAGACTCTCCAGTTGTGATGGAAAGGGAAGAAGAGAGATTAGCATATTGAGCAGGGGCTTCCCACTGACTCAGCCTGGAAATAACACATTATATTTCTACTCATAGTCCACTAACCAGAACTGGCCAAATGTTCTTATGTTGCAATAGAATTTGGAAGTATAATCATCCATGTATGAAAGAGAGGTTTGTGCTAGTGTTGCATATCCCACCCACATAGGAAGGTCTTTCTGAAGCTTGAATAACAAACAAAAAGCCAGATATTTGAAGATAAGTGTGAGAAACATTGCAGGTAGAAGAAACAGCTAGAGCAAGGGTTCTAAAGTAGGAACAGAAAGAGGACTAAGGAAAGAATGGTGTGAGATCACGTAAAAGAGGAAGTCAAGGGACCAGTCTGGTCACATAGGACACAAAGAGCAAGTAGTTTGGTTGTATTGTCAATATGATTAGAAACCACCAAAGGAGTTTAGAAAGAGGAATGATGTGTTTCGATTTATATTTTTAAGACAACAAACAATTATTTGTACAAAGGCAAAAGTGGAAGCAGACTATTATGGCAAATACCCACATGAGAGATAGTAGTGGTTTGGGCTCATGTAGTATGGTAGACCGCAAAATGGCCACAAATTCCTCCCATCCCTTTATGCACAATCTTTGCCATGTGGCTTTACCATTCCTCTCATCAAGAAACAGAGTCTATTTCTCCAGTCCTTGAATCTGAGTTTAGACTGGTGACTTGCTTTGGTGAGAAAAGGAGAGGCTTAAAAAAAGAATTATAGCCTGTTGGAGCTTTTGCCAACTCAATCCTGGGAATCCTTCCACCATTATATGAGCAAGTCCAGACTGGCATACTTGAAAATGGGCAACCACAGGGAGTGATGCCCCAGACATCCAGTCACTCCAGGTGAGGCCTCGAAGGGGTGAGCAAGATCATGCTAAGGCATCCAGCCCTAGCTGAGCCAGCATATACCAAATGAAACACCCATACAACCCACATAATTGTGAAAAATAATAAATGCTTTGGCGTTTTAAGCTACTAAGTTTTGAGGTGGTGTTTTATGCAAAAAAAAAGCTAACTAATGATTGACAGTTGGTAGTAGTAGTTAGTAGAGTAGAAAAAAGTGAATAAATTTAGAACATGTTTTGGAGGTAAAGCTTACAGGAGCTGCTAATAGTTTAGACACAGTAAGAGAAAGAAAGAATCAAAGATAGTTGTTATGTTAAGAGGAGTAAGTTATTTGTAGGGAAGGAATAGAGCAATTAATAGATTTACACAAAATACCAACAACATGAAATGCTCCAAATTTACACAATATTTATTCCCTCCCATTATTATGTTTCCACAGGAAAACATATCCCATAGAAAAATTAGAAGATAAGAGATACCTGACACAAATAGAAAATCCATTGAGGTAGATAAAAATTTTGTTTTTTAAAATTTTAATTGGAAGCAGCAGTAAGAACTCAAAATTTATTTTTCTCATCCTAAATATACATGTATATATTTCCTAGCTTTGTTCACTTAATTGTCTAGAAACAATAACTAGTAGAAACAAATACCACCAGCATACAGATTTTTATCCCCAGCACCATTTCCTGCTAAAAAGGAACCAGGTCTCCTTAGAGGAGTGACTAATTCCTCTTCTGGGCAGTAAATGTGTAAGATGAATCTGAGATATCTTGTCATCCCTGAAAGCAAGGAGGCTGTCAAAAACTCTTGAGATTATGTCAAAATGACATGTGAAAAATCCAGCTTGAAATCCAGCTTGAAGAGAGATCAGTCTGAGCATCAAAATAATGATTTAAATGTATTGAAATACATCAAATATACAAAAATCCCTGAGTTCATAATGATATTAATAAGAAAAGAACCTCTTTAGTCACTTTAGTATAGTTGTGTTGAAAAAATTTTAATTGGGAAGCCATTAGACTGAGACAGCTCCAGTGCCTTCAGTTCCTACAGAAGCAAATTAAAGTCCAATGTAAACAATGGTCAAAATTTAAGCTTAACCAAGCAGAAACTGCCAACTAGCCTCTAATTAGGGATTTTCAACTGCATCATACCCAAATAAGGCAAATGCCCAGCTGCGGCCAGATAATTTCTTTACTTGGCTTCTGTGCTCAGCCTATAACGGCCTGCTGCACACACTCCTGAAGCGGAGCTCACTGAACCTCTTCTGCTTTTGATTGCTGCCTGATACATGAGTCTTTTAGGGCTCGAATAACTGTTAAATTCTGTCTAAAGTTTTTCTTTTAACAGTTTCTAGATATCAATTGGTGTTTTTTGTTTGTTTGGTTTTTTGCAATGGAGAAAGGGAAAGAATCAAGTATTTATCCAGCCATTCATGTATGTATAGGTAAGAAACAAAATAGCTAATGAGAGAAATTTCTTGTTTATGGAAACTAATGCAATGATAGGAGAAATGATACAATTCAAAAACCGCCAGTTTCAGCTCCTAAAGGCAATGACCATCAATGGCAGCTTAAACCATTACATAAAAGATAGAGGATGATATTATAAAGACTGACACCTCCTGGTCCATTTTTTTTATAGTACTAATATTACAAACAGTGAAGAAACCAGACATTATATATGACAATGACGTAGCCAGAAATAGCACTAGTCATAAACCATTCTTGACATAAATATTAAACTTGAATCCACTCATGCATCTAAATTTAACCACCAATTATAGGAACATTTTAAATAATACTGTGAGGATACATAAAGCAAGAAATAGTGACCCAGTTTCTTTTAGCAAATAGAATATAAAAGAGGAGAAAATGTCATATATTAAAAGAGACTTAAGAATCACATGAATTAAACATGATGTGTAGATGCGGTTTGGGTCCTGATTTGAACAAATCAACCACAATAAGACATTTGAGAGTAAAAACTGAGCATAGATTGTATATTAAGTAGTATGAAGGAATTGATACTAATTTCATTGGTTGTAATGATGGTATTGCAATTATGCTTTCCTTTTAAACTTTATCTGTTAAATATATATTTTCAAATGTTTAGTAAAATAAGATAGTCTAGGACAAAAAGCAGCGATATTCTTGGGTGTTTCCTATGTCAATGCTGGATGGAATTTAGCAAAAGGGATTCTCTAGAGACAATGAGGTTTAGGAGGATAATGTCAGGCTTTAACTGCACAAAGATTCAACATAAAATTCATTTATAGTTCAGAGAAGCACTTGGACTATGTCTGTCCTTTTTACAGGAAATTTATACTAGGTTCTCAATATTTCTGTGTGCATTCCATACTTTCAACTATTGCAATTGCTATCTGCACACTGGAAGGGATTAAAGGTCCCAATATGACATGAAACAAGTCCAATACCATTAGAGGATATCTACTCTCGCAGGGTAACCACAGCTCACATCGACTCTTACCACACAACTGCCTTGACTGTCCTTCACACCGCATGTTGTGGTTTATTGCCCTGAACATATCCTCTTATATGTTCACAAGTCAAAAGCGCTTACATAGTTCAATAAAAATGAGCTCTATTTTTGATGCCATCTTGAAAGTTTCACTGTTTGACATTGCTGTCATAGTATGCATATTCATTTAATTTACATACAACAAAAATAGACAGCCTGTAATCAGTTTGAGCACCATAGTCACATTACTGCACCTGTTTTTGTAGTTATTCCCAATAACAGAGTTACTTATATGTCTTGTTGATTTCCCCTTCATCGAAACATTGAGGGGAAATGAACTATGTGACATTGTCAGAGCTCAACAAATTCTTTTGGATTGGCTGTAGGCTATTTCCTTTAACATTTGTGACACGTTGAAAGTCAGTGTCCTATGGCACAACATAATCATAAGCATGGAAGTGTTAAGTCTTTGGTTTAATAATACTAAATTTCTGGTTTTGTGGGTCAATATGGTCAAATAATAATTATCTTAGTCCATTTGGGCTCCTATAACAAAATAGCATGGCCTCGGTGGACTACAGGCAATAGAAATTTGTCTCTCACAGTTCCTAGGCAAGGTGCTGGTAGGTTTGGTGTCTTATGTGGGCTAACTTCCTATTTTGTACACAGTGGCTTCCCCCTGTGTACCCAAATGGTACAACGGGTGAGGGGTCTCTCTCTGGTCTTTTTTATAAGAGCACTTTTTTATAAGAGTACTAATCCTATTCATGAGGGCTCCACACCCATAACCTAATCACCTCCCATAGGCCCCCATCTCCTAATAGCATCACCTTGGGAGTTTGGATTTCAACATATGAATTTTGGGAGACACAAACATTCAGATCCTGACAACTATAATTCTATACAGTTCCACATGATATTTAAACCTAAAGCTGTATATTGGAGAGACTTACTTCTATATCAATTACTTTATAACTTTAGAGAGGAGTATAATTACTGTTGTATACATGAATCATTTAGCAAATAATTCTTTTAAAACTTTATATCTCCATCTTCTTGCAAGAAGATTATTTACAAGAGCTTCCAAAAAAAGATAAATACCTTATGTTGTGATTTGAATAAGGTCCTAGCAGATGTGGGAAAGGGAGGGTAAGAGATGGGGCCAGATTCCAATTGCAGAGTATCCAGCTATGAGTCAGAACACTGTAGAGTATAGTGCAGATCTGACAAGTGAGAGAATTGAGTTAGGAGCTAAAGTTGGAATTTGGGAGGTCAGGATCCCTGCCCACTCACCTATAATCTTTGAAAATCCACACCTAGGGTCTGGTTTAGACACTACTGTACTAGTATCAAATAACCAAAATATAAAAGAGGGAAGAGAAAAGAAGGGACACAGAGAAAAATGACACCCAAATTCACATCTAAGCTACTTGGCTATCTCATCAGGGGAAAAAAAACAAAAACAAACAAACAAAACCAAAACATCAATAAATTTTATAGTACCAAACATCTAATATAAAATTATACAGGATCTGAGAAGATACAAACGTTGTCCTAGTTCTGGACCATGAAGAGAAGTTTTCACCAGATTATTAGAGTTCATTTTAATATCTTGGGAAAGAAATGGGCATGAAGAATGTGAATATCATGAAGGAAACTATGTGCAAAAACTGTGCTTAAATTATTCCCATTGTTTAATAGGAATAAATAAATCAAGAAAGCAGATGAATGCTCATTCTATTCATGCTTCATCATAATTACTATTTATTCATTTATTCAATACATTTCAGTCGAGCATCCATGTGTTGTGCCCTGTAAGAGGACCACGAGCATGTTCTTGCACTAAGGGATGGTTACAAGATACGATCACAAAGGAAATCACAAGGAACCTACTTTAAATATGGCACAACTCAAGGTCTCTCTGAGGAGATGAGGTTTGAGATAAGACTTGAAAGATATGGAAGTGCAGGCTATGCTAAGAGCAATGAGAACACTACAGGTAGAAGAAACAGAAACTTCCCATCTTCAAAAAATAGAAAAACAGCCCATTTGCTCAATTTATTAAGGTAGAAAGTGCCCTGAGATGAGGCCAGAGAGTAGGCAGGTGCCAAATGTGTAAGGCCTTGTATGTCAACTACGGCTTTTGTATTTTATTCCAATTATAATTTTATCTACCTACCTTAGAATTTGGCTGCTATGTGGAAAATGGGTTGGAGAAAAGGCAAGAGAAGAAACGTCAAATGTTAAACCTAGCATTGATATATTATGTATTCACAAGGAAGAAATTCATGGAAATGCATCATTTGGTTTATAGATGTGTTTTTCATATTGTTATTCAATGGAGTATTCATGAATTCAGATCATAACTGAGTCATGGTTGCTTGTAGCTAATTATGCAAGCCCCCAAATTACCCAAATACATTTCTGTCTTCTCTAAACTCTCAACTTGCATTCACCTACCTTTTAGGTCAGTAATCAGTTGGTGATACTTACCTAGCGGGGGAGATACCATGATCACGAAGGTGGTTTTCCCAAGGGAGAGGCTTATCCATTGCACTCCGGATGTGCTGACCCCTGCGATTTCCACAAATGTGGGAAACTCAA
>NW_012137191.1:7627263-7628891 GCF_000956105.1 Propithecus coquereli | reverse complement strand
AAAAAAAAAATCTTTCTGAACACATTTACATATGAATGAGAATTAGCAGGCAGTTCTCATAAGCCACATGCAAAAAATTGAAGAATCATACAAATGATTTCACCTACAACATTATCCTTCATGCCTTCTATTTTTCTTTTTAGTGTAAATTCGTTGATCTTTTGGTGCCTGCCCTTTTTGAAAAGATCCTTTATGTCGGATATTCTTCTCTAGCCACAATCTGTGAAGGGTTAGATCAATACTTCCTTCAATCTTTTCAGTCTTTTTCTACTTATTTCCTAGTTTCCCTAAATATTTAATCATTCTCTGTTCTAAATAATCATGGTAAAGTCCTTGTATTCTCTTGAATATGTCTTTCCATCTCATTACTTTTCTTTCCTACCTTGGCCATATGATACATACCAATTCACCTGCCTTCCCACAAGCCCTACTCAGGAGAATGCTTAACTCATGGAGAAGAAAAGTCCTACTTACCAATAAGCCCGGCTGCATCCTGGGCATAGCTGACTGGATCAGGGTGGGTGACTGACTCAACTACGGGTAACTGGATTCTCTTTCCAGGAATTGGGATTTGGAATGCCGAGGGGCTACACAGAACAGCTGCAGGCAGTACCAGAAGAGATGCTGTACTGAGAGGGACAGACCAGTGGTGAGCACAGAATGGAAAGACCGTATAAGCAGGTATAACTGGCACCAGCAAGCCAAAGCCACATGGAAATTGAATTAATGGGGAAGCAGGAACTAAGAGTGTTAAGGAAGAGAAGTGAGAAGACAGAAAAGAAGCAGAATTGAGAGACCGAGTTGTGCTGGGAAAAGAGACAAAAAAAAAGAGAGCAAACATGCAAATGTGCCATTTTCAAGAGCCCAGGCTGGTTTTTCCTGCAGCAAGGTAGGTTTCCTCCCACTTTTTTTTTTGTTTTGTTTTTTTACTGAATTTCTTTTCAGTTTTAGCTAAGGATGGGGACATCCAGATTCCTGTTCTTTTTAGACAGAAGTTTTTATTAGCACATCATCTTTCTACATTTACCTAATTTCTACCCCTGCAGTTCCACAGCCGTCTCTTTCCCAGAACACCTTCTTTTTTACCCTTCCCCAGTGGAAAGGCCCCTCTGTGTTCAGATGCCCTGTGATTTTTGTTGTAATGCTTTCTTTTTAACTTGATCTTAAAGTACGTCTGTCAAGAGTGGCCATAAGCCAAGATAGCCACTCTCTAGGAGATCCCCGACTGAGGAAGTTAGTGCATGTGTCAGCTGAGACACAGGAGGAGGCAAAACACCATGCATGAAAAAGAAATGTATTACAGATCACAGAGAGATCAGGGATGCCGGCAGGAGATCACAAGAGGTCTGAAAGTGGCAGGGAGCTCAACCAGCCAGTGGGAAGCAAGACAAGGAGAGAGAGGGCCTGTGGGTCTGTGGCTTTATTGAGGTCCACAGGTGTTAGTTATCTCTTAGGCTTTCCCCTGAGGTTGTGGATTGGCTAGTTTAAAGAAAACACAGGTGAGGGGGGAACTTAAGTACATGACTCTGGTGTTAACCATTAGGTTTATCATGGTCAGCAGCTGTGGGATATCTATCTGTCTATCTATCTATCTATCTATCTATCTATCTATCTATATATATATATAC
>NW_012137191.1:7625357-7626571 GCF_000956105.1 Propithecus coquereli | reverse complement strand
AGCCTAGCGGCAGACACCATAGTGCTCCATTCTCTCCTTCCCCCTCCCTACCCGTGGGTGCCCAGAGAGACAATTTAGCCATCACACGGAGGCATCTCCAAGGAACGGGACCTTTCCTCTTGGGACCCTACAGCAGACTGAGGGGTACTCAGACTGTGAGTTTCCTACCCGCCAGCCCTCCCAGGTGCCACTTGCCTGGGGACTCCAGGAGAGTGGGGCAAATCCCGAGGTGGAATGAAATTGATCCAGCTTGGGAGCCCTGTAGGTGATTCAGGACCAGCACCTCTCCCCCTGGCAGGGTCAGGGATTGATCTCCAGGGTCCAGGGGTCAGGCCTGCAGACCAGACCCCGTGCACCCAGGTCACGATCGCGCTGCGCTGGGGCACAGAGGAGGGATCTGTGAAGGAGCCTACTGAGGAGTGTGTGCCTTCAGGGGCGGATCGGCGTGCCTGACCGGCAACCCTCCTCCTAGAGGAGGGCTGTGCACCCAGCTCAGGCTACGATCCTGGTAGGGACCTCCCGGCCTGCGTCCCAGCCAGGGGGGATCCATCGGCCTGAGGCCCCGCTTGCTGGCGGAGGTCTGGGGGAGGACACGGAGAGGGGGAGATTGGAGGGGAGCGAGACCTGCTCCAGAGTGTGGGTCTTGGACAGCCCCAGCCCCCAAGCCAAGACTTTCAGCTGAGTGGAGCCATTTCAGCCCTTCCCAGCAGCTCTGCACAGAAACAAAGAGCAGAACTTTGACCGCTTCTAACAGCAGCTGTGGAGCCTGAGGGCAGGCATATCCAACCCAGCCCCACCCAGACTCACTCCCGGTTCTGCTGCCACTGAGGGGGAGAATAAGGACAGCTAAGGCTTGGATCCTGAGTAGGGAACCTCCCGCCCACAGCCCACGTCACAGCCAGGGGAGATCCATAGGCCTGAGGTCCTGCTTGCTGGCAGAGGCCTGGGAGAGAAAACGGAGAGGGGGAGAGTGGAAGGGAGCGAGACCTGCTCCAGAGTGCGGGCCTTGGGCAACCACAGTCCCCAAGCACAGACTTTCAGCTGAGTGGAGCCATTTCAGCCCCTCCCGGAAGCTCTGCACAGAAACAAAGAGCAGAAGTTGATCCCTGCTAACCGCAGTGGTGGAGCCAGAGGGCAGGCTTGCCCAACCCAGCCCCAACCAGACTCACTCCTCCCACTGAGGGGGAGAATAAGGACACACCTGGAAATCCCAG
>NW_012137191.1:7617968-7619624 GCF_000956105.1 Propithecus coquereli | reverse complement strand
TCTTCTTATCATTCTCTTTTTTCCTTGGAGTTCTAGACTGCAACTCTGTTTTCTAAATTCTAGTCCACAGTAGGTACTTGCTTGGTTGCCTAGTAATAAAGACTATAAAAATTCAAAATTAGTAAGACTGAGGTACAGGCTGAACATTTATATTTTTAAGCAGATTGAGAACTCATGGTTGCAGATAACATGACTTCAGACTGCTTCCACTATAGAAAAACTACTCTTTCCAAGATTAATGAACTTTAAATGACCAGACCTCACAAATTCCTTTTAGTCCTCACCTTGCCAGTGCTACTTTCAGCAACTGCCACTGTTACCTCTATCCAGTTAAGAGTCTCTCTGCTCCATTGGATTTGGAGGCTGCTCTACTTTAATACCCATCCTAGCTTTCTAAATATCCCTTACTCTTAATCTCTAGCTTCTCTTCCTAAATAGTTCTTAGTCTTGATCTCTGACTTTTCTTAAATTTCAAATGAATGTGCCTCAAAACCTAAATGCTCATCCAGCAAAGCCATAGGTATGTTTTGGCTGGTTTTGAACTTTTAAAAAAATGTGATTGTAAAGCATGTACTCTTTTGTGTCTGGCTTATTTGCCTTAATATTATTTTGTGTAAGACTCATCTATATTGTTGCACGTAATTTTAGTTTTTTCATTCTTATTTCTTTATGTAGTTTTACATTTTGTGAATATAACATCGTGTATTTATCCATTCTAGTGTTGATGAACATTTCAGTTGTTTCCACGTGGGGGCTACTAAAATTAATGCTGCTATGAGCATTCTTGTTAAACACATGTGCACATTTCTGTTGGGTAGATACCTAGGAGTGGAATTTATGGGATGTAGAGTTGCTGGTGCCCAGTGTTAGTGGATACTGCCAAACAGCTTTCCAAAACTATCAGATTCATGTATTGTTTATGTAATCAGGGTGGAAAAACAAGTAAAAATATAAAATAAGGAAAAAAAAATGTTTGTTTCCTGGAAAGAACATTGGATTCTGCCACCAGTGACTTAGGTTTCAGGCCTGGCTCTGCCACCAATGGTGTGACCTTGAGCAGTCACCTAATTTCTCAATGCTGAGTTTTCTTATCTTTAAATGAGAAGGTTGTGAGATCCTTCCACGGAACGGGAGGCTCTGCAAGGTCAACTTGATACCACTGCAGCTGCCAACCTCCACACCACCAGGCAGCCTCACTTCCACAGCCTGAGCCTGAAACATGCTGTCCCCAAGGCTGTTTTATTTGTGCTTTTTTTCCTTCAGTTACCTTTGATTTGCTGGACCAGCATTGAAGTTTTGAGGCACATTCATTTGAAATTTAAGAAAAGTCAGAGATCAAGACTAAGAAATATTTACAAAACTAGGATGTTAATATTTTTGCGTATTTTCGACCATATTTTATGCATGCACACACTATCTGCACTTTTCTAATCCCCAAAGTTCAAAACCCAAGTTTTTTTATATCTCATTTGGCAATAAGATTCTGACCTGAAATGAGCTTGTTTTGTGATAAAACCTGACCTCAACTGACATAGGTTATTTATAGTCTTTATTTATCTCACTTGGGGTGAATATTGATATATTTCTCACAGAAAGATTAATAGGCTTGAATATGGGATGCTTCTGCAGACACCCCTGAGGGTGTTATCTTTAAAT
>NW_012137191.1:7605875-7606418 GCF_000956105.1 Propithecus coquereli | reverse complement strand
AAAAAAAAAAAAAAAAAAAAAGAACCAATATGTATGCCAATAATTATTAATACAATATTGGTAATGAAAATAACTTTGACACATCAACTTGACCATCTTCATCTTCCAAAGAATAACTAATAATCATATAGTAAATCTGACTTTTACTTACAGACTCCCCTACCCTGGCCCCCAAATTCAGTCTCTGGAATTTCCAACAGACTTATTAGATTTGGTTTGAAGAAATGTTATTAGATGCAAACATTTAAAATGTGGCAAAAGCTGAAAGAAATTTTAAAAGGTTAAATACATACTAGAAACTGAGGCTAATTATTTAAAAAATGTATAATTTTGTCAAATCCCCTTGAAGAGATTAAAAAATAACTTTAATCCACTCCATTAGAGGAAACTGATCTTTTTTTAATAGAAGGAAGTTTCTGAGAAAGGAATTAATTAGTCATAAGGGTCATTAAATTTCCTAAAATGAACAGAGGGTTCCAGTGGAAATTATATAAATATTCATAAAAATATTACTTTTACTGACAAGATGTCATTTGCTTTATT
>NW_012137191.1:7599817-7605825 GCF_000956105.1 Propithecus coquereli | reverse complement strand
TGAAGTTTTGAGGCACATTCATTTGAAATTTAAGAAAAGTCAGAGATCAAGACTAAGAAATATTTACAAAACTAGGATGTTAATATTTTTGCGTATTTTCGACCATATTTTATGCATGCACACACTATCTGCACTTTTCTAATCCCCAAAGTTCAAAACCCAAGTTTTTTTATATCTCATTTGGCAATAAGATTCTGACCTGAAATGAGCTTGTTTTGTGATAAAACCTGACCTCAACTGACATAGGTTATTTATAGTCTTTATTTATCTCACTTGGGGTGAATATTGATATATTTCTCACAGAAAGATTAATAGGCTTGAATATGGGATGCTTCTGCAGACACCCCTGAGGGTGTTATCTTTAAATCCTAAAATTCCCTGCACTGCTCTCTTGGGAGGGAGGGGGCACCGGGTCCCACCCTCCTCTCCAGGCCACCCTGCGGCTATGCTGTCTGCTCTCCCAGGCGGGTTGGACCAGAAATGTACCCCTGTTGCTGTTGTGGGGAGCCAAGTCTCTCAGGGCAAAGCGCTTTGACAGTTGCTATGGCAAGGATATGGCCACATGGCTATGGCTTCAGCCAAAATTGCTTTCTGGGATGCCAGGAGTGGAGGAGGAGAAATTGAAAAGTTACTTGAAAATGGGTATGAATACAGAAGAGGTGACAAACTGGGACCAAAAAATAACTTACCATACCTCTCTTGCCTTCTATCAAAAAGCACTGCTGAAGCCAAATATGGACATTGGGTTATGCCAAACTGAATAAGATCTTCAAGGACCCAAGAAGGAAACTGTAAACTATCATGCAAGAAAGAATATATGAAGGAAATGCAATTATCAAGGAAAGAGTGTTTCATCTGATTAGTAAGAAAGTAAACAGGAGTGAGGATAAAACAGCAATTTATAAATACCAGGAAATTCTTAAAGCTGACAACTATTACATTATACAAAAGTAGCATAAAAACAAAATATACACTCACTTAAACTGTAAGAAAGATAAGACTTATGTTGTGATTTTTTAAAATTTTTATTTTGGTTTTAGTTGACACGTAATAATTATACATATTTATGGGGTACAGTGTGATGTTTGGATACATATAGACGTTGTGTAATGACCAAATTAGGGTAATTAGCAGCATATCCATCACCTCAAACAATTCTCATTTTTTTATGATAACATTGAAAATCCTCTCTTGCAGCTAATATTTTGAAATATACAATATATTATTGTTGACTCTAGTCACCCCATTGTGCATTAAAACTGTGCATTGTCCACCTAACTGTAACTTTGTACCTTCCCCTTACTCTCCCAGCCTCTGATAACCACTATTCTACTCTCTACTTCTGCGAGATCAACTTTTTCAGATTTCACATATGACAGAGATCATGTGGTATTTGTCCTTTTGTACTTGGCTCATTTCACTAAAAATAATGTCTGGGTTCTTCTGTATTGTTACAAATAACATGATTTTCTTATTTTATGGCTGAATAGTATTCCATTGTGTATATATACCACATTTTAAAAAATTCAAAATATTAAGGGGGTATAAAGCTTTTGTTACATGGATATACTCTATAATGCTGAAGTCAGGGCTTTCAGTGTGCCCACCACCAGGATAGTGTCCATTGTACTCAATAGGTAAGTTTTTATCCTTAAACTCCATCCCACCCTCCCCCATTCTTACTTTCCAATGTCCCTTAAGTCTTTTTGTGCCCATGTGCGCCCATTGTGTAGCTCCCACTTATTAGAACAAGTGGTGCTTGGTTTCCCATTCCTGAGATACTTCACTTAGGATAATGGTCTCTGGATCCATCCAAGTTTTAGTGAATGAAATTATTTCATTTTTTTTTTTATGGCTGAATAGTACTTCATGATATATACGTATACCAGGTTTTCTTTATCCACTCATGCATTGATGGGCACTTAGGTTGATTCCATATCTTTGCATTGTGAATTGTGCTGCTATAAACATTCAAGTACAGGTGTCTTTTTGATAAATGATGACTTTGCCTTTGGGTAGATACCCAGTAATGGGGTTGTTGGATTGAATTGTAGGTCTACTTTTAGTTCTTTGAGAAATCTCCATGCTGTTTTCTATAGAGGTTATACTAATTTGCAATCCTGCCAATAGTGTATAAGCATTTTTCCTCGGCATCCATACCAGGATCTCTTGTTTTTTGACATTTTAATAATGGCCATTCTGACAGGGGTAACGTGGTATGTCATTGCGGTTTTAATTTGTATTTCCCTGATGATTAGTGATATTGAATTTTTTTTAAATGTCTGTTGGCCATTTGGATATCTTCTTTTGAAAAAAATTTGTTCATGTCTTTTGGCCACTTTTTGATGAGGTTGTTTGTTTTTTTCTTGCTGATTTCTTTGAATTCTTTGTAGATTCTGGAAATTAGTCGTTTGTGTGATGTATGACTTGTGAATATTTTCTCCCATTCTGTATGTTGCCTGTTTACTACTCTGTTAATTATTTCCTTTGCAGAAGCTTTTTAATTTAATTAAGTCCCATTTATTTATTTTTGTTGCTAATGTATTTGCTTTTTGGGTTTTAGTCATAAATTCTTTGCCTAGGCCTATGTCTAGAAGAGTTTTTCCAACACTTTCTTCTAGAATTTTTATGGTTTCATGCCTTGTATTTAAGTCTTTAATCCATTTTGAATTTATTTTTGTATATGGCAAGAGATATGGGACCTGTTTCATTCTTCTGCATGTGGCTATCTAATTTTCCCAGCACCATTTATTGAATAATATGTCCTTTCCTCAGTGAATGTTTTTGTCTGCTTTGTTGAAGATCAGTTGATCATAGCTATATGGTTTTATTTCTGGGTTTTCTATTCTGTTCCATCTGTCTATGTCTCTACTTTTGTACATGCTTTTGTAAAAGCATGACGTTTAGGTTACTATATAGCCTCGCAATATAATTTGAAGTCAGGCAACTGTGATGCCTCCAGTTTTGGTCTTTTTGCTTCAGGTTGCTTTGGCTATCTGGGCTCTTATTTGGTTCCAAATGAAGCTTAGGATTATTTTTTCTAGATCTATGAAAGAAGCTGTTGGTATTTTGATGGAAATTTCATTGAATCTGTAAATTGCTTTGGGCCATTTAAACAATGTTGATTCTACCAATCCATGAGCATAGAATGTTTTTACATTCATTTTTGTCACCTACGATTTCTTTCATCAGTGTTTTGTAGTTATCTTTGTAGAGATCTTTCACCTCCCTAGTTAAATATATCCTAAGTATTTTATTTTCTTCATAGCTATTGTAAATGGTATTGAGTCCTTGAGTTGACTCTCATCTTGACAATTATCAGTATATAGAAATGCTACTAATTTGTGTACATCGATTTTGTAACCTGAGACTTTGCTTAATTTATTCAGCAATTCTAGGAGTCTTTTGGTAAAGTCTTTAGGGTTTCCTAAATACAAGATCATATTCTTCAGCAAACAGGGATAGTTTAACATCCTCTTTCTTGATATGGATGTTCTTTCTTTCTCTTGCCTTCTATGCCTATTTTGTTGAGGGTTTTCATCATGAAAGGGTGCTGGATTTTATCAAATGCTTTTTATGCATCTATTGAGATGATCATATGGTCATCATATCTAGGTTTTGCCTCTAGCCTCCCCTCTGAATTCTCTTGCTTGGATTTCAGGTCTTTCTTCTTGTCCTGTACCCTCTGCATAGTCACTTCAGATTTGGGTCCAGTGTGCAATTTCCTCTTTCTCCCTAATAGCACTTTCACAGAACATCCTTAGTCCCACCCACTGCAGCCCATATCTCCATATCCAGGCATCCCAGCCCCAGCTTAGCTTCCCGGATCTCCAGTAATAGTTAAACACTTCACATTCCTGCCTGTCGACAAGAAGATAACCAAGGACATAAATAGGGTAAACTATTAAAACCAAAGAAATATTTCATTTATAAATTTTCACTTTCTCAGAATTCTGTGTCATATCCTAATAGCAGAAATATGACACATACATCATGGGCAGTGTTGTGATCATTTACACATGTTGGTTCCATCAGGGCCCTTGATGTTCTCAGGACATCAAGGTCTTTTTGGATGGGTCTTTCATGTGACAGATTCTAAGAATACAGTATGATTTTGTCTAATGGAACCAGCAATGATAAACTGTTGAGAATTTTACTCTCATTAAGCAAATTTCACAAGATTGGCAGTCTTTCATCACAAGCAGTCTTCATAGGAAACCATAATATAACCACTACTTGGGGACCATTATACCAAGACAAAGGAATTGAGGTATCTTGAAACAGTATTTTCCACCATAAAATAAACCTGCCAATGCAACTGTAAAACTTGAAACCACTGGCCAAGTTTCATTCCCTGAGAAGTGATTGCTTTAGCCATTTAACCAATTTTTGTATCTGTTCCTCTTTTATATGCCATGTGATTTGTCTTCTGGTATCAGTTCCTTCCTTTGAATATGTTAATGTTGTTATATATACCAAGTATGAATACATATTTTCACTGGAATTTGAGTTCTCAGCAAGCTTCTTTATGACACATGTTCCTAAAATCTCATAGGAAACGTGGTTTTGGAGGATTCATTTTATCTGTTATATGCTAATGTTATTGTATTAGCAGTCTGTGTTCTGAAGAACCTCACTGACTCCTTCACCAAATCTTTACTGAGTGACCACTATATGGGAGGCACTGTTATGAGTCTTGGTGATATAGCATTAAATTTTTAAAAGGTCTGTGCCCTCATGGAGCTTATACTATGATGAGGGAAACTGCCTTTAGTTAAACAAACTACGACAATATGATACGACATAGTGCAATAAAGAAAAAGCAGGAAAAGGAAATGGATAGAGTTGGGAGAGGGCAGGAAAAGATTGTTTTCAAGAAAGCTTCTCTGAGAAAGTGATTCTTGACTCTAGACATGAAAAGAATGAGGAAGCATGTTTTATGCAAATACCTGGAGAAAAAATATTCTAGACAATGAAAACATGCTTTCAGGCGCACTGAGTTGGGAATATGGTTGACATTTCCCTAATGGCTAGAGGAGTGAGTCAGAGAAAAATGGCCAGAAATGAGGTAAGAAAAGGAGCCAGCAGTCAGGTCATAGAAGACTTTGATGGCCATGGGAGGACATAGGTTTTTTTCTATCTTCCATTTTCCCAAAGGAATGTTGAGAGCAGGAGATTGACATACCAGATTTAAATGTTAGAGGGATCACTAGCAGTCCTTGCCATGTGGATTATGGTGCAAGGACTAGGAAAGAGAAAGTAGGGAGACAGATTGTTTGGATATTGTAGTATTTAGGCAAAAGATGATGCTGGCTGAGGCTGTGGCAGTGGCAGTGGCAGTGAGAAGTGGCCAGAATGGGATAGAAAAGGCATAGTGATGACTTGAAAGTTTTGGTCAGAAATAATTGAGAGGTGCCCATTTTTTAAGATAAGAAACACTGGGAGAGGAGTTTGGGGGAAGAGTTTTGCATATATTAGCTTCAAGATGCTTATTTAACAACTAAGTGGAGATGCCATAGAGGGGTCAGGTATCTGAGTCTGAAGTTCAGACTAGACATACACATTAGGGACCATTCAGGAACCACAGATAATCTGAGAACCATGGTACTAGATGAGATTACCTGTGGATTGAGCCTAGCTAGGGCAGGGTTTAGAGGCTGGATCCCTGGGGCACCCCAAGAAGTAAAGAAAGTTGGCTCAGAAGAAGTGGCTTGTAGGGAAAGAGGAAACCCTGAGTCTCCACCACGTGTCTTCTCACCATATTCCCTGAGTGTTTCTGCTAATCCAATCACTGGAAGGCTACCCAATCACTATTTCTCTAAATATCACTATATTAAGAACCAATATGGGCCAGGCGCGGTGGCTCACGCCTGTAATCCTAGCTCTCTGGGAGGCCGAGGCGGGTGGATTGTTTGAGCTCAAGAGTTCGAGACCAGCCTGAGCAAGAGCGAGACCCCGTCTCTACTAAAATTAGAAAGAAATTAATTGGACAACTAAAAATATATAGA
>NW_012137191.1:7597589-7598947 GCF_000956105.1 Propithecus coquereli | reverse complement strand
TTTGTCATATATTTATAGTATATAACATGATGTTCTGATATCTGTATACATTGTAAAATGATTAAATCAAGTTAATTAACATATCCTTCACCTCATATACTTATTCTTTGGTGTTAAGAACCTTTAAGATCTATTCTCTTAGCAATTTTCAAGTATACAATGCATTATTATTAACTATAGGTACCATGCTGTACAGTAGATCTCCAGAACTTATTCGTACTGTTTAACTGACACTTTGTACCATTTGAACATCTCCCCAGGAGCCCTGCCCAACCCCGAGGCCCTGGCAACCACCGTTCTACTCTCTGATTCTATGAGTTCACCACTTTTATATTCCACCTATAAATGAAATTGGGTAGTATTTGTCTTTCTGTGTCTGACTTATTTCACTAAGCATAGTGTCCTCCAGGTTTATCCACGTTGTCACAAATGATAGAATTTTCTGTTTTTTGAATTGAGGCTGAATAATATTCCACTGTATATATGTACCACAATTTCTTTAGTCATTCATCCATAGGTGGACATAGCATGGCTATTGTGAATAATGCTGCAATGAACATGGAAGTACATATATCTCACTGAGACCGTGATTTTAATTCCTTTGTATATACAACCAGAAGTGGAACTGCTGCACCACATGATAGTTCTATTTTTAGTTTTTTGAGGAATCTCCATACTGTTTTCCATAATGGCTATACCAATTTGTATTCCCACCAGTAGCATACAAGGGCTTTCTTTTTGCCACATCCTCGACAGCACTTAACTTTTGTCTTTTTGACAATAACTGCTCTAACAGTTGTGAAGTGATACCTTATTGTGGTTTTAATTGCATTTCCCTGATGATTAATGACATTGAGCAATTTTTCATACACCTATTGGGCATTTATTTGTATGTCTTCTTTTGAGAAATGTCTATTCAGGTCCTTTGCCCATTACTAATTGTGTTATTTTTCTTGCTATAGAGTTGTTTGGGTTCCATATGTATTTTGGATATTAACCCCTTATCAGATGTATGGTTTACAAATACTTTCTCCCACTCCATGGATTGTCTCCTCACTCTGTTGACTGTTTCCTTTCATGTGCAGAGGTTTTCAATTTGATGCAATCCTATTTGTCTATTTTTGCCTTTGTTCCTTGTGCTTTGAGGGTCATATTCAAAAAATCCTTGACCAGACCCATGTTAAGAAGCTTTTTTACCCATGTTTTCTACTAGTAGTTTTATAGTTTCAGGTCTTAATAGTTAAGTGTAATGAATCTTATTGTAGTCTTTGATGGAAAGTTCATTGGTAATGGCCAACTTACTTTTCATTGATGGAAGGAGGCTATACTTTCTAGATTAGAAAATAGCTTGCCACACA
>NW_012137191.1:7596468-7597539 GCF_000956105.1 Propithecus coquereli | reverse complement strand
GATTTTCTTATTTTATGGCTGAATAGTATTCCATTGTGTATATATACCACATTTTAAAAAATTCAAAATATTAAGGGGGTATAAAGCTTTTGTTACATGGATATACTCTATAATGCTGAAGTCAGGGCTTTCAGTGTGCCCACCACCAGGATAGTGTCCATTGTACTCAATAGGTAAGTTTTTATCCTTAAACTCCATCCCACCCTCCCCCATTCTTACTTTCCAATGTCCCTTAAGTCTTTTTGTGCCCATGTGCGCCCATTGTGTAGCTCCCACTTATTAGAACAAGTGGTGCTTGGTTTCCCATTCCTGAGATACTTCACTTAGGATAATGGTCTCTGGATCCATCCAAGTTTTAGTGAATGAAATTATTTCATTTTTTTTTTATGGCTGAATAGTACTTCATGATATATACGTATACCAGGTTTTCTTTATCCACTCATGCATTGATGGGCACTTAGGTTGATTCCATATCTTTGCATTGTGAATTGTGCTGCTATAAACATTCAAGTACAGGTGTCTTTTTGATAAATGATGACTTTGCCTTTGGGTAGATACCCAGTAATGGGGTTGTTGGATTGAATTGTAGGTCTACTTTTAGTTCTTTGAGAAATCTCCATGCTGTTTTCTATAGAGGTTATACTAATTTGCAATCCTGCCAATAGTGTATAAGCATTTTTCCTCGGCATCCATACCAGGATCTCTTGTTTTTTGACATTTTAATAATGGCCATTCTGACAGGGGTAATGTGGTATGTCATTGCGGTTTTAATTTGTATTTCCCTGATGATTAGTGATATTGAATTTTTTTTAAATGTCTGTTGGCCATTTGGATATCTTCTTTTGAAAAAAATTTGTTCATGTCTTTTGGCCACTTTTTGATGAGGTTGTTTGTTTTTTTCTTGCTGATTTCTTTGAATTCTTTGTAGATTCTGGAAATTAGTCGTTTGTGTGATGTATGACTTGTGAATATTTTCTCCCATTCTGTATGTTGCCTGTTTACTACTCTGTTAATTATTTCCTTTGCAGAAGCTTTTTAATTTAATTAAGTCCCATTTATTTATTTTTGTTG
>NW_012137191.1:7583003-7585187 GCF_000956105.1 Propithecus coquereli | reverse complement strand
TATATATTTTTCCATTTTGAATCTGTTTCTCTAGAAAAATTTTTGGGCCCAACATATTCTAAAAATCAGCATTAAGGATGTGTCAAAATTTTTAGAATTGCATGAAGAAAGAAAAAAATACTCTTTGAAAACTGTAACTCTTACTTTAACTTCTGTTATCCTAGATTGAACTCTCTGCCACTATATTATTTCTACTTTTGGAAAGGAAATGTCAGACATTAGAATATCATTAGAATTAACCTGATTTGTTAAAAGTTACATTACTGTAGCAGACCCCAAATCTGGTTTGCCCATGTGTCTCCAAAGCAGAAATAACTGTCTTTCAGACATTGGCAATTTTCACCAGCCTCAAATTCTGCTAACCATTTAAGTCATATCCATTTCATTTTTTACCTTATTAATTCTGAAATTTTATATTATTTCCTGTTCCTATTTCCAATGATCTCTTTTTAAGCACTTAAACCAATATTGACAATAATAACTTTATTGAGCACTTACCTGGTGTCAGGCACGGTTCTATGAATATTATATTAGGTCATTGAATCCTCACAACAACCCTATGGGGTAGGATACTATTATCACCCCCATTTTACAGATGAGGAAAGTGAGGAAAAGTGATGTTTAGTGGTTTGCTTAAGATCATACAGCTGCGAAGTGGCAGAGTTGGGATTTAAACTCAACGTGATTTCAGAGTCCATCTTTTTAACCAGCATGCTGCATAGATCATTTCTTTACATCTTTGTTTTCCTCTAGCTTATTGGTAACTTTAAAAAAAAAAAAGAATATAGTACATAAAGTGAATGAAAGAAATCTCTAGTTCTCACTTAATAACTAATCATTAGCACTAGTGATTCCTAAACATATAATTCCTTCAATAATCAAGCTCTCCTGAAATGATCAGTGGCTGTGTTTCAGGGCCCTACACAGCTGGAGATTGACTTGATTACTGCCAAGTTGGGATAACATGCTGTTTTCTGTGAACGGTACCCAGGTACTTGCACCTAGGAAACATGTTTAATATAGAAGATGGGAAAATTAAGGAGATGGTGGATACCAGATTAGGAGCAGCTCGAGTAGGCCAAATTTCTCTAAATTGGGGGAATATTTTTACTAGTATTAATATTTGACTTAATTCAGGAATTTTTTAACTTTGAAATTCAATTAAGGAGTTTCTATTATGAATTAAGTATAGTTTTATATAATTATGGATTTCCTGGTAACCCAACAGTGTATTAGTAGCCACAATTTCCTTAAAATTGCTCATATCAAACCAGGGAACAAATGTTTTTATGTCTCTTTCATGTCCTCTTTTCATTTCAAAACCATTTTGATTATTCAGCCATGGTTATTTTAGAGATATTTCTAAGAACAGCTTTTATACTAGTAATTTTCAGTTTCCCCTAATAGTGTTCTTTGATGGTTTTCAAAGAGCTTTTAACAAAACATTATTACATTAAAGGAAAGTGGCAGACATCACCAACTATATTATACAGGCAATCACTCCTGAAACATAAAATGGTCTTGCCTTATATTACACAGGAAATTAGTTTCAGGGCTAAACAGCTGATCTAATGTTACCCATTGCATAATCTGATAAAATTCATGTGAAATAAAAATAATAATAACATCATGGAAATGTTTGTGATAGGGCATAGAATTTCAGTGCATATACATTTGTATTTATAGAATTCTTAAGCAGCAAGGGACTTTAGGAAACAATCTCTTCACATTTCTTGGTTATTTACGGTAAGGATAGGTTAAGTGATTCCTCTGAAGCCATACAGTTTGCTCATAATAGAGAAAGTGCTAGAATTTCATTTTATTTTCATTCTACAGTTATTGAGGGGGTATTACAAGCCAGCTGTTTAATAAGAGAGGGTATTACATTCTGCTGTTTAATAAGAATTCAAAGATGAATAATACACTAGAATTGAGAGTATGGGAAGAAAGAGGGGTAAGAGAATAATTGTAATACAGCATGATTGTTTCTATGAGAGTAGAGAGTTCACTCCACCCCCAACTGCCTCATATTCCAAGTCAGGGAAACAAATGTGTTGTTATTAAAATGATCAATTTTGACTTGGAAATTACACTAATAATTATACTACCAAACTAAAAGCTGGAAAATCAAGGTTATAGTTGGCAAAATGCTTTGTCAAATATTATTTCTCTAGAAAGATTATT
>NW_012137191.1:7578852-7581372 GCF_000956105.1 Propithecus coquereli | reverse complement strand
GAAAGAAACTACAGAATATTGCAGAAAGATATTAAAGAATATCTAAATAAATGAAGAGATAGTCTATATTCATGGATTGGAAGACTAAACATTATGAAGATAGAAATTGTCCCCAAATTGATCTATAAGTGCAGTACAAAATCTATCAATATCCCAATTGACTTCTTTGCTGAAATTAACAAGCTGATCCTAAAATTTATATGGAATATTGAAAAATTCCTGAACTAGAACAAAGTTAGAGAAGTATTCATTTTAATAATTACTACAAAGTTACAGTAATCAAGACAGTATGGTAAAGATAAATATATAGGTCAATGAAAGAGAACTGAGAGTCCAGAAATAAACCCTTATATATATGGCCTATTGAATTCAGATAAAGGTGCTAAGACAATTCAATGGAGAAAGAATAGTCTTTTCAACAAAGAGTGCTGAGACAATGGGTTATCTGAATGCAAAAGATGAATTTAGACCCTTACATTACAAGCTATAATATAAAAAAAATTAACTCAAAATGGGCCTAACTGTATGAACTAAAACTATAAACTCTTAGAATAAAACATAGAAGTAAATCTTCATGATATTGAGTTAGGCCAAACTTTCTTAGGTGTGTCATTAAGTCCAGATGATAAAAGAATTAATAAATTAAAAATTTTGTGCCTCAAAAGACACCATAAAAAGTGAAAAGAAAAGCCTCAGAAAGGGATAAAATATTTGCAAATCATATACTTGACAAAGACTTGTATCCAGAATAAAGAACTTTTGTATCTCAATAAGAAGACAAGTAATCCAATTAGAGATGGTCCAAAGATTTGGATAGACATCCCACCAAAGAAGATTTATGAATAAGCACATCAAAAGATGCTCAGCATAGTCAGTCATCAGGGAAATGCTAATTAAAACCACAATGAGATATCATTTCACTTTCACTAGATGATGATAATCATAAAGAAAACCGATAACCATTAGCAAGGATGTAGAGAAACTGGAACTCTCATCCATTTCTGGTAGAAACGTAAAATGGTGCAAACACTTTGTAAAACGATTTGGCAGTTTCTTAAAAAGTTAAAGATAAATTTACCATATGACCCAGCAATTCTAATCCTAGATGTCCTGGGTACCCACCTAATGGAAATGAAAACATATGCCCACACAAAGGCTTCTATGCAAATGATTGTAGCTGCATATTCATAATAGCCAAACTGTGGAAGCAACTCAAATATCCATCAACTGGGGAGCAGATAAAACAAGTGTAGTGTACCCATTCAACAGAATACTATTCAGCAATAAAAGGGAGGAATGCTACAACATGGACAACATTTAAAACATTATGCTCAGTGAAAGAAGCCAGATGCACAGATCACATATTGTTTGATTTCATTTATATCAAATAATCAGATAAAGCAAATCTATGAAAATAGAAAGTAGACTAGTGGCTATGTGGGGCTGAGTGTCGGAATGGGAAATGAGGTAGTTAATAAGGGCTCCCCAAAATGTTCATGTTCGAATACTCAAAACCTGTGAATATGTTACCATACATGGCAAAAGGGACTTTGCTGATGTCATTAAGTTAAGAATCTTGAGATGGTAAGATTATTCTCGATTGTCCAGGTGGGCCCAATGTCATCACAAGGACGCTTATAAGAAGGAAGCAAGAATATCAGAATGAGATTGATTTAAAGATGTTACACTGTTGGTTTTGAAGGTGGAAGAAGAGGCATAGAGCAAGGAATGCTGACAGCTTCTAGGAACGAGAAAAAGGCAAGAGAACAGATTATCCCTGTAAGAGCCACTAGCAAGGGAATAAGTTCTCCCTGTGAACACCTTGATTTTCGTCCTATAAGATCCATTTTGGACTTCTGACCTCCAGAACTATAAGATGATAAATTTGTGTTGCTTTAAACCACTGAGTTTGTGGTAACTTGTTACAATCACAATAGAAAGTGAATACAGGGAGTGACCACAAATGGCCAGGAAGGATCTCTTTGGATTACAGTTATGATAGCGCAACTCCGTAAATTTACTAAAAATCATTTAATTGTACACATAAAGGTAGTAAATTTTATGGTATACAAATTATACCTCAACGTATTAGTTTTCTGTCCAAAATGGGTCTTACTAGGCCAAAATAAAGTTGTCATCAGGATAGCATTCTTTCCAGAGGCTGGAGGAAAGGAGAGAATCAGTTCTCTTATCTTTTCTGTCTCTGAGGGCTGCACTCTTTGGCTCACTGCCCCACATCACTCTGATCTCTTCATCCATGGTCATAATCCGTTCTCTGACTCTCACTTCTGCTTTCATTTATAAGAAGGCTTGGGATCATATTTACAGTTAAACCTTAAAATGATGGATTTAATAAAACTTACAACAGAAATAAAAGCATAAATGAACACATATTGGGCACACCCAGACAATGGAAGATAATCTCTCCATCTCAAGAATTTTAATCACATCTGCAAAATACCTTTTGCCATGTAATATAACATATTTATAGGTTCCAGGAATTAAGATGTGAACATCTTT
>NW_012137191.1:7577454-7578802 GCF_000956105.1 Propithecus coquereli | reverse complement strand
ATAGGAGTATATATATAATACATTATATATAAGTGTACATATTATCCACTAAGTATATACATATGAATATTAAAAGTAAATTATGGGATATTCTATTTCTTTAATTCTATTGGAATATTCATGTTTGAGTTTTGTGTCCTAAGCAAATACTCACAAACATGACCCTGTTTCCCCAGAAGCTTACAGTTTGTTATCACTGACATACTGATACACATTCCAGACAAAAAAAACATCGAATGGATGAGAAAATCTAATAATTAATTTAAATGATGCATTTTATTTTGGGGCTTTGAGAGTTCTGTGGTTTTCTTAATAGGGGAAGCTAAGCAGGAAAATGGTGAAATGAAAAAAATCATCATGCAAACTCACTTCCAGGATTCCTGGAGGGATTGTGGCAGCAGTGAGAATTGGTACAATTAAAATATTCTTTTAATGTACAAAAAGAATATAAATTTGATCAGGTGCTTTAAAAAGTATAAGCACCTTAGCATACATTTGCCATAATAGGCTGATACTGAAGATTTTTATATCTGCATATTTACATGGTGCACACTGCTGTTCTTAAAATTCACATCTAAATTCTTATTTCTAAGTGTAAGATAATAGCTTAGAACCTCCTATAATCCCACATTGCATTTTACATAATTGCTCCCTTTCAAGCACATTATTACCATTTCTCAATATCTGATCATCCTCTGTCTGACCCTAAGCATAACATGGATAGCATATCATTGTCCACAGAGGTTAAGTTTATAAAATTAGTTTTGCCAAAAACATCTTACTGTGAAAGGAATAGTTCTCAAGACAGGGATGCCACTAGTTTTCTGAACAGCCTTAGGCACATCACTGACCCTTGCCATGGTTAGTGAATTTCTCTTTTGAACACATCTATTAGGTAAAATAAAATATGAGGGCTTTAAAAAAAAAAAAAGTCATTTCTGAGAGAGAAGAATGCTTGGGAAAATTCTCTTAACATCAAGATGTGACTAAAGGAAGGTATGATAGAATGTAGAATACAAAAAAATTAGTGGAGAAAGTGAAGCCAGAATGTTGAAAGGACATCAACAAGCCACGCGACATGGGGTTTGCTTATTCAATGTTTGCTCTTGTAATTCCTCTTTGTTAATATTGTTTCCAGCTTATTATTTCTAGGTGGAAGTATATGCCCAAACTCATTTTCTATACCAACACATGGCATTACGCAAAAATATTAAATTGTCAAAAGGCAAGGCTTAAAAAGAAATTGTTTTAACAGAATCAACCTGAGTTGTTTTAATATCTAAACAGAGCTATTTGTTCATGAAAGGATTATTTACAGTTATCAGGATTTAAACTAACATTAAATTTA
>NW_012137191.1:7569601-7574269 GCF_000956105.1 Propithecus coquereli | reverse complement strand
AAGGTTTAACTGTAAATCTTCCTAATGTTGAAAAGATAGTCACCCAACCAACTTAGTTAAACAATTTTTCAATCTCAGGAAGACTGAAGAACTTCTCTTGGAATTTAAAGGCATTGTATGATAAATAGATATTTTTCTATTCACAGTGTTAGATTTGGGGGTCATTATTATTTTCAATATAATTTATTTGTTTCAAGGGAAAAATAATCCCTGAAATATTTTCCATTATAGTAATATTTCTCTTAAATGTTGTTGCCAGTGTGACTCAAACAAATAGCTGCCCTTTTAAATTAACTTTAATGCTACCTAATGAATGAATATGAATGTGTTCAGTTTTTCCATTTCCTTTCAGGGCAAGCACATCTGGTACTCAGAAGCATTACTGCAATCTCACACAAAGAGGGTCAGTTGATGAAGCTTCTTGAATATCCCAAGTGCCAATGAAAGCAACTTGGCTTCCTCTGAATGCTCTATTTCATGCCCCAAATACTGTGTGAGTGTCTAAAACTACCCGTCTTTCTGATAGTTTTTTGCTTCCCTGATACTCAGGCCTGTATCAAAGGCATTCCTCTATCTTCCTGGTGCATTAGTTGGATCCCAGAGTATCTTCCAAGCCTTATGTTTTCATGGGACTTAAAGTCAATAGGTCCATCTGCCCCATTGGAAGTGGTTTGCCATCTGGCTTTAGGAAATTGGGTCATAGCTTACTGGTTCAAAGTGAACTGGTAGTAAATCTTTCTTATGTTACAGCCCAATACACAATCCTGAAAAGATCGCCGTTGAAAGGTAAAAAGACACATCTTTGGTGTGATTCTCAGCTCATTTTACCCACATATGTTAACCAGGAAATCATCAGTCTAATACCATTTCTGGAATACATATTACATGCTGGATGTTTTATAGTCATTAGCTCTGCTACTCACAAGAACCACATGTAAGTTTTATTTACCCACCTAACAGATGTGTTCCTAGGCTCCAAGAAGTTACTGAGATGTCCAAGATGTGCATCCCAGCAGAAGTGCATCTTGGAATCAAATCTGCATTGGTAGCATGGGTTCCCACATACCTGCTTTCTATGCCCTAATCCCAGCTTGCTGTCATTCTTCCTGCTACCATGCCATTTGCTTCTACTGTGGTTAAAGGAAGTTAGTGGGTTTTTAAAAATTGGTATATACTATTTGTAGCATTTTTTCCCCAAAATAATAAACAAGCTTTGAATGTAAACAAAACAAAACAGTACTTACTATCTAATATTTTCCAAAGCCAGAAAGGAAGAGAGTCCTTGAACGACTTCCATGAGTTTTCTTTTAGTACATGTCCATCCTTCTGACTTTTGGCTCTTTCTCAATTGCAAGGATTTGTTTATTTACTTGAAAACAAAATGTCATCAGTACTCATCTGGGCAGAAGGGGTACTTAAAAAGCATATAAATGCAATTAAAAAGGAAAAAAAATTTAAGTTCAAATTGCTTGATCATCTCACATGATAAGTCTCAATCAGAAAAGAAAGGAAGAATGGAGGCTAAGGCCAGATGTGCCACTATCCTAGCTAGGGAGTAATGGGTTCTAGAAGGGAGCTCCTTTTGTATTTAAAATCACAATCTATAAGAATTTTGTAGACTACAAGCTTAATGGACATTTAAACTTAACCTCACCATCTTTATTGCTGGTTGAATCAGAACTGCTTGGAGTGTTAGGGTGGCAGTCTCCCCTTGGTTCTTGGTGTGCTCTTGGCTGAAGAATGACCAGACACACCAAAGTGTTGATTCCAGACTATTATCCTGCTCCTCAGACTCCTTGCTTGAAAAAATCACCAGCAGGGCCAATGCAATGGAATAACTTCAGGCAGGAAGCAGTCTTACTCGTGCAGCTCTTTATTGTAGAACAAAATGGATCTGTCTCCAGGAGTGAAGAGAGACTGACCGACCGACCAACCGACTGACTGACTGACTGACTGACTGACTGACTGACTCACTCACTCACTCACTCACTCACTCACTCACTCTCACACACACACTGTCTCACTCTCAGATTATTTCCTTTTATTAGCCCAGTCTGGGAGAGGGCTCTCAGGAGGTGTGGGATGTTACCAAATGATCAACAGATGTCCTCAAAATTCCATCTGCCTATATGAGCTCCCTCTAAGAAAGCCCACTTGGGTGGGGAGTGGTGAACCACAATGCAGACTCAAGCTAATGGCATAATAATTACTCTTAGATTACATTATAAATCCTATCATGCCTGGGCTGGGGAATTCCCAGATTGAGAAAGCATTACCTCCTTTCCCAGGTGTAGCCATTGCTCGGGATGGGATTAAGGGTGGGGCAGCATCAAAATGGAGTACCCGCCCTTATCCTTCTTCCCAGGTGGAGCAATTTGAGACAGTATCAAACCAAAGCAGGGAACCCTTGTCCCGAGAAGAGCCGGAGATTCTAACAATCTACCTAGCAGGACTACAACAGCAAGAATATTTTTTTTGCACTTTCCAATATCAATTGTCCAGTTGAAAGTACCAAACAATGTTTTAGAACTCTCACAATATGATAACTTGAGAGGTCATTATCTGTGGCAAATTGTGCACAAATAAAAAAAAAAACCCATTATTTTCTGTGTGGTCTCTATAACAAAAAGCTTTCTATCTTTTTTCAAGTCATTCTAGTTTTAAGATGTAGAAATTGCCTTTGCTTTCAGAGTAATTGAGATATTAATTTTCAGAGAAGATATATATATCAATATAGTAAAATGGCATAAATTGAAGTAGTGAAAAATAATGAACATAATTTACTAATTTTATGCAGTTATTTTTTTTACTAGAAATACCTACTTTCTAAAAATGAATAGACTTCTAAGAATGGAACCTCAGGAATCTCATTTTCCATAAAGCGTTTTCAAAACAGGCTTCTTCATGGAAATCTCTTAGGTTGCCTGATCTTCTGGAGTCAGAGGCCAGAATGGACAGGTGCTCACATTCAAGACTCTGGCTGCAAAAGTATCCAGCAATCAAGGCCAACAGATGGAAAATCCAATAAACCTAAATTGGCAACTGATAGATTCTTAGGCAGAAGCAGGCTGGAGGTAAAACCTGGAAGATGATGTTGTGGCTCAGAAACTAAAAACTCAAAATATGGTGCTTTGACATGCTGAGGAAGGCTCAGGGTCTCTCTCACTTTTCCCCACTCCTATCTCTCAATCTTCTGTCTCTCCTAAAGCACAGGATGAAATTGTTCTCTGAAGTTTCATATCCGCCCAAAGTATGGACCTGACAATGAAGAAAATTACTTCTGGTGCCTTCCCCAAGTTTTTGTTAACTCATAGCACAGGAAGAAAGACTAAAGTGTGTCAATGACCCTAGACAGAATTATCACAAACCATTGCCCCAGGAAACTGCCTCTGATCAGAGAGGCTTCTTTTGATACATCTGCTTGAATTGTTCCCTTGTATGAACAAAATGTGCTTCTCGACCGTTAATCAACTCTTTCATTTAATAAATGGTTGGAATAATGTAGTAAACAAAGGAGACGTTGTAGTGAGGGTGACAGACTGAAAGGGAAATAGATAAATAAATTAACAGTATTTATGTGGTTTCCACATAGAAACAGACCCCATTGTATGTTCTTTAAGCCATTGAATTCCCCTAAAAATTATTCACCACACCTGTAAAATCATCTATACTTCCCCATCTCCCTTTCCCCTAAGAAGAGTGTGTAAACATCTCTACCCCATTGCGTGGTAGGGTAATCACTCCATGATTTCCCCATGCATGTTAATAAATTTGTATGCCTTTTCTCCTATTAATCTGCCTTTTCTCTGTCTTCATCTAAAACACGCTCATCACAAATTTCTACATGACTAGCTCATTATCTTCCTTCAGGTCTCAATTGGAATGCTACATCATCATGAGGGCTTCCCTGACCACCAGCCCTTGTTCTATTAAAAGCCATTATTACGATTTGCAACTGTTAATTTATTTATCTATTTCCCTTTCAGTCTGTCACCCTCACTACAACGTCTTGTTTACTACATTATTCCAACCATTTATTAAATGAAAGAGTTGATTAACAGTCGAGAAGCACATTTTGTTCATACAAGGGAACAATTCGAGCAGATGTATCAAAAGAAGCCTCTCTGATCAGAGGCAGTTTCCAAGGAGTTCTGGGTCGAGAACGTTCAGGCACAAAATTTCCTTCAAGTATCCTAGTCAGCCCTGTCCTACCTCAAAGGAGTCTGTTACGTCCCTTACATTATTAATTTTACTGTCTGTCCATCTGCTAGTTGTTAAAGAAGTGGTGGAACCACTGAACGTTTCAAGAACTACAGCGGTCAGAGAAGCCTTAAGCCAGATGGAACAAATTCTCGTGGGTTCTCACGAGACTGTTTAACTAGCTGTTTTATTGGCCTATTTTCGTCAGAGGCTTCGAAGTGGGACCTAACGAGATGGGCTGGTGGCAAAATGAGCTGCCACCAGATGGCAGTAAAGAGTTGTTTCTTCCTTTTGGTTCCCTTTTAATTTTACCCCTATTTGAGGCTATTAAAATATGATTGTTTTTCAAATATACATATAGTGTCAATGGGTCTTCCCATTTGGCATTTATATGTTTATTTCAAACACTTCCAATTCATAGATTCAATGGGAAAATTCCACTGGATTCAGGGATATCTTCAGAAAAGA
>NW_012137191.1:7563981-7567826 GCF_000956105.1 Propithecus coquereli | reverse complement strand
TTTTCCTGTTCTTGGTAAGATTCACACCCTTCTGCATTTTACGTATGTAATGCCTTAAAAATTAAAAATAGACTCTCCAAGCTGCAGAGATTCTGATTGAACATTTTAATAACTTATTTTTTTGGGGGTTAATCAACTTTCTAAAGTGTGAGCTATTTTTAGCATCAGTTACATTTGTACCTTTGGGTCCAATTCTAATTCTCTTCACATCGCAGAGGATCTCTCTACAGCACTCTCTTTGAAATCAATCAGTGCTTTCAGGAGAGAAAGTTATGCAGTGGAGGATGAGAATTGGGTCATGGCAAGCATTCTTCCTCGCATAATGCTGAGTTCTTCTACTTCCAGGTGCAGAGACAGGGTTAGATGATTACCATTTGGGGAGCACAGAGGGGACCATTCCAAAACAAAAACAAGAAAAGCCTACCTCAGTAATGTTATTTCAGACTAGCCACATTGTTGTTTTCTTTCCAGAATTTTAACTTCACTAAGAAACAAATTACACTGAGTGAATTTGCTATTAAAAAAATTTCCTAATCTTAAAAATGGCAAGCAATTTCTAATGCAGCCTCCTCCCACCCACTTTAACACTTAGATTCCTGAAAAGATCCAGGAAAGACCAGCAGACAATCTACTGTCTGACAGATAATCTACTTCCAGGAATGTTAAAAATTCTGTTAATTTTATGTTTGACAGGATTTGGAGTGAGGTAATAATAGTGATTTGACACTCTCCCCCCTTTTTAAGAGAAAGAGAGTAAACACACCTATCTGAAAGAAGGTTGCAAGACCTTTTATTCTTCCCCTACGTCGATCTCTTCATTAGAGTTTCAAGTTCTATATCAACCAGAAAAGAACAAAATCACTCCTTCGCTATGTTTGTGTTGATTTGAAGTGGTCAGAAGGCTATTCTTTCAGCCTTTCTCCTCACTCTCCTTATTCAAATAAACAAAGGCAGGTGGGGTTGGGGTGTATAAGAGCCCTCAAGAATTTAGGGGGACATTTTAATTGCATGGATTTCATTAACTCATTATGTTAGAAAATTGGGTAGGCTATGCAGAAAAATATTTCTACCTCATAAAGAGTCTGTGAGAGTAATATTTGAAGATTGGTATAAAATTTGAAGCTATTTCCCTGAAATTTTCACACAGATGTAATTTCCTTCTCATCCATTCACCCATCTACCCATTGAAGTAACTAGTCCTTATTGCCTTAAGAGACTTTTAACTGCCCCTGAAAAGGGAGGGTGCTACAAATCCTAAGGGAAAAATTGCTGAATGAATTCTTAAGGAAAAACATACCTGTGAGAATGGTCCTGAAATATAAGAGAAAGAAAAATTGTTTTGAATTTCCAAGGTAAATAAATTGATATAAAAATAGAGGCTTTGCCTATCCTGAGATGAAGTTTGAAGGAAGAAAATGTAATTCTAGACTGGAAAGTGAGTAGATGAGGAGTCAATTCCTGATTCTCTCCACTACACATCTCCTTTGGTGGCACAGAAGAGAGATAATAAAATTCCTTTATGGTCTAGGGGCAAGAGCTTGAAGATTTAGAGAGGAGAGTAAGAATGTTCCCATGTGGGCATCTGGGAAATGTATCCTGCCTTTGTCCTTCCCAAGGTCAAGATTTGGGTTGGGCTTATTAGACATCTTCAAACAGGTTTGAGAATTGGAGAGCAGGAGTGCCCTGTGCCCTACTTTTTAACTGGATTGTTGGGAGGGGGAAGTTACGCAGAACATCCCAGTCATAATGGGATGAAAATGGATGCAAGGGCAGTTCTAGGGAGAGAAAGAGAAGGAGAGAGAGCAAAAGAAAATATATTACACCTGTCCTCCTGCTCTCCATGGGGCCAAAGCAGTGTGCATGAGCATATGAACGATTTCTATGTCCCCTTGAAAATGACACACAGGAATGCTGAGAGAATATGGGTAACACCGGTGTTGGAGAGGAAAAATATTTTTTTCTTCAACCCTCATAAATTCTTAGTTTGAATAGATCCTTGTAACAAAAGCCAAATTAACCAGAGAAAAACAGGAGTTTATTAACATGTATATTCCATATACACGTGGGAGATACCCAGGGAATGAGTAATTATCAAAGAGTTGGCTTTGAATTCCAGCTTATATAGTATTTTCAACAAAGAACAGTAACTTTTCAGAGAAATGACAAGACAGAGGAAAAGGACTTTGAGTCTTTAGGGGAAGCAACTTGTGGGGAGACAAATAACTGGCAGATAAAAGGTAGGTTACTGTAGCTTGTTAATACAGATTCCTCTGGTGCCATCTCTAGGCCAGTAAGGGTCTAAAGTTGTCTTCAGTGGTTAACCTTTGACGGCCCTGGTAGAAAGGGGGTGGGATATCTTTTGTCTTTGTAAATCTATGTCCTGCTTTTAGGCAAATAGAAGGAAGGCAGAGAGCTTTTCTGCATCTGCTTCTTCTTAATTGATTTCAGTGCAACAATCCTTATGCAAAAAGAGGCATATTTGGGGGTGGCTTGTTCTTCTCTCTCACACTGGCTAGGTCTTGGAGCTGGGATGAGGAATATATGGAGTGAACTGTATTGTCCCAGTGATCAGAACAAGGCAGTACCATGGATACAGCACACGCACAGATAGTACATGCTGTAGATGGCAGAAGGGATGGATGTTGATAATTCAAGGCCAATATGGATTATACATCTTAGAGAAGGCCAACTAGGGCAGAAAATGGCCATGGATAGATATCAACTTTCCCCTGTAGCCTTAATCATATGTAAGCACTTTCTCCCCTGAGGATAAGGGAGGAGAAAGGGGAGCAAACATTTTTGAATTAACAGACTTAAAATTCTATTTTAAATTCAGTGAGACTGAATTTAATATGAACTGTCAAGATTACGATTTCTGCCTTCAGTAAAAGCAAAATGGAGGTTTGGGGACTAAGTTTAGTTCAGTTAATGAGAAATAAAAAGAAGTTCAAGTTTTGCACATGTATGTAAACCAACCCCACCCCACCCCAATCAACAATAGAGACTTGAACTTGTAAGTACCTAATTCCCTTGAGGTATTTGATTCCTTTATGCTTAAGATAGCTAGAGTGGTTCCTGTTTCCTCCAAAGGAAACCTGAATAAATGTGTATGTAGCACCATATGCAGTAAGTGATTGTAGTCAATGGACCCTCCTGAATGGAAATCTGGGATTGATTATCTAATCAAGTTTGGCTTTAAAGGTAGAGAGGACCAGTTACCATAGGAAAACAGGACATTAGAAATACATGACATGTAGTTTCTGAAATTATCACTTCAGGTCTGAAATGAAGTGTTTGCAGAAGACAAGGCCTGGTGGATAAAGTAGCTACTGCAATAGAACATAACGAGTATACTAATAATCACAAATTGCATACCTTAAAAGAGTGGATTTTATGGTATTTGAATTATATCTCATTGTATCTCAACAAAGCTATTAAGAAAAGGAAGTTCCTGGAAAATTTGGAACAGGAAATACAAGTTTTGCATTATGAACAAAATCCATGGAATAGATTTCATGAGTGCATCTTTATGAAGTGATCACATAGTTTGGAAAGTTGCTACATAATAAAATTACAGAATATGAAAAATTACTTTATCATGCAGTATTTTTTGGAGGCATGCATTCAATCTGGATACATTTCATTGAACAGTGACAACCTGCAAAAGATAAAGAACTTATTGCCAATGATATGCAGGAAAAAAAAAAGAAACAAGAAAAGTAAAAGTCAAAAAGAAGCAATGCATGTTTCTGAGAAGTGAATATAAGATCTGCTAGGCCATGGTGATTAAGATGGAAAATATATGTCAGTTTTTGCTACATCTATCTTCTTGTGTCTATTTCTTG
>NW_012137191.1:7561061-7563931 GCF_000956105.1 Propithecus coquereli | reverse complement strand
TTAATCTTAGAATCTTACAATCAATGCAGAATATACATAAGTTATGATGAAGACATTTCATAATTGAAAATGAATTAATTCACAGGGCACCAATTTGACACACACAAAAAGGAAAATGTGAATACTGCTGTATCAGGTGCTGTCAATAATAATGCACTAACACCAGTATAATTTTATTAATCATTAAGATCATTTCTCCCTCCTGTTAGAATGGAACTTCTTAGGATGGCATAAAAGCTTTTAACATTCTGAATCTTAATTAGCTTCACCAAGCAGTCTCTACAACCACTTCCCCCTCCATTACCTACTCTAGTCCTGATAAACTCCCCGCTTCCCAAACACCTCGTTCACGTCAGTGCTTTTGCTCCTGCCAATCCCAGGTCTGGGAATATTCCACCAGCTCTTTTTACCTGTCAAGTTTCTACTTATTTTTCAAGCCTCATCTCAAATGTAATTCCTTCTGAAAGCTTTTCTGCCCTTCATTCTCCTTCAGGCAAAAAGACACTCTTCTTTTAGCTTCAATAGTACCATAAATATATGACACTTTATTCAGTCATTCATCCAGTAAATAATTATTATTTAATTAGCCATGCACTATACCTGATATGCCGAGTAAATATAACAATCACGTCATTGCTCTCATAGACTGTAGCAGGGTAGGGAGACCTTAAATTAAGAGTTATTTTATTACGAATGCTATAAAGATCTACAGGACACATGTCTTTTACATATGGTTGAGGCTTTCCTGGGAACTGAAGCTGAGATCTAAAGAGGGAAGAGAAGTCACCTAGACTGAGAGAGAAGAGACAAGCATTCTAGGCAAAGAAAAGAGCATGTGCAAAATCACCCAGAATCACTAGAAGTCCAGTGTGCTAGAGCAGAAAGAGTTAGGGGAAGAAGGGCACCCAGATGAGGTTGGAGAGCTAGGCAGGGGGTGGCTTGTTCAGGCTCCTTAAAGTCTTATTGAGGATACTGGACTTAATCCAGTAGAGAGAAATCATCAGAAGCTTTGAAGAAGAGTAATACAATAATCAGAAGTGGGTTTGATCTATTACTCTGATTACACAACTAGGTTTGGGAAAGCATAGAGAGGTTATTGGAATAGTCTAGGTCAGCGCTTTTGATAAATTGGGCTAGGGCTGTAACCATGGAGATGGAGAGAAGTGGAATGATTTGAGTATTATTGAAGAGGCAAGATTGACAGGAATTGGTGATTGGCTGGGGGGAATAAGGGAAGAGAAGGAGTCAATGGGGGGGCGGGTCTCTGAGGTTTCCAGATTGAGCAGCTAGATGGTTGTGCCATTCCAGGGGTGATTCAATTTTTATATTACCAATTAATATTTAGAATTATATTGATACTCTACTGTTTAATGTAGTCAAGAGTATATAATAAGAAGAACAAATGTGATGATATTTCAAAACTAGGATGCCATATTTCTAAAATTACATTTTAAAAATTTGTAGGATTCTAAAGAAATATGAAGTAAAAAATTTGTTATGGTAATGGGGGACCATATCAGACTGGGACACTGGCTGTAATAATAAACTCTGCTGCTATCAAACTCTTTCCATGGCTGTTTCTTAAAGGAAGCTTTTACCCTTTTCTCTCTATTTTCCTGTTCTTGGTAAGATTCACACCCTTCTGCATTTTACGTATGTAATGCCTTAAAAATTAAAAATAGACTCTCCAAGCTGCAGAGATTCTGATTGAACATTTTAATAACTTATTTTTTTGGGGGTTAATCAACTTTCTAAAGTGTGAGCTATTTTTAGCATCAGTTACATTTGTACCTTTGGGTCCAATTCTAATTCTCTTCACATCGCAGAGGATCTCTCTACAGCACTCTCTTTGAAATCAATCAGTGCTTTCAGGAGAGAAAGTTATGCAGTGGAGGATGAGAATTGGGTCATGGCAAGCATTCTTCCTCGCATAATGCTGAGTTCTTCTACTTCCAGGTGCAGAGACAGGGTTAGATGATTACCATTTGGGGAGCACAGAGGGGACCATTCCAAAACAAAAACAAGAAAAGCCTACCTCAGTAATGTTATTTCAGACTAGCCACATTGTTGTTTTCTTTCCAGAATTTTAACTTCACTAAGAAACAAATTACACTGAGTGAATTTGCTATTAAAAAAATTTCCTAATCTTAAAAATGGCAAGCAATTTCTAATGCAGCCTCCTCCCACCCACTTTAACACTTAGATTCCTGAAAAGATCCAGGAAAGACCAGCAGACAATCTACTGTCTGACAGATAATCTACTTCCAGGAATGTTAAAAATTCTGTTAATTTTATGTTTGACAGGATTTGGAGTGAGGTAATAATAGTGATTTGACACTCTCCCCCCTTTTTAAGAGAAAGAGAGTAAACACACCTATCTGAAAGAAGGTTGCAAGACCTTTTATTCTTCCCCTACGTCGATCTCTTCATTAGAGTTTCAAGTTCTATATCAACCAGAAAAGAACAAAATCACTCCTTCGCTATGTTTGTGTTGATTTGAAGTGGTCAGAAGGCTATTCTTTCAGCCTTTCTCCTCACTCTCCTTATTCAAATAAACAAAGGCAGGTGGGGTTGGGGTGTATAAGAGCCCTCAAGAATTTAGGGGGACATTTTAATTGCATGGATTTCATTAACTCATTATGTTAGAAAATTGGGTAGGCTATGCAGAAAAATATTTCTACCTCATAAAGAGTCTGTGAGAGTAATATTTGAAGATTGGTATAAAATTTGAAGCTATTTCCCTGAAATTTTCACACAGATGTAATTTCCTTCTCATCCATTCACCCATCTACCCATTGAAGTAACTAGTCCTTATTGCCTTAAGAGACTTTTAACTGCCCCTGAAAAGGGAGGGTGCTACAAATCCTAAG
>NW_012137191.1:7552729-7558606 GCF_000956105.1 Propithecus coquereli | reverse complement strand
TGTGTAGCATTTATCAATGCCACTCAGGAATACGGCTTTAACCATAGCTCCCTGAATTATTTTGTAACTTGCTGAAAAAACAAAAGAAAAAATACAGTTTGCAATAGGGCATATGGTACGTGTTTAGTATTAAGTGTGTTTGGCTGAAAGCACTATGTTAGGATTTTAAGAAGAAAATATGAAGTAGACTATTATTTCAGAGTGAGGATACTAAGGCTGAATTGTCCATACATTTAATACTTAAAAATGAAAAGATCAAAATGCTTCAATTTCGAGGCCCAAAAGTGGTGCATCACAACTTACGCAGTCTCTTGAGACATAAACTGAGTGGTTTATATTTACTAGAATATTCCTAGTAGCTCTTCAGCTCTTTTCCTGTTTCATTAGCTGGTTTCAAATGTCTGAGAAACAACATCTCCTTTGATTCCTAGGCTGCCATGGAACCACTGTCTCAGGGACTTGGCATTTCTTTTCCTTTATAAAACATGCTCACCAATGGCACCAGTTAACTACAGATTGGTAAATTGGTGTTTTAATAATTGTAACATCCACAATGTTTTGTAAAGCAACCAATTTAATAAAATCACAAATGTGAGGGCTTAAAAAAATCACATGAATAGGATTCATGCATGTCAGTCAGCCTCATTCCTCAGATAGCCCAGCGCTGCTTGCTCAAGGGGTTTGGGGACAAAATGCCCATTATGGCCAGGGTGGCATTTACGCACAGGCTTCCCCTCATCAAGGCTAATCTGGCTGACATGATTGTTAAATGTTCTACTTGCCAAAACCAAGACTAATGCTGCACGAAATGTGCCAGCACACTCAAAGCTACTAGGTATGCAAGTTGGTTACTTTAAACATCTACCAGATTAATTTGTTTTTCCCAGAACAGACACTTATTCTAGATTTGGTTTTGCCTTTTCTGTCTGTACTCTGCCAGCACCAACATTCCTGGACTTCCAGACCACTTCATTAACAATATCAGGATTCCACACAATACTGTTTCTAATCATGAAGGCTATTTTCTACGGAGGAAAAAATGGGACAATGTGCTGAACGCTGAAGAATTTTCCAATTGTACTATGTCTTCCATGACTTCAAAAGAGCCATCCTTATATAATGATGAAACAGCATATTGAAGAATCAGTTACAACACTCTCTGGAAGATAGTGCCTTGTGAGGTTAAGAGGTCGTTTTAAAAATGCATTATATCACCTTAAACCTAATTCATCCCCTAATTCATCAAATTTAAGTCGATTTTGAGTGTAAAGAGCACAATTATTTTATTGACAACTGAAATAGAAAGAAAAATACTATCGAGTAAACTATGGCTTACAATCATTGTAAGAAGCAGGCCAATGTGAAAGACACAATTTTTAAAAAAGACAAAATAGAAGTGACTCAAGCAGAGAAAATATGATAAATTGTACTTTTTTTTCTATAGCCATAATACAAAGTTGAGGGAGCAAGGAGTAGAAGTGAAAGTGATGCTCTAACCTACGGTACCAATGTCACTTTCACAAAAATCCTTGCCATTTGGGATTTTTCTGGTATTGTTTCAAAATTTTTTAAAATCTATTCTGACAATTTAATTACATGGACTTGTCAAAATTTTATTTCAAGGTTGTTCAAGAAAAGGGACCTAAGTAGACGAATTTAAAGATTTATCTCTTGCTAGTGACATTTGTAGAAAAGAGAGTTGTTAGATAATTAAGAGAAGATTTTCTGATTAGTGATCATTAGACTTCTGACAGTCAGCTGACAGTTAGATGGTAGGCGGGTGACTAGTTTCCTAGAACAGATCTCAGGCTTATTAAAGTTCATCAGGCAAGTATACAATGATGCCTAAGCAATTTTTCTAGAAATGCCAATTTTTTCTTGGAAGGAGATTGCGAAATACATTCCAGACCAGGTTTGGGGCATTATTTTCCTCAAGTTTCCAAGAGGAGAAACGCTTCCACAAGGAACATAGCAATGGTAGTATCTTAGGTTCTTCTTGTGATAAGCAAAAAAAAAAAAAACAACAACAACTAGTGTGGAAGTGGAATAACTGTGTTTTCTAGTGATTAATTGAATTATCAAAGAAAAATAGGGCTAGTGTTTCACAATGGGGACAAAAAGGAATATGTCTGGAGCCAAATGATCTGAATTGCCTCCTAATACTGTTCTCTCTAGGGGTAAAAAGTTGGTGGAAGATTGTATTAGCCCAAGGATCATTCAGGAGAGACCCCCCAGGAGCCAGACATCTCAGAATAAAGACTTGGATCAACCTACAGACTAAACAAACAAACCATCAAGCAAAACAAACAAACAAGCAAACAAACAAAACTAACCAGCTAAGGCACTGGGTGAAGGCAAGAGAATGTGGCATAGGTCTCACGACCACCTTCAGAGATGAAGACTAGAGCAGTTATGCATAACTTTTTCTGTGATGTATGTTATCTGTACCTACTAGTTAACGTTTTCCTCCCCTTCCCTTCCTTTCCTTTTCTCTTTTATATACGATATATATTGATATTCAATTTCTAATGTAATTTATAGGTTTATACATAAGAGAACAATCTAAGCTGCTATACAAGAGTCTAAAATCCAGTGGCTTAAAAGTTTATTTTTCATATATAGTTCGATTGTAGTCTAGGGCTGGATGGTGGTTTGAGCCACTGTCAGGGACCCAAGCGCTTTCTGTTGCTTGCTCTCCCATTCCTAGAGGGCTATTACTGCCCTCGATGTCAAAGACAGTTCAACCCCACATCCATATTTCAGCCTGCAGGAAAGAAGAAAGAAAAAATAGGGACAACATGTAAAAGGTGGCATTTTAGCTGAACTAGAAGAGGAATGAATGTCACCAAAATATCAATGATAAGACTGATAAGATTTTGGTTCTCTCCTTTTGGGGAGGCAGTGAATGCATTACATCTGTATGGCAATGGGTATTTTAGGTTGCCATTATTGTTGGAAGCATAAGTATAGGGATAAATGTATGTATAAATATTATATAACAAAAACATTGAATTTAGTGTGTATAGTGGAATGGCATTCACATTCACTCAAATTTTCTCTTAATGTGGCTTCTTACACTGCAAAAGTTGCAAAGTTAAAAATCCATGATTTAGACTCCTTTGAAGCTGAGGTTGAGGATGAGAATTAGGTTCTGTATATTAGATGGAATTGTTTGAGGGATGAAAGGCAGAAGTCTCCTGTTGCTTTGGGTGTTATTTCTGGCAGGCACCATTGTATGTCTGTTTTTTTTTTTTTTTCTGAAAACAGCATTCCAACCACTGACTTCTAGACTAGAGGTTGGCATATGTTTTCTGTAAAGGGCCAGGTAGTATATAGGTCAGGTTTTGTGGATTAAGAGGTTGTACACAAGCTCTGTCACAACTACTCAACTCTGCCGGTGTAAACGAAAACAGCCACAGACAGCGTGTAAACGGGAAGTGTGGCAATGTCTGCTGTCTGGACTTGGCCTGGGGAATACAGTTCCCCAATCTCTTTTCTAGGCAGAGTTTTGGAGAGGCAGATACAAGCAGCATTGGTATCCAACTCAGTATTTCATTCTCTAGTCACTAACTTCACGGGTGTCAGGAGGTAGTTGGGGAGTTGCTGGTTTAACGTTCTCTGGGTCACAGCTATTCTTTGGATCACAGTTTCAGACATGGCCTCTTTATTTCCCCATCTTCGTTATTGTAGCAAAGATTTTAGTTCCCTGGTGGGCCAGTTCAATCGTATTGATCTTGGAATCATTCCTGGAGGAAGCTCAGCCTAAAACCTGCTTTTCCATTCCTTCAGTGATTTCTGTAAGCACCCCATTTCCTACATTTGAACCAATGTCTGCATAAAATATATTTAGAGTGGTTTCTGTTTCCTATAAATGAAAACCGTCTGACCCTAATAGCTTACATTTGTATATCATTCGGAGACCATAATTCCCAATAGGCAACATGCTAGCAAAGAGAACAGGCTAAGTGCATTCTGGGATATCGGGTTGCCTGAAGAAATGCTTCTCTCTCTCCCTCTCTCTCTCTCTCTCTCTCTCTCTCTCTCTCTCTCTGTCTCTCTCTCTCTCTTTCTCTTTCACCACCAGTGAGAAGTAAAGATGAGGATGCAAAGGGAGATGGCAGAAGTAAGAAAGGTACAAATAGAAATGCCAAAAGCCATCAAAAGCACAAGTCAATGTTGGAATGAAGAGACATATTAAACCTGCAAAATATCAAATCAATGCTATGCTACATGACTGTGAGGTCTAGCAAGGTAAATATAAAATCTGTAGGGAAGGCTGGCAGGCTGGATATCTTCTTTCAACATGTGACTTTACTTGTTACTCTCTTGATAGTGTCTTTTAGTGACAGAATTTTTTAATTTAGTGAAGTGTAATTTTTCAATCTTTCCTTTTTGGATTGGTGCTTTTTGATCTGTTTAGAATCTTTGTGTACCTCAGGTCATGAAATTATCTATGTTTCCTCTAAAAATGTTTTATGTATTTTTCACAGTCAGGCTATGAATTAATTATTGCATATGATGTAACATGGGGTCAAATTTTTTTTTCGTATGGACACCTACATGATATGGTACCATTTATTGAAAAAACTCATTTCATTACTGATTGTCAGTGGCACATTTGTCATATATGAGAATGATTGTATATGTACGTGTCTACTTCTGGACTTTCTATTCTATTTCATTGACCTATTTACTGTTCTTGTGCAGCACCACATTCTTATAATTACTGTAGCTTTATAGTAAGTCATAATATCTGGAATTTTAAGTTCTCTACCTATGCATTTCAAGATTGTCCTTTTTTAAGGTTTTTTAATTTTTGTATTTCCATGTAAACTTAAAATCAGCTTTTCAACTTCCATATAGACACCTAACACAAATCTGATCAAAAATTTAATTGCAATAGCACTGATTCTATAACTCAATTTAGTGAGAATTGACATTATCTTTACTGTGAAAGAGTTTATAACAGAGTTCCTTACAGGCAGCTATGCATGAACAGAGCTTTCAAAGGATTTCTAGAGTGTTCTCCAGAGCTCATTTTGAAGAATAAACTTTGCATAACGTCACATGATATGTTTCTCTTTCAGGTTTGTCTTGTCATTTCTATGTTCTTTTTTTTTTTCAAAGTATTATGGGGGTACAAATATTTTTGGGTACCTGAATCACTTTTGTAATGCTTGACTCAGGGTTAAAAGTGTGCCTGTCAAATAGATAGTGTTCATTGTACCTGTTAGATAGGTTTTCATCCATCCCCTCCCCCCCCCACTTCTTGATTTCCCTTGAGATTTGCTTCCCACTATACACGTGTGTGCTCACCAGTTAGTTCCATTTTAATAGTGAGTATATGTGGTATTTGTTTTTCCATTCTTTAAATACTTCACATAGGATAATGGTCTCCAGTTTCATACAGGTTAATATAAGAGATATTAATTCACCACTTCTTTATGGCTGAGTAGTACTCCATGGTATACATGTATCACATTTTGTTAATCCACTCATGAATTGCTGGGCATTTGGGATATTTCCCATCTTTGCAACTGTGAATTGTGTCACAGTAAACATTTGAGTGCAGGTGTCTTTTGATAAAATGACTTCTTTTCCTTTTGGTAAATAGTACTGGGATTGCTGGATCAAATGGTAGGTCAACTTTTAGTTCTTTGAGGAATCTCCATATTGTTTTCCGTAGAAGTTATACTAATTTGCAGTACCACCAACAATGCATAGTCATTCTCTCTCTGCATCCATGCTAGCATCTATTGTTTTGGACTATTTAATAAAAGCCATTCTGACTGGGGTAAGGAGGTAACTCACTGTGGTTTTGATTTGCATTTTTCTGATGATTAGTGATGTTAAACATTTTTTCATATGTTTATTGGC
>NW_012137191.1:7532306-7551859 GCF_000956105.1 Propithecus coquereli | reverse complement strand
ATGAGCCACCGCGCCCGGCCTTTTTTATTTTTTTGAGACAGAGTCTCACTTTGTTGCCTGGGCTAGAGTGCCATGGCATCAGCTTAGCTTACAGCAACCTCAAACTCCTGAGCTCAAGCAATCCTACTGCTTCAGCCTCCTGAGTAGTTGGGACTACAGGCATGTGCCACCATGCCTGGCTAATTTTTTCTATATATTTTTTTAGTAGAGACAGGGTCTTGCTCTTGCTCAGGCTGGTCTTGAACTCCTGAGCTCAAATGATCCACCTGCCTCGGCCTCCCAGAGTGCTAGGATTACAGGTGTGAGCCACCATGCTCTGCCCAGCATCATTTATGGAATAGGGATTCTTTTCCCCAGTGTATATTATTGTCCACTTTGTCAAAGATCAGTTGGTTGTATGTGGATGGTTTTATATCTATGTTTTCTGTTTTGTTACATTGGTATATGTTTGTTTTTGTGCCAATACCATGCTGTTTCGGTTACTATAGCCTTGTAGTATAGTTTGAAGTCTGGTAACGTGATGCCTCCCAATTTGTTCCTTTTGCTTAAAATTGCTTTTGCTATTTGGGCTCTTTTCTGTTTCCACACGAAGTGTAGAATTATTTTTTCTGGATATGTGATATATAACATTGGTATTTTGATGAGGATTCCAAGGAGTCTGTAAATCACTTTGGGTAGTATGGATATTTTAACAATGTTGATTCTGCCAATCCATGCGCATGATATGTTTCTCCTCTTGTTTGTATCATCTGTGATTTCTTTCCTCAGTATTTCATAGTTCTCTTTGTGGAGATCTTTCACGTCCTTGGCTACGTATATTCCTAGGTATTTTATTTTCTTTGAAGCAATTGTGAATGTTTTTGAGTCTTTGACTGAACTCTCAGCTTGACTGTTATTGGTGTATAGGAAGGCTAGTGTTTGTGTATGTTGATTTTGTACCCTGAGGCTTTGCTGAATTTATTTCTCAATTCCAGGAATGTCTTGAAAGAATCTTGGGGTTTTCTAGATATAAGCTCATATCATCTGCAAAAAGCAATAGTTTGACTTCTTCTTTCCCGATTTTGGATACCCTTAATATCTTTCTCTTACCTAATTGCTCTGGCTAGAACTCCCAGCACTATGTTGAATAGAAGTGGTGACAGTGGGTATCCTTTTCTTGTTCCAGTTCTTAATGGGAATGCTTTCAACTTTTCCCCATTCAGTATGATGCTGGTTGTTGGTTTGTCATGGCTTTTATAAACTTGAAATATGTTCCTTCTAGGCCTAGTTTGTTGAGGGTTTTTGTCATGAAAGGGTGCTGAATTTTGTAGAATGCTTTTTCTGCATCTATAGAGATGATCATATGTCCATTGTTTTTGCCTCTGTTGATGTGGTGAGTCACATTTATCAATTTGCATATGTTGAACCATCCTTGTACCCCTGCGATGAAGCCCACTTGGTCATTGTGGATTATTTTTTTGATATACTGTTGAATTTTATGTGCTAGTATTTTTTTTTGAGGATTTTTACATCTATATTCATAAGAGATATTGGTTTGTAGTTTTCTTTTTGTGTTCTTTCTTGGCTTTGGTATCAAGGTGATACTGGCTTCATAGAATGAGTTGGGGAGGATTCCTTCCTTCTTGATGTTATGGAATAATTCCTGATGGTTATCAACTCTTCTTTGTAGGTCTGGCAAACTTTGGCTGTGAGTCTATTTGGTCCAGGCTATTTGTTTATTGGAAGATTTTTTTATTGCTGCATCAATCTTGTTGCTTGTTATTGGTCTGTTCAAGAGTTCTACTGCTTCCTGATTTAATCTTGGGAGGTTATGTTTCCAGGAATTTGTTCATTTCCTCTATGATTTTGAGTTTATGTACATAGGGATTTTCAAAGTATTCACAAATGGTATTTGGTATTGCTGTGATATCATATGTAATATCTCTATTTTCATTTCTGATTGAGCTTATTTGAGTCCTTTCTCTTCTACTCCTGGTTAATCTAGCAAGAGGTCTATCAATTTTGTTTACTTTATTCAAAGAACCAACTTTTTATTTCACTGATCTGCTGTATAATATTCTTGTTATCAATTTTGTTCAGTTCTGGTCTGATCTTAGTTATTTCTTTTCTGCTGGCTTTGGGTTTGGTTTCTTCTTCCTTTTCTAGTTCCTTGATACATGTCATTAGATTGTTAATTTGTGATCTTCCTGTCTTTTTTATGTAGGCATTTAAGGCTATTAATTTTCCCCTTAGGACTGCTTTTGCTGATCCCATAGATTTTGATAGTTTATGCCCCCTTTGTCATTCAGTTTGAGGAATTTTTTAATTTCCATCTTAATTGCATCATTGATCCAATAATCATTCAAGCAGCAGGTTGTTTGATTTCTTGATGACTTTGTGTAGAATTGAGTGCTTCTCTCAGAGTTGATTTCTAGTTTTATTCCACTGTGGTCTGAGAAGATACACGGTATATTTTCAATTTTGGGGGGAATTTTTTGAGCCATATTTTGTGGCCTAAGATATTATCATTCTTGGAGAATGTTCCATGTGCCAATGAGAAGAATATATATTCAATAGTTTTGGGGTGAAATATTCTGTAAATGTCTGTTAGGCCCATTTGTTCTAGAGTTCCATTTAAATCCAGTGTTTATTTATTTTCTGCTTGGATGATCTGTCCAGTTCTGTCAGTGGGGTGTTGAAGTCTTTGGCAGTTACAATGTTGCTGTTCATCTCTTTGGATAGATCTAGTAAGGTTTGTTTTATTAATCAGCGTGGTCCTGTGTTAGGTGCTTAAATATTTAGGATTGTTATACCTTTTTGTTGAATTGCTCCCATTACCATTATATAATGGCAATCTTTTCTTTCTTTACTCATGTTGATTTAAAGTCAATTTTATCTGATATGAGCATGGCTACACCTGCTTTCATTTGGTTTCCATTTGCATGGAACACTTTTCTCTTCCTTCGCCCTGAGTCAGTATAAATTCTTGTTGGTTAGATGTGTTTCCTGGAAATAGCAGAGACTTGGCTTGTAGTTTTTCATCCATTCAGCCAGCCTGTGTCTCTTGAGTGGGAAATTCAAACCATTCAAGTTGATTTTTAGAATTTCTATGTGGGATATTCTTCTGTTCATCCTATTGGGTAGTACCTTATTACTTTTTTCTTTCTTTTTTTTTTTTTTTCTACCTCTTATAGTATTATTTTCTGTGAGCTCTGAGCTTTAGCTTTTGGGTGGCTCTAGTCTGGTGGGTGACTATTGTGCTGATCCATGTATAATGCAGTTCTAAGTATTTCTTGCAGGGCAGGTCTGGTCTTGACAAATTCCCTCAGTGATTGCTTGTCTGTAAAACTCTTTGTTTCTCCTTCATATATGAAACTTAGTTCGCAGGATAGAAAATTCTAGGCTGGAAGAATGTTTAGGAAGACTGAAGATGGGGCCACAACCTCTTCTGGCTTGCAAAGTCTCAGTTGAGAAATCTGCAGTTAGCCTGATGGGGTTTCCTTTGTTAATTACTTGATATTTTCACCTTAACAGCTTGCAGTTCCTCCTTCGTGTTGACTTTGGCCAGTCTGATGACTATGTGTCTTGGTGATTGCCTCTTTGCAACAAATCATCCAGCTGTTCATTGAGCTTCTTGTACCTGGATGTCTAAATCTCTAGCAAGACCAGGGAAACTTCCTTCAATTATTCTCTCAAATAGGCTTTCCAGCCCTTGTGTATTTTATTCTTCACTCCTAGGGATGCCTATGATTCATATATTTGGCCATTTTGCATAATACCATATTTGTTATAGTCTTTCTTCTTTCCTCTTAATTCTCTGTTCTTCATTTTTGACTGAGTTAATTTGAAAGAGTTGTCTCCAAGCTCTGAAATTCTTTCTTCTGCCTCATATAGCCTATTCTTAAAACTTTCCACTGTGTTTTGTATTTCCTTAAATGAATTTTTCATCTCCAGAAGTTCTGTCTGGTTTTTTTTTAGCATGTTGATCTCTTTAGTGACTTTTTCATTGATTTCTGGAATTGTTTTACTTTTTCTTTGAGTTGATTTTCCATTTTCTCTTAGATATTGTTGAGCTTCCTTACAAGCCATATTTGGAATTCTTTATCTGTCATTTCAATATTTTCATTTTGGTTGGTATCCATTGCTACAGAGCTGGTGTTCTCTTTTGGGGGTGATCCTTCACTCTGATTCTTCATACTTCTAGAGTTATTTAGCTGATTCCTTTTCATCTGGAGAAGATATTGCTTCTTATTTTAGGGTATTCTTTTGTTTAGATAGGGCTTTTTCCCCACCCCTCACTTGTATGGGTATGTTTGTCACATATGTTGGGAAAGAACCTTTGGCTTTGCTTGTGGGTGCTTTGATGGCGATCAAGGCTCTGAATGGTGATCTAGGCTCTGAATGCCTTGATTATAGATATCGTTAGTATGGTAGTTTTTTCAGTTGCTAGTTGTTTGTAGGCTATAACTGTGGTAAGCTATGTGAGTGGCCAAATTCCCTATCTCTCTTTAATGAGGGAGGATGGAGGTCTTTGAAATCCTTTCTCTTTCCTCAGCCCTGTGGTCTTCTTAACAATGTAAATTGTAATGGCATGCCCAGTTTAATCTCTGAGACAGTAGGTGGTGCTTGCAGGACAGAATCAACCACACCCTGTATGATTGAGTCTGTAAATGCTGTAAAGGGTGTGCAAATTGACCTCTCTGTCAGTAGGTGCCACTTGCCAGAAGGAACATGCTGTAATGATACTTATGAGTCCTATGACTGGCTCCAGTCCCTTGGAAGAAGCACTCAAATGCCCCAGGTGGTGGGTGGAGCCCTGGAACTTCCAGATGAGTTCTTATTCTCTGCAACAGCAGAGGTGGGTGGGGGAGTGAGGCTAGGAAGGACTGGGTTGAGTGGCCTTGCCCTCAGGCTCCATAAAAGCTGGCAAGCTCACTGTTTCAGCAGGGGTCAAAGGTCTGCTCCCAGCTTCTGTGTGAAGCTGCTAGGGAGGGGCTGAAGTGGCCCCACACTACCAGAAAGTCTGTTTGTGGATGTAGGACTGTCTGAGATTCACAATCTGGCAATCTGGAGCAGGCGTCACTCCTTTTCCCCCTCCCACACTCTGCGATCTCCCCACCTTGGTGTCTGCCAGGAGGCAGCAGCTAAAACCAGCCGAGCTCCGCCATGACTGTCCTGTAGGCCCGAAGGTTCCCCGCCTGGGATCCTGGCCTGTGCTGAGAGTGCAGCCCTCCTGTGGGGGGAGGGGTTCCCCATGAGCACTCTGTAGCTAGGACCCACAATGCACTCTACCCCCAAGATTTTCCCAGAAGGGCTCCTTTCTCTCCCAAGACTAATTCACAAATCTCCCCTCCATGCCCCCAAGCAATGTTATGGAGACCTGGGGGTACAGGATCTGGCCTACAAGCCTTCCCTAGTTCCCCAAAGATCAATCCATGACCATGCCAAGGAGAAGCATGCTGGTCCTGGGTTTCCCACAGGGTGCCCAAGCAGGTTCAATGTCCTTCTGCCTCAGAGTGTGCCCTGCTCTGATGGAGCTGCCACATGGCTATGCAAGCAGCATCAGGGAGGACTGGCAAGCAGAGAGCTCACAGTCCGAGCACCACCCAGTCTGCTGCAGGACCCCAAGAGGAAAGTTCTGAGTCCCACTCTTTGTGGAAGCCTCAGTGTAGGGGCTTAATTATCTCTCTCAGCAGCCCTGTGTAGGGGAAGTGAAGGGGAAGAAAAGAGTCTGGATGGAGGAATGCTAGCACATTGGTCATCTCTGTCCCTTTCTCTGGGAGGTAGTCTGTCCAGAATGTCCAGGCTCTGGAGTCACGTAGATCACTTGGGACCCACTGGACTTTGTGGCTCCTGTAGTCTGAGCTGGAGTTGGGAAATGTCTGTGTGGGAATGAGCAAGATGAAACCTGAGGAGTTGAAGCCCCTGGGGAGGACAAACGTGCACTGTGGGTAGAGAAGTAATATGGCCCCTGCCGGCCCTGCTTGGGTCTGTGGTGACTGGAAGTACCTCAGAGGGGCTGGGAGCCTGGTGCCCTGCCCACAAGAAGCTCCCAGCTCACTGGCGGCAGCAGCCTCTGCGCTCGTGTGGGCAGAAAGTCTCTCCAGCAGCTTGGGAATCCACCGACTGTCAGAGATGTGAGGGAGAGAGTAACAAACCGCTCTGCCTGCCCTTCTCACTGGACTCCAAGCCTCTCAGGCATTGATCTCTGTTGATACCTTGTTCCCTCCTGTTCTGCTCCACAACTTCTTCCCATGGAGTCTCCTGAAGGCTCTGGCACCCTTCCCTCAGACCCACACCTGATCTATGTTTGTCTGTTTTTTTTTTTTCTCTTTAATCTAAAACTTCTCTTTCTTTCTGAGATGCTCTGGCAGCTGGCATGTCTGGGCAGCCATCTTGTTGCTCACTCTCCCATCATTTCTGTATTCTGAAGTAAGATAAAGACCCTCCAAATTGCCTTTGCAAAATCTGATGTCAATAGTAAGGGAAATAATAATTCTTCCACAGTGAGGATCTGTGAATTCTTGTGAAAATAACAGGACCTATTAGACTTAGTCTAAGAGGTTCAGCCAAGAACTCAAAATCTTCATTACTATCCCAGCATGATAAAACATAGGATCATCTGTGAAAGTTAAAGACCAGAAATGGCTTTAGAGAGTTTATAGAAATCAACAAGAAATTCCATTTTAACAGTGATTCCAGGACATATTCATAAAGGTTGAAATTGATTTCAAACTGGTCCTAACCAGCTTCCTGAGAGGAATAGTATCCTAAAGAATGGAGTGAAATAACTTATGTATATGAAGAAATAGATTTAAAAAATACTAAAATTAGTAATACCAACCATGCAATGAGGTGTCAGTTTTCTATTTTATTATAGTCTACTTTATGTAGTTTTATTATAATCTACTGATGTAGTTTATGTTTCCCAACCAGGTATTTTAAACATTAGTTATTTGCAATAATTTTGTAGATACCTGCAGAACTGCTCTTCCGGGGGTTTTGTACATCACCACTGGGGTCTGGAGCCCAAAGCAGCATTGATTATATAGGCATTAAGGGTCAGTGATTGAAGCAAAACCTGTGGACTGGAGATGTGAAATGTGAACATTCTTCTCATTACAAATACGACAAAGGTGATTCTCTTGATAGATTTGTAAGTCAAATGGTTATACTGGTTTATAGAAAATAAGCACTAATTTCAAGGAATCTTTTGAAATCACTGAGTTTTGTTAGCTTAGAAAGATATCCTGGGCTTCAAGCAAATAACTTCTATCTTAAGGAATACATATAATGACATGGTGAAAATGTTGACTGATAACACTTTTTTCTTCAAAAGGACTTGGGACTAGTAGCATTCTAGATAATTGTACTGATTTATGTGCTACTACTAGCAAATGCTTACATAAAGGATTCTACTTTAGCTATAGTTTTATTAATGTAAGTGTAAATATTTGCCATCGTTGCTGAACTCCATAGTGAAATTAATGGAAGTTATCTGAGTACAATTTACAGCAAAATAAGCAATGCCAAACAAGGATCATTTTCTCTTGGCTAAGACAAAGAGGAGAAATTTATGTGTAATGACAAACATGGTTTGTAAATTAAATATCCTAGACACTAAGGAGGATGATTAGTAAAAGAAGCAATTCATTAATAACCTATCAAAACAAAATAATATTGGAGATTATTTGTCTCAAATTGACCCCAACTCCCATTCTGAATTGGAAAAATTGCTGATGGAATCTGTCAAGTTGAAGACTATGACTTTCTAACTTTTTGACTTCAATATACATATAACTTGACTATTTATCTAGAAGTCCAAATTCCAGAAGTGGTATTTGCATCCTTGCATATGGTAAGCAAGGCAGCTGGGGCAGCTCCTAAGATTGCTGTTAAGTACCTAAAGATTTGTCTTCACTCCCTTTCTGTATGCTTTCCTCCCTCCCTTCTCCCTCCCACCTCAAATACCTACAGTGGTCTGCATACTGCTGCGGTCAGCCTACTTGTCATTGCTTCAGAGACTGCTAGTCATCTCTAATATCCACGTTTGCTTCTGCTTCCTATGGACACTGCTACATTATATTTTCCAGCCCCCTCCTCAGTTAGGTGGAGCAAAGAGACTGAGTCCAGTGATGTGCAACATTTTCAAGCCTCACCTCTAAAGTTTCCTTCGAGATCTCCCTTCTTTTGTTTTCCATCATCTGTTAGCAAGAGGCAAAGCATTCAGTGGAAGACACAGAGGCCCCAGTTGATACCAGAGTTACTGATAAAAGGAACCTGGGTACCTGAACGAATATATAAGAAAGAGCAACTCACTTCCCACTGCCTCCACCCCAACCAACCTCCCCATTGGACTAGGAAAGGAGTAAAAAGTAATTCTTAATTTTGTTAAACCGTGGGATTTGGGAATTGTTTATAATCAGTTAATATATCTTGACACATATAGTGTCCTCTTTCCAGATCATTTGTCCACTTTCCACTTAGCCTTGAGGACAAGAGTTGAGAAACTACAGACTATTGGCCAAACCCAGGCAAGGCCTATTTTTGTATAGCTTGTAATCTGAAAACGTCTGTTTAAAAAATATTTAAGGTTTTATTTAAAAAACGGGAAGAAGAGAAGGAAAAGGAGAAGGACGAGGAGGAGGAGGTGGCAATAACTTCACGAAGACAACAATGTGGTATGACAACAAAAAATATTTACTGTCTCTGGTCTTTATGGGTAATGGTTGCAAACCCCAGCTCTAGAATGTTAAAATAGTGCAAGATCCTTGGTAAAAGCCTTGGTATGACAGAACTTCCCGTCATGAGATTACCCCTACCACAGTGTCTGGCCTCCAGATTCCAGAATGGACAGGGCTCTCTGCAGACACAAGTTTGACATGAAGGTGGGTATCCTAACAGCTCTAAGTCTCACTTTTTCACTAGGCACCCAAGGTACCTCTTTGTGTCTGGAGTCTCACAATTTCCTTTGAGGAGGGCTATAAGCATTTATAAGCTTTTTGTTTTGACACTCCGCAGGCTAAAAACCAGTCTAAAATTCCTGGAGAAGGAAATAGCCCTCACTATCCTTCTTATAGTTTTCACATTCTAATTTATGTCCCTAGATTCCATCAAAGTTCCCCCTATCAGCATACACATTCCCATAAAATCTCTCACTGACATAAATGCATGAATGGAAGCTGATATCTCTTATGTATGTAGGGAGGGCATACCTAAGGGTGTGTGCATGTAGTATGTGTAGGATATTGTCTACCCAGGCATGCAGCTGGCTGAAATTATCCTATTGCACTTGCATTTGTATAGGATTGACCATCTACTAAAAATATTTAAAGTTTCAAGTCAGCAGAGAAGAAAATATCAATGCCAGGCATTGTACTTTGGAAGTAGAAGTTTCTTGTCCCTAAAATTATAAAAATTTGGTTATATTACTTAGCTAAGTATATTTAAGAACATTTGAAGAGTAAAAACTGAGGTTATGGGTACAGGGAGCAAAAACCATGGCTTCTCTTGGCTGAGAGGAATCACATACACCTCACTAGGTGGTGGGAGTCATAGTCTTGGTACCTGAAGTAAAGGGATAAATTTTACAATGACAGTATCTAAACCAAACTATCCTACCAAACACTACTAAATCTGGCAACTGAACTATCCTAAAACTTAAAATAAAATTTACAATCAATGAAAAACTTTAAAATCCCTTGGAATTCAAGCTAATGTTGACTAAATTATAGTTTCGTTAGAATAAATTTAAAGACAAAAATAGGACAAAGAAATGGCTGATTACTTAAACATAATTCCAGACTCCCTGACAACTGCTAACCATGTATTTATTTGTTCTTATAAATTTTTGTTGAAAAGTAAAGCATATCCCAGATATGTAATTATATTTGATTACAGAACATTTAATGAGGTTAGCTTGGGAAAGTTTTTAAGGGGAATAAAGTTTAAATACTTGGCTTCATTACCATATGTCCCAGCAATCCTACTGCTGGGTATATATCCAAAGTATATTGAAATAAATATAAAGAAATTAGTATATAGAAAAGATATCTGCACTCCCATATTTATCCCAGCACTATTTACAATAGCCAAGATTTGGAATCAACCTAAGTGTCCATCAACAGATGAATAGATAAAGAGATTGTGGTACATATACACAATGGAATATTATATAGCCACAAAAAAGAATGAAATCCTACCATTTGCAACAATATGAATGGAACTGGAGACCATTATGTTAAGTGAAATAAGCCAAGCACAGAAAGACAAATTTCTCATGTTCTCACTTATGTGTGGGAGCTAAATATTAAAAACCATTGATCTCATGGAGACAGAGAGTAAATTGATGGTCACCAGTGGCTGGGAAGGATAGCAGGGAAGAGGAGATAAAGCAGTTAATGGTACAAAAATATAGTTAGATAGATAGAATGAACAATATTTGATAGCACAACTAAGTGACTATAATCTACAATAAGTTAGTGTATACTTTAAAATAACTAGAACAGTAGAATTGGAATGGTCCTAACACAAAGTAATGATGAATGCCTGAGATGATGAATACCCCAATTACCCTGATTTGGTGAATTCACATTGTATGCCTGTATCAAAACATCACATAGGCTGGGTGCAGTGGCTCACGCCTGTAATCCTAGCTCTCTGGGAGGCCAAGGCGGGCGGATTGTTTGAGCTCAGGAGTTTGAAACCAGCCTGAGCAAGAGCTAGACCCTGTCTCTACTAAAATTAGAAAGAAATTAATTGGACAACTAAAAATATATAGAAAAAATTAGCCGGGCATGGTGGCGCATGCCTGTAGTCCCAGCTACTCGGGAGGCTGAGGCAGGAGAATCTCTTGAGCCCAGGAGTTTGAGGTTGCTGTGAGCGAGGATGATGCCACAGCACTCTAGCCTGGGCAACACAGTGAGACACTGTTTCAAAAAAAAAAAAAAATCACATATACCCTATAAAGATATATAACTATTATGTACCCTTAAAAATTTAAATTTTAGAAAACCTAAGAAATAAGTCCTAGGTTTCAGAGAAAAATGTAGGCCAAGTGTTATCATGCATTACAAATATTTTAGGATTAAACACCTGGACTAGAATAAATCATCTATTTCTCCAAAATTGAAGGACCACCAAATGTTATGGTCAGTTCTCTCTTCCACATCTGAGAGCACTACTGCAGAGCCAAGGAGGCTTTGTGCATGGAAGAGCGCGTAGATGGAACAAATCCTCCTGCCAAGCTCCCTTCACCGACTTCCAGGGAATTAACACTGACAGGCTTCCTGATGTCAGTCCCTTTCCTCCAAAAGGCTCCTTATCCATTTTAATTCCCTGGTGGATTGACTGCATAAACAAATTCACACTGTGTTGGCATCAAACACTAATTTTTTATATGCTTTCAATAAATTTAATAATTTTGACTTTTTGGCAAGGTTTGCCCTCTCAGGGAAGAGAACATCAAAACCTTTTGTAAAACCCTACAATTATTCTTGCATGTTCAACTTTATATTAAACACAATGCTTGAAGAGAAAAAATTGGCATGAACTGTCAGCTATTAAAGTTGTTGATTGAAACTGGAAGCAACATGGCATACATGATCTTTCCATATGGATAATGGGGATAATGGTAATGTTTCTTAGCAGGTAAGAGTCTTAGGATTTATAGGAGGGATTTTTTTTTTTTTAATTTGCTCTTTTCCCACAGGAAAACGTCTTGTTTTTGTAGAAAACATATTCTAACATATTTAAACATATTTTAATTATTTCAAGAATGACTTTAAATTTCAGTTTGGAAAAGAATTAAGGATGAACTTCTAAAAAAGACTGGCATCAAAGACTACACTTTGGCCAGGCCTAATGTTCCTTGTACATGATTAAAATCTAAAGCCAGCCATATGGCTTCTATAGGAAAGCAGTTTGCCTGAATGAACAAGCCTGTACTCTTGGAATGACACACTCTTGCTAATTTACAGATCATTCCTATTTCTGTCCGTGTGTCACAAAAAAAGTAGGAGAATTGCCTTCTGACATTTTATTGCTTTCTTTTCTCAATCACCTTTTTCTAGCTTGGAACGACAAAGCCCCTTGAATGGAGACTTCTAGGAAGACTGCAATAATTCTGCCCATTCAAGACCCTCATTTTAAAATTCTGCAAATTTGGATTTCATATTTTTTTAGTGTTAATTCTGATTTGATCTTGAAGTAAAATTCCCTAAAACAGAGGTTAGGTTTTTTTCTCCTCCATAGTAATTACATTATCTACACATTTTAAAAACTATGTTATAAAAGCTCATTTACCACTATTTGATGCTATATTTTACTTTATTATCTCATAACTTATTTGAACAATTGATGGTTTCTCATAAAGTACAGACCTTTGTTTTTTTAATGTTTATTTTTTATAGTCTCAATATTACTCACTGGCAATATGAATTTAAAAGTCAACTCCGTAGAAAATCATTTTAGAAAAACAATCTTGATAAACAGTTAATTTAATACAATTTTATACTTTCATATGTAATTTTTTGTATTTTGTGTAAAATAGCAATGCATTTTTGGGGGAATGCCTGTCAAAATGCGTAGCTGTATTTTATTCATGCCCTGAAGAAGGCAAGAATTACCTAGGATTTTTTTTTCACATTTTAAAATTAAAATAAACTGCCTAAATCATAGCTAAGAATATTATAGAACATTTCATTAAATCCGAGATGGTCCAGAATCTTGAATAAGATTATTTGAATCAAGCCAAGTACAGACTATTGGAACATTTTCAACAAAGGGAATTTGACAATTTAGACAGGAATCAACAACAAAGGCCAACTTCCTGCTGTGAGAGGTGATATCACAACCTTGGATATTTCTGAGATGATGGGAGGTGAGGCTGATGAAAAGCTGATGTGACTGTTAAACATTCAAGAACTTTTTGTCAAAACAAAAATAGCATGTATTATGAGGATAAGAAGGAGAGACCAAATCTACTTTTAAAGTAGCTACTAAAGGTAGCTATTTTTTGCAGAGTTGAGATATTTTGGGGTAACTAAGGTCTTAGATTTATAAAACAATATACAGAAATGTTAACAACTATATCTACCCAAAAAAGCTGCTGTCACCATAAAAGAAAGTACTTGGTATAGTAGAAAATGTATTCTCACTTTACCTTCTTACCCTTTTCACAAAAACAGTGTCAACAAAAAATTTTCTGGGAGGTCACGCTAAATCTCAGGGGCAGAGATAAAACAAAACAAATGTAATTAAGTCAAATGCAAGTCAGAATTAAAGCAATGGGATTCTGTGAAAAAGAGCAGCTTATGTTTCCTATTAGTACATGAATTTAGACCTTTTTCACACTTTCTACTGATGGTGGGGGGAAGGGAAAATAATGTATTTAAATCAAATGTTCCTGGATACGTAACATAAACGCCTCTTGGTAATGAGATTTAGTGACTGAAAAAAGGAAAGGAAGAAAAGGAGGGAAGGGGAAGGGACAATTTGAAAATGATGGAAAGACGGAGAAAGTAAAAAGAAAAGGAAAGAAAAGGAAAGCAAAGAACGTAAATCAACATTTTCTAAAATTGAATGTAATTGTACAAGAAAAAAAAAAAACATTTTCTGAGCCCTTACTGAGCTTCGGGTACTGTGATAAGTACTTTCATATGTCACCTGATCTAATCTTTCACATAATTTTCTAGATAAATACTATTACCCCACTTACATAGGGAAGGAAACTGAGACCCAGAAAAGTTAACTAAAGCAAACTGAAACCAGGATTTGAATTCATTTTGACTGTTAAGCTCACTCATTTTCCATTTTATCATAATGTATCTTTGGAAATCACAAAGATTAATCTTCTTATATTCCAATGACTAATCATTGCTCAGTGAAATGAATTTAATTTCTAGAGATGGTAATTTTTCTATTCAAAACTTGAAGCTCCACAGGGACCTCAGTGTCTGGGCTTCAGCCCGTGTTCAGGGTGCTTTATCTGTGGGATCTGCAATGTGGAAATCAGGGAAGACACTCCAAGAAGCCTGCAAACTCCATCAAACGATTGGAATGTCCTGACTGGGAAATCCTGTGATGGCTGCTGTTTTCTGAGTCAGGAATTGTGATCTCCCTTTTAAGACAAGAGTAACGTAGCTTCTGAGAGGAAAGAATGTCATTGCGGAGAATTACATCTCTTTTAGAATTTGTCTAGCAGGTTTTCCAGTCCTCACCAGAAGATTCCCCCCACCCAAAAAAGAGAAATACTCTCTTTTATAATAACCTCTGGATTTTTGGACCAGATATAACCAACTTAGCAACCTGGGTTTCAACAGTCTCCTGTACTGCTCTTTGATTTTGTTCCCTAGGCCCAGTTGCAGCCCCTCAAAGCTCCACTCTTAGTTACCAAACCAGACTGTCTTCCTACTCTGTCTCCCTTTATCTGAGGTCACTTTGATCCCTGCTCATTGATTCTACCTTTGCTATTTATTTGGATCTGACTCTTGCCCCATTTTTACACTATACCCTGCTGTGTTTTCTGGTTTGGGTCACACTGCCCTAAACAAAACTCTTTGGAACCAGGGCCCAGGATCTTGGGTGACCTTCATTCAGGCTAAATCTCTGGTAGTCTCACTCTTAACAATCTCGACTGCTGGCCTTTCTTCCTCCATAGAAAATAGAAGAAACCATATGGGGAAATTCCATATGCTCCCAACGCCACCTCTATAAACCTACTGGTAAATTTCCCTTTCCCCTGTCACTGTGGATAAAATAGCCACCATCCTATCCAAGGGCAATCCCTCCATTTGCACAGTGGATCCCAACCTTTCATACCAATTGAAATACATTAATTTAGCAATTGTTTGCTCTATGGCATCATCAATTTCCCCTCTTTAATGGATCTTTCCCAGTATCATACGAATATGTCATAGTATCTCTAATCTATGCCTCTCTTGCTGCTGCCCCATTTCCCAATCCTCTTTCCAATAAATTTTTTTGAAAATGTTGTCTGTATTTGCTATCTCTATTCCTCTCTTCTAATCTTTTTCTGAACCCATGCCAATCAGGCTTTTAATTCACTCAAACAGTTCTCGTCAAGGTCTCCAATGACCTGTTCATTGCCAAGTACAATGGTCAGTTCTCTGTGTTCATCTAATATTTAATAGAGTGATCATTTTCTCATTCTCACTTTCTTCACTTGACTTCTGGCATCTCTCTCTCTCTCTCTGTCTCTCTCTCTCAACCCTTCTTCATCAGATACTCCTTCACAATCTCCTTTGCTGCTTGCTATTCACCTCTCCTAACTGTAAATTGGCGGATCCTATGACTCGGACTCAGATGTCTTTCCTCACTTCCTTGGGGATCTCGACCAATCTTATGGCTTTCAACATGCTGTTCCTTCCAAATTTATGCCTCTAGCCTCGATGTCTCTGCTGAATGCCGACTCCTATACTCAACTATATCCTTGACATTTCTACTTAAATATATAATAGGCATCTCAAGCTTAACATATTTACACCAAATACTGATTTCTCACATCACTTCCCCAACACACTCCTCCTACAGCCCACCCCATCTCAGTAAATGATTGCTTGGGCCAAAAACATGACCATTCCCTTCCCCTTTCACTGTGTTCAAACTATTAACTAATCCTACTTGATCTATATTTAACACATATCTAGAATCTGACTATTTCTTAACATCTTTACCATTATTACCACTGTCCAAGCCACTGTAATCTTGTTTGTATTCCAGCCACAAGCTGTTAACTGGTCCTTCTACTTCCACACTTGTTTCAGTCTATTCAGTCTATTCACTCTACAGCAGCTAGAATGATCTTCTCAAAATGGAAGTTCAGGTCCTATGACATTTCTGACCAATGTCATCCAATGACTTCTCAGCTCACTCAGAATAACAGCCAAAGTCCTTGTGTCTACAAGACCTTCTTTCTTCTTTCCAACCCTTTCAACCTTGTCTCCTACCAGTTCCACACTCACTTCGTATTCTGCTTCAATCACACCAGGCTTGTTGCTGTTCCTAGAAAAAGCCAAGCACGTTCTGACCCCAGGAGTTTTGCACACATAGTTTCTTCTACCTGAAATGCTCTTCCCCTGACAGTCTGTGGCTCCCTCTCTTCCTCACTTTCTTCAGGTCAGTGCCCATGTGTGGTCTCCACCAGAAAAGCCTCCCTGACCTGGTATTGAGAAGTATCAATACCTTACAACTGTCCCCAGCACTCCCTGTTCTATCATGTCATCATTTCTTCATTTGTCTGTTTGTTTACTTTTTGTTATTGGCTATCTCCTCTTACAGCACTTTAGGCTCTATAAGAGTTGAGAGATTTCCCTGTTCTTTCACATGTCCTTCGTGCCTAGAATAGTGTCTGTGTCAGGGTAAATTTCAATAACTATTGTTGAATGAATAAATTATAATAAGATTAATCTGACTTGTTGGAAGAGGAGGTATTTTCTTAGAATGAACAACAGGCTACAAGTATTAAAGACATTAGGTAATAGAAAAAGAAAATAACATCTAATGTTTCCTGCTAACTTGCAAAGTTTGTAAAGAAATAAAATCTGATTTATCTACTGTCTGATGGTGTGGACTTTGGTTTTCATCCCCCAAATATAACCTCATAGTCAGGCCTGTGCTCACAGTCAAGGAGTAGAGAATTCCATACAAAGCTTGCCGTGGAGATGTCCTTATGGACGTTCTGGCCCAATCTTCTCCTGTCAGCCAAGGCTTGCTCAAGGACACCAGCTAATTAAGGGCAGAGCTCTTAATTTTCTAATCCATTTTAACATACTTTATTAATTTTTTGATAATAAAAACTATCCAAAATTTAACAACAAGGTAAAGAGATCCCTCAGTGTTCATTTAAAGTTATACAAGAGCACTGTCTTAGCAGCCCACAAAGTCTGTCCAAAGGAAATATAATGAGAGTCTTATCTGTAATTTAAATTTTCTAATAGCCACAGTAAAAATATTTTAAAAGAAACAAGAGTGAAATTAATTTGAATGATATATTTTATTTAACCCAGTATATGAAAAATATCATTTTGAAATGTCATCAATATAAAAAAATTTATAAATGGAGCAGTTTACATTCTTTTTTTCACACTGTCTTTGAAATCCAGTGTATATTTTATACTCATAGCATATCTCAATGTGGGCTTGCCACATCTCAAGTGCTCTATGGTTAATGACTTACATGTTGGCCAATAAAATTCTAGGGAAATGCAATTTTTGTTTGACTTAACATTTATTATTGATAAATTCCAGATTCTACAAATTTTAACCATTCCGTTAATTTAGAGAAAACTGATACAATATTATACAAGCAAGTTTTTGTACAGCAGTGAAACAAATGAGTTTTATTCAGTAGAAAATATAATGTCAACAATTCTGATTTTGTTGTCATGTAGGAGTTTAGTCAGTTTTGCACTTCAGTTTTCCCTCCTTTCTCAGCATTCTTTTTTGCTAGTACAATACAGTAATGACTGTATTTCCACTCACTCTGCATTTCCATTGACCGGTCCCTCCTACGATCCTCTAAATCAACTTTACACACCTGGCTAGTTCCCAGATTAATGAGTTAAATGAGTATTTGGCATGTATTCATCAAATATTTGCATGAGAATAATGTTTTAACTTTTTGAAATTTATATTTTGACATGTGGACATTTTAATTGGCATAATTCAAGGTGTCAAATTGGCACATTGAAATGTTTCATCTTTTCAGTTGGCATCATCCAATTTGTCTGTTTTAGCTGGCACAGAGACCTCTAATCATAGAACAAGTAGGTGACTGCCAGTGCAGAAGGATTTGTGAAGCCATAAAACAATCCTCTTTGTTGAGAATTATCAGCTTCCATGGCTGAATGAAATTTCAGCCAGATGTTAACTAACTGGGCAACACAGTTATCTGAAAAGGGAAATATTAGCAAAGCCCTTTGGCACCACTGTCATGTACCTGAGAACTTCCCTGAGAAAATGGTACTAAGTATTAATGTGAACATTGAGGTAGGAACACATAAATCTTACTCTTTGTGGTGTGTGTGTATGTGTGTGTGTATGTGTGTGAGTATGAAGATGAGGGGCATGAGGATACCTGTGTCATAGGGGCTCTGAGAGTTTCTGAAGACAAAATACTTCACATTCGGATTTGGCCTGATCAACACTTTAAACCACATGGAGACATGATGGCATTGGTGTAGCAAACATCTCTTTAATTTATTGGAATTTGCCTATATCCCATTTGAAGGAAATAGAGAGTAAGAGAGGAATAGGAAGAGCAAGAAAGAAAAAGCAAGAGTGATCCCTTTATTTTATACTTCTGTCTTTTTGTTTTTGAAATCATGGCCTGACCTGTCATGATTCACAGGGAAAGAGAAACCAGAGCTCAAGTCCCAAGAAACACATGCGAGATTAATTAGTAGCTCTTAAGTTTTCGAAGACATGTTTCCTTAAGAATTAAAGATTTTTCAAAGGTAATTTTGGCTGAGTGTGATTTTTTATTTACCTAACCCCTGCAGGGAGTAGATATCCTACTCTGTTATCATATATCCCTGTTAACAAATTGGCATCTCCTCTCCTGCTCTCACTGAAAGCTTCAGCTCCTAATTCACAGTCTTCCTCTTAGCAGGAATCTTTCACTCAATCTGGCTTTTTAAAAAAGTTTCTAGGGATTGGGGTGTGGGCGTGGGTAAACTCACAACTAATGGAGGTGGTGAGCATGGTAGGGGGGAAAGGGCACGCCTCAAATCATGGTTTGGGTATGGCAACGTCAGAACAGGTAACCAAAATGTTTGTACCCCCATAATATCCTGAAATAAATAAATAAATAAAAAGTTTCTACAATGCAGAAAAAAAGAAATCTTTCTTCCCTTGGACTTACTCACAGGCCATTTTGTCCACATATTACAACTCGCCCAACTCTATAAAGAAGCTTCTTTGTCATACTCCAGGTCTTGTTATTTCCCCTAGAGACCTCAGAATATAGGTCCCTTTATTTCCTCTCACCTTACCCTCTTCAACTGTATCACAAGACAATCTTAGCACTTAATCATTATTTTCTCTTAGCACTTAATTATTGCATTGTTTGTTTGCTTTGCATCATCTGTCTTCCCTACTATTCCATCATAAATGCAGGAACTGTATCTTATTCACTGTACCATCTGGACATTGTGGGCATACAAATTTTTGGAGTTGCTATTTTGAGTAAAAAATTGAATGCAACAGGGAAAATTGTTAATAAATAAGTAGATGTCTAAAGCAAATCTATTAATATTTAAAACTTGGAGAAAAGAAACAAAGAATTGTTGAATGACCACTATTAAAAACACTTTGTTTATATTATTTTATTTAATTCAACAATACTGAGAGATATGTATTGTCACCATTTTATAGATAAAATTTGAGTGTCAGAGAGGTGATGGTAGTGCACTCATTGGTTCTCAGCCTGTTAGATGATTCCTGCAGACTGAATTTCCCAGCTGGAGAACTGGCTGAGTTTGGACAAAGTGCAGCATGGAGTCTGGAGGGCAGGACAATGGAGACTGGGAGATACTTCTCTGTCCTCTTGCAGA
>NW_012137191.1:7527724-7528050 GCF_000956105.1 Propithecus coquereli | reverse complement strand
CAAGCCTAGTATCTGGTGTCTACAGGAAACGCATCTAATCCACAAAGATGCCTCCAGACTAAAGGTCGAGGGATGGAAAACTACCATCCAGGCAAATGGAAGTCGAAAGAAAGCAGGGGTAGCTATACTAGTTTCAAATAACATAAGCTTTAAAATAGCAAAAGTAAAAAAGGGCAAAGATGGCCACTATATATTGGTGAAAGGGAAGATCCAACAAGAAGAGTTCACAATACTTAATATCTATGCACCCAATAGACGAACACTCAGTTACATAAAGCAAACCTTGTCTGATCTAAATAGCATGATAAACAATAACACCATAGTAA
>NW_012137191.1:7523321-7524323 GCF_000956105.1 Propithecus coquereli | reverse complement strand
GTCAACAGGAATTCAGTGAGCTTTGACTCTGTTACTTTGTTCTGTGGGGAATACTATCATCTCTTCAGACACAGTTGGCATTGTTCATGGTCCACCAATATCTACCGTGGGCAGCGCCAGGCTCTGGAGACAGACTAGCTTATTAATTAACAAGCTCTCAGTTGTAGGTCCAACAAGGAGAACACAACATGGGACAAACGTGAATAGGTAGATAGTCTGGGCAAGCAAACCTCACAGGGATGAGTGTTTTAAAATAAAGTAACAGGGGATCCTGATGCACAGATGAGGCATAGACCATGCAATTCAAGCATATTTCTCACAATAGGGAAGATATTGGCTCATGTACCAAGAAGTCTGAAAGCACTGATGTTTAAGTCACAGCTAGACCCAGGGGCTCACATGAGGATCTTAGTACTCTCTCATTCTTCATCTCTTGAACAGGTTCATGCTACGTGGTCAGCCAAATGGCTCACCAAAGCCCCACTTCATATCTTACTAGCCTATTAACCCTGATGGAATAGGTTTTTTGTGATGGCTCCAGAAGAAATGTTCCAGGAAAGGTACTTCTTGGCCTGTCTCAAGTCATGTGTCTATTCCTGTGCCAGTCATGACTGATGATGTCCAGGAGGTTCCTCAAAGATGGGGAAGGTCTGGCCAGGCCTGAATCATATTCCCTCCCCTGTATTTCAGTGGGAGTAACCAGACTCACGTGAACCAAATGGAATGGATTTCCCAAAGGAAAGAGAAATTCTATTACAGAATAAGAAGGAGGGAAGGCTAGACAGGCAAGAATAATATGTGTCCACTACATAGGCAATATAATTCAAAAAGACAAGTGTTTGACATACAAGAGGCTTTTAAATGTGTGAAAACAAATGAATTTTTTATGTGTATGAAGAATGCCCAGAGGTGGTAAAAATACCAGAGGAAATGGATAGGATACTGTTGTATTAATAATATCTATTTTTCCTTGGAATATGTATTAATATCAGTAAAAAATAA
>NW_012137191.1:7521643-7523126 GCF_000956105.1 Propithecus coquereli | reverse complement strand
CAGAGAATGAAGAAATGGGGTTTGGGTTACCGGCTGGTTGTATTTGCTTTCCTTTGAACTATTGCTTCTATCTAACAAGAAGTGAAAAAAAAATATACTGGATACAGCATTAATTATCCATGGCTGGATCCTGGAAGCCAAATTGAAGTTCTCTGAATAATAAGAAACTGTTGAAAGTAAATATTAATGAGAAAATATTATTGACCATGAATTCTTACACTATGTGAATCATTGTGTTTATGTCTGACTCTCTTAAGAACTTAATGTCTTTGAATTCTGCAGCCTTCTGTGCCACTCCTCTCTTTAAAATCCAAATAACAGTCGTTTTCATTTTCCTATCTTGCTTGATTTACAGAAAATACTGTCTTATACTAAGTTTCTCTCCCCAAATATTTCTTTGTTAGCATTCAGGAATGTTTTCTTCTTCTATAAATGCTTCCTGCATGTCACTTGGCATCTTTTAGATTAAGCTGCTTCTCTGGACTTCCGAACAGATCACTGCTCACTAGGTCAATATTACTCCTCCAGGGTATTGGAGGTCTCCTAAATGTGGAAATACATTCATCCAATAATTCCTTAAAGTTTACTGTTTAACAAAACTTTCCCTAAAGGCCTAAGATTAGAACAAGTGACAATATAGACTGGGGGAGGGAGGCATAGAAGTCCCACCATCCCTGTTTTAACCAGATAATGGACGTGGTATAATAGTTTCTAGAATCCACATGCTATCTTCCTCCTCCGGGGAACTGTCATTACTCTCCTGCACCCCAGATTTGCCATTGTGTTTCTGGGAGTGATTTCCCTTCCATGATCACATCCCTTTTCATTAGGCCCTCCCTACTTAGAGTCCAGATGCCAAACTCATGAGATGTTATGCAGAGCATTTAATATTTCAGTATATGGAAAAACCTTCCTTTCTAAAATAGAATTGACTACATTTGCTTATCTAAAAGGCCCTTTTAAAGGGTTTTCCCAATCCAAACCCAATTACACATGCATGCAGGGCACACATACAATCTTTTTTTAATTTTAAAGTATTACAGGGTATAAATAATTTTGGTTATATGAATTGCTTTTATAATGCTTAAGTCATAGTTATAAGAGTGCCCATCACCCAGATATTGTTCATTGTACCTGTTAGGTAGGTTTTCAGCTGTCCTCTCCTTCCCGCTCCCCGCTGGTAGATTTCCATTGGGTTTTACTTCCCTCTATGTACATGTGTGCTCAATGGTTAGTTCCTATTTAGTAGTGAGTGCATGTGGTTTGTTTTTCCATTCTTTAGATACTTCACTTAGGATAATGGTCACCAGTTCCATCAAAATTGCTGCAAAAGGCATTAATTCATGTTTTTATGGCTGAGTAGTATTCCATGGTGTACATATACCACATTTTTTTAATTCATTCATGAACTGATGAGCTTGGGTTGATTTGAGTTGATTCCACATCTTTGCAATTGTGAATTGTGCTGCAATAAACATTCAAG
>NW_012137191.1:7514932-7520203 GCF_000956105.1 Propithecus coquereli | reverse complement strand
ATGCCTACGAAAAGCTAACATTTGGACCCTGCGATGACACAGCACGAAGACCCTCATCATGTGCTGTCACCTTGATATTGGACTTTCCAGCCTTCAGAACTGAAAGCTGAAAGCAAAGATTTGGAAAATTCACAGCCTGGCCATGAAAAGTGTGAAAAGCCATCTTTGGGAGAGCAAACCCAGGTGTGGCCAAATGACTTTAGTTAAAGAGATTAATCGGGCCGGAAGGAAGCCAGGTGCTACTTATTCATCAAGACAATGAGAGAATGACCCTGTAGGTATTTCAGAGATCTTCCAGGCAAGCGAGGACCTTGAGAGGATGCACCAAGAAGGCGCTTGCTGGATACGGGCCTCCTGACTTAGACATCCTATCCTCCAGCGCTGTGAGAAATCAATCTCTGCTCATTATAGATCATCCAGTCTCAGGTATTCCATGACAGCAGCACAAATCAGACAGAGACACCCCTGTAGTTTTGTTGTTATTGTTTAAGAATTTTAACTCTATTTTGTTTAACGCATGAAATTAGTTATTGTTATTTTCATAATCAATATTAACCAACATAAAAAAAAGAAAAGAAAAAGCTAACATTTGATTAACATTGTATGCACACACGTACTCATCCACCCACACAGGACTGCTAAATAAGAAATGTAATACATACGATAAGGAATGGTAGAAAATGATTAGGGAGTTCAGAGTTCAGCCATTACAGGCAGAAAACAAAGAGAATTAGGAATAGCAAGGGGAATAATTTGGAAAAATAGGAAACACGTAAAAGACAGGAGGAATATAAAACAGGAAACATGAGTTGAACTGAATCTGGAGGCCCTCAAGTATCCCATGAATAAGTACATTATTTTGTAAGAATGAGGTTCTACTAAAATCTTTTGAGCCAGGGAGTGTCATGATCAGTGTTGTCAGCAAGTCAATCTGTGGTATAAAGGAAGTAAGGATAATATAAAGGAAGAAGAATAAAAAGTCTGGAAAAATTTTAACATATTAACAGCTGGTTCTTGAAATTGTCATAAAGAGATTATTAATGCATTTCACTTGAGGCAAATAGCTTGACTTCTAATAGTCCACATTTCATGTTTATTCACGCTTATGGAAGTTATAATAGCTGAAATCATTTCAGATGTTTCACAGTGTTTACTAAAGTTTCTTCCTGGCTTTTTTGATATTTGCAAATATATTGCAATAATGTGATAAATGCATTGAAGTGGGAGAGAGAAATCTGCCCTTTTATCCTTCCTGTTGTGGCCTGCATAGGTTTGGTGACTGTAGGGAGTGGAATGTCACAGGATTACGTAAAAGCACAACAATAGCTATGCTGGGGCTGTGGCAAAGGATAGAGAAGGAATCCATAAAGAGTTCTTGGAAATGTATTTGCTGTTATTTCTTTTCTTTCCAAATCTTTTTCATGTTGAACATATTAACTGGTCTAGCCTTCAGATTGTTAAGGGAATGTCAGGAAGATGGAACTGAAAGCTGCCTCGGGAGAAATCTTGCGGGAAAAACAATGTTGCGGGGGGGAGGAGGTTTTTCATTACGCTGTATCTGGCAAAATATGTTAGCACTCATTCTAACTAGAGTCGGAGAAAAAAATTCGTTATTATCTGGCAATGAATCTTCTTTATTCATCCCCTCATTTATCTAATAAGGCTTTAATGAGCACCAAACACATATTACCATGCTGAAGTCTAGGGAAACTGTTAAGGACTCCAGCTTAGAAGACAATAAGCAGTACAACAGGTTAAGGGCCTAAGAAGCTTACACAAGGTACAGAAGTAATATGCAGAACGGAGATATTAGTCAATCTGAGAAGGTATACTGCAGAGGCAACGGCTAAGCTGGATTTTTACAGATGAATAAGAATTTGTCAAGTGGTACATTTGTCAAGAGATCATCTCATTCAGAGAGAAACATGTGCAAAGACACAGGGAAGAGCCAGAGAATGAGAATGAGTAGAAGGCAGAGACCAGATCACGTTATGACTGGCATAAATCATTAAGAAGTCTGGAATTTACCCTACAGAGAATGTGATTCTTTTTGGTGGCCATTTCCTATTGTCAAAATCTGAAATGTATAAACAACATACTTACAAACAAAATCTGTTCTGATTGGCATCCTTTTTTATCCTCTACTGAATTTTTATATGATTCACTCACTATTGACATAGTAAAGAAAGACAGTTGCTAGAGCTATCTGGTCTGCCAGGATTTGTGGTAGCTGGTTTAGGACTTGAACATGAAGTTGGGCAAATTGGAATGCTTTGGAGTAAAGGCTGTTTTATAGTCAAGGTAGCAACAACTGAGAGTGAGATTCAGATTGTGAAATATGCAATGGGAGGAAAATCTAGGAAAGCTTACTTAATTTGCTTATGTAAATGAGTTAATACATGGGAAGCACTTAGAACAGTATTTGACACATATCATTCAGTAAACAGTAGCTACTATTATTATTAATGTTATTTATGTTTTAAAAGATAATTAGAGTAGGAAGAAATAAGAAAGATTATAAATGTGGAGTAGGAGTATTCATTTGTTAACTCAGTATGAAGCTATCTCAACTGATATATTCAACGAATGCTTGTCAAACATGTCCTTTGTGCTGGACAGGACTCTAGGTTGTGGGGCCACAGCAGGGATCAAAGAAGAAAAAAGCCCTGCTTTACTGAGTTTGGCTTAGTCTTAGGAGTCTGGAGCCAGGGGCCAGGGTTATGTAATCGACTCCCTAATATGTGGGTACAGCAATGGATTTCCCATCTCCTCCTGCAAAGCCTGCCAAAGATGGTCCTGCTGAGGAGCAGCATGGTGGCCAAAAAGGAAAGCATCAGCCCAATCAATGGCTGTCACCTGAGTTCAAGACTCAGCCAATCTTCTGGCTGTTGCTTCAGGATCTCCTGGCCCAGCCCCCACCCCAAGATACCCTGACTTCTCCCTGTGAAAAATTGTTCCTCCTTTTTAAGGATGTTACTCCTTTATAAGGATGCTGGACTACTGGCATAGCTGAGTTCAATGTCAAACTAAATGCTAATCAATTATCACATCAGTTATGACTTAGAAGCTTTTGAAAGCTTTTTTCTAAGCAACCTTACCTAATCTATCTATGCCAAACTGATGCTTTCCAGGAACAACAAAACAAATGCCTCCTTTTTCTTTTGTTTAAACTATAAACTAAATATGAGAGTGGGTGATGTTAATAGATACCAATGTACCCATCTGAAAATAAATTCGTTATTTTTTAAAACATGTTTTTTCTATGTAAAACTAAATCCTGACTTTGAAAACTTCTAAAAATTTCACACACATCTGTGAAAGTTGTTAAATTGGTTATACTTAGTAATAATTCTTTTAATTGTGGTCTGTATGACGTCATAAACTTGCTGTAACATTGTTGTTCTACAGAGCCATTCAGTATGTACTTCATCAGTCCAAGTACCTAAAAGATTTCTTTTGAGTGTCTTTTTATCTTTTCACCCATAGGAGTGTCATACAGCTGATTATATCATTGCTTCTGAAGTATTTTTTAAACCTAAAGGTATACTCAGGTTTTCAGGATCAAGGCATGTTGTTCAAAATGGTGTGGATAGATTTAAACAACTCTGTCTTTTACACACATGCATACATACAAACACAAACATACACACACACTCACTCACATGGATGGTCTTCTGGTAATGGAATTAGGCTGAATTAAGTCATCCAGTAAAAAAAACCAGGAAATTCAGCACAATAGGTTTGTGAAATTTTAGAATGAAAAGTGTTATCTACTTAGGAAATGGATCCGCTAAGTGTAAATTAATCTAAATTATGCTCTTTTTAGAGGGTTGCGATAAATAGACTGCTAAGTCAGGAGAATAATATATAATTACCATGAATCACTTTCATTGAAATTTTAACAAAATGTCTCTAGCTACTGTTGAGGAATATCCCAAGAGCAATGTACATTGGATGATAATACAGATAGGAGATTTTTTAGAAATAGATGAACAATTATTTCCAAATATATTCTATTAAGATATACCTTAAGGGATCTTCTTCTGTTTAACACTGTGCCAAGAACATAGTGACACAGCTATCTTGCCAAATCTGCTTATCAAACAAAACTGAGAGAAAAGTAATATAATGGATAACAGAATCAAGATGCCAGAGGAACTTGACAGTCCAAAAGGCTGAAACTAACAATGTCATATTTAAGGAAGATTAAAGGTTTATATTTGAATAAAAATAAACAAATAATTTTTAATTAAAAAATAAAATATAGGGTGGAAGGTATCCAACTTTATGAAGTTTATATAGGGAACAAAAGGCCAGAAAGTTTTAATTGACTAAAGAATACTATAAATATGTCATGAATATTAAAGATATATGGAATGAGAAAGGTAAAATAATTTTAATCCTCAGTGGTCATGATATATCTGAGATACTATGTTTAGTATTTCGTGTCATAGTTTAATAGAAATATCTGCAAACAATGGAATCTCCAAAGGAATTAAAGTGATATTGGGAAGGGAATGGAGACTGTCTAACATAAGGAAGCACTGAAGAGCCTAGGAATGTTTAGATGATAGAAGAGCAGATTCAAGAGAAAAGCCAATTGTATTCAAATATATAGAGCAATGGTAGGTAGTTGAATAATTAGATTCATTCTATAATGGTCAAGATGACAAATGTAGAATCAATAAATGAAAATTTAAAAGAGGCATTTGACTCAATGTGAAGATTTTCTATTCATCAAAATTGTGATGGGAGAAATCTTAAGCCAAAAACTATCATGTTGGGAAATTTCAACTAGAAATTAAATGACCATGTGTTTAAAGTTGTTCAATACAGCATTCCTTTACTGTGTAGAAGTTTGAGCCTTGTGCAACTTGCACTCTTAAAAACTTTCCAAATATTTAAATTTTCTAAAATTGTTCAACTAATATTTCAATTTCAATTTCAATATTTTTATATATATAATAGTTCTCTAGGACAATCTCCTTCACTTTTATTAAAAAGCAAACCCACGGAAACTATGAATGCGAAGTGAAAGTCAGTACTCTTTTCAACTCCTTTAATGAAAGCAAGGTGAATAATTTTTTAAAAACTTGACATGGCCAACAAGTTTACATTGAAATTATGCAAAGACAAGCCATTTCCAAATAAAACAACCAGTTTTTCTTTAACCAACATGTGCAGCATGCTTTTATTTCACTTAATACAAAAGGTTTTGGCCTCTGCTTAGAAACATTCCTTTTTTTAATTTCTTCCACTTTCTACTTTCCT
>NW_012137191.1:7514366-7514882 GCF_000956105.1 Propithecus coquereli | reverse complement strand
GTCCCATTTGTTTATTTTTGTTGTTGCTGTGATTGCCTTTGGTGTCTTCTTCATGAATTCTTTGCCTAGGCCGATATCTAGAAGAGTTTTTCCAACGTTTTCTTCTAGAATTCTTATGGTTTCGACACACATACAATTTTCGTGAAAAGATAAATTCTGCTTCCATTTTAAAAGTAACATGCCAAGTAGTAGTTTGTCCTGAGACACTGTTGAAAAGGAGAAGTCAGCAAATGTATTTTAAGGTCATAAATCACATTTTCGAAAGTGAAACACTTAACCCTCTCTCAGGGGATGCAAGAGAGTGGAATATAATCTTTCATTTTCATGAATACACCTTGGTTAGTCTTTAAGAATGATTCTGATTTTCAAATATGCAAATATGCCACTGTGAATTTAGGAAGTAAATGGCTGCCACAGTTGAAATTGCAATGCATTCAATGAACCATTTCTAAAATCACCATGATTTAAAAGTTTCTGGAGCATAAAGTAGCTTACCAGAGTATATGTTTTCAAACC
>NW_012137191.1:7498879-7501211 GCF_000956105.1 Propithecus coquereli | reverse complement strand
TTAGAGATAGGCAGGGGCTAGATAAAGTAGGGTCTCCTGGGCCACAAGAAGTTAATTTTTTCCTTCTGAGAACCAAAATGTTATTGGAAGATTTTTGAGCTATGATCTACTTGTGTTGTATCATTCTTGCTATTGTTGTATTGCAAAATGCTGGCAGAGAGCCAAAGTGGAGACAGGCAGCCAGAGACAGTTGGCAAGCCAGAATTGAAGATAGCTTGGGCTAAAGTGGTAGTTAGTGGTTGGGTGATAAGAAATGGTAGGTTTTTGGATGTACTGTATTTTAACATATATTTCTCAGAAATATATACCTGGCATGAGAGCATCTTTTGCTACAAAACAGCTGGTATTTGGCCTTTGTGAAATTAGTTTTTTACAGCATCTCTCAATTTGGGATTTACTAACACAAGGAAAAACTTAAAAAGGTACAGTATCATGCAAGGATGGTGCATGTCTTCAATAGGTCTCAGAACAGCTGTTTGTCATCAATTTAGCTTTTCTTTGACTCTTTTTCTTAGGAAAAAGAGAAATTAGACTAACACTGAAGACATTACAAAAGTGGATAGTTCTAAAGGCAAATGCATTGTATATGGTTTATATATGTGTTCGTGTAAGTCATTTTTATCTTCATTTTTTCTAGTGCCTATACACAAAGAATGATTTGTATTAGCCATAATGCTGGGTAAATAAAATGTCTGACTTGAGAGACCTGCATTTTCTAAAAATGTAAGTACTTTAGCATATAAAGGGAAAAACTTTAATAAAGTAGGCTTGCCTCATTACCATTAGTCAGCTCTAATAGTATTTATATATACTGTACTTGGCAGCAGGTCAATGTACCTCCCTTCATAGGTTGCAGTCAATTTTTGGATTTTGAATTCTCTAATATTGTTAAGTACATAGTATATAATTTTCAGTCTAAATTTCTCAGTATAGCTGAGTATTAATGTTCTCAACAGAAAAACTGCACCTCAATTCTTCATGTGACAGTTTTGTCCAAATGTCCTAACTTTCTATTTGGGAAATATTTCAGATGGACCACAGACATGATGGCTGAACCTATTATAGCAGCCTTATTCCTCTGTCCCATCACTACCAATGGCTATGCAGAAATTTGGAATCTACCTGGTGAAACCAATATATACTGACAATTTGACAGTTGTTTTTCCCTTCTCCAGAAGGAAGTGGATATTTGTCTTGTATTCTCAGAGTTTGGAAAACAATGCAAAATTTACATAACTAGAATTTTTAGAATAAAATGGGAAATTACTTGGCTACCATTGGGATTAGTTATAAATAACAGAATAGTTTGTGAGTGTGTGCTTCCTTCCCAAATTAAATGCAAAAAGGTTTTTTTTTTTCTTTTGTTCCTTGTTTTTTTTTTTTAATTATTGTGGTGGGGGTGGGAGGGTTTAGTTTAAGCTGCAGGATTTCACTTGCCACAGCATCCAGAATGTAAGGGAAATTTAGAAGCAGTTAGAGTTGTCCTCCTTTTCACTTTTTTTGAGATTAATGACTGAGGCTTGATAGAATACAGATTTGTGCTACTGCATTTTGTGAGTGAGTGCCTCCTGTTTACTTAGGCACAATGCACATGGAATTGTGTCAATTTGATTCTTTGCATAAACAATAAGAATAGGAAAAGTGAGTACAACGAAGGAGGAAAGAAAAAGCAGTTGTTGACTTGTCAAACTTCAGCACTGTTGAAGTTGAACGAGCTGTAGTGAAGGAACATGAAGTTACTGAGAGAATAGTGGGACTGGAGTCTAGATTCCTGGACTTCAGCCACAATCCTGACACTCATTAGATTTATGACCTTGGGCAAGCTATTTGCATTCTCTAGGTTTCAGTTTCCTCATTTGTAAAAATGAGGATAAAGACACCTTATCTTGAAGATTTGTGATGAAGTCCTGCCTCTGAAGGAACCTAGCACATATGTAGGGACTATTCCAAAAAGGCTAGTTGAATCTGAGAACTCATTGTTCCTTTATTCCAAGTTGCCTGGCTTCTGCTATATTTTATTATCTTTGAAAGTTTTGGCTTAACTATTTAACAATAATACCTGCAATCAATTCTACAATAGGACAAGATTAAGAAGGAAGGATATTGAATGACCTGTAGATTTATTTTTTCTATCTTCTTTTCCTGAAAATCGCTCCTAAAGATTTGGATAGTGTATGTCTTGTTTTTATTCTTTTGGTGGTGGCCTATACATTAAAAATTATGTTTAAGCCAATTTTAATTATTAATCTTTAAAACTATTGACTTCTGCTATTTTTGTTACAATTACTTGATGCTCCTGATACAGATACTTTTTGTTGCTGTCAAGATTTTT
>NW_012137191.1:7490252-7493009 GCF_000956105.1 Propithecus coquereli | reverse complement strand
TTTTTTTTTTCTTTTGGTGATGATTTACTTTTTCTCCTTTTGTTTCTGCAAGATTGTTACTTCCATCCCCCTTATATTTTCTTTTCCCTTTACTACCATATCTCCCCAAGAGGCACCACCCTTCTTTATTTGTCTTTCTTCCCTGGAAGTAGTTCTCTGAGGCTATCACTTCCATTTTCAATTTCAAGTACTTTCCTATAGTTAGTGTTGTGAATTACCAAGTCTCAGATCAATACTTAGGTATTTGTGTTGAATCTTTTTCCCCCTAGGAGTACCTTTTCTACACTCCATATATCTCCTCTGTTCCTCTTTTCATAGAATCTCTTAATCTACCTCTTCCTTATTCTCCACTCGCTCAGGCATGGAACAGCATTGGGAACTCTGTTGAAACTGGGTGTTTCTTTCTTTACACGTAATTTGAAGTTTTCTGTAATCTCTGTCTTTTAAAGATGCTCAATATTTAGGCCATATGTGATTTTGTTTACTTTCCATGTTTCTCTTATATTTTTTGAGATGGTATGTGAAGATATTCAGGTAGTCACCATTATCCTCCATACATGTATATAGCTTTAAATAAGGTTTCTGAAGTTGAGGCTGTATTAGAAAATACATGTCATCGGTTCCATATGCACTGTCCTAGCAGGACATGTGTCTCAGACTGCAGGTTGATATTCTTCTGAAATATCCATTTCTTTGTATCAGAACAATGGCACTTTATTCTCCTAGAAAACCACCTTCATTTGAATACATTATTATGTTTTGAGAAATATTTTTCATAAATACATAATAGAAATAAATCAGAGTATCTTTAGATTCAACCTTGTAATTCTGCTCTATAATCTGGTCAGTTTATAGTTTAATTGGGTAGCTTTCCAGCTCTTCCTCTCTTTCCATTGGTGTAAAAATTTTAAGGAAATTTAGTGGTTGCGTGTGTGAAAGTTTGGATATAAACAGAATGATGAGATTATTTTCATTATTTGAAGGAATTAGCAAATTACCACCATTAGTAAATATGCCATCAGGTAGTTTCGTCTGGTCAGTTGTCTATTCTCAGTTCTTGGAGTGCTGTTCGCCAAAGAACGACCAGACACACAAAGTAAGGCAAGCATGAGGTGAAGGTTATTGAGGAAAGTAAGATACATTTGCCACAGGCAATGAACAGACCCCCTGTTGTAACAAGAGGGCCCTGATTATGATCTGGGGTCCTATTTTATATTGCCTAGGCTGGGCCCTCCTTGTGGTTCAAACATCACCATCAAACCACTTTGATGGATAATTTGGAGTTACATAATCCTAGTCTTACTGCGCATGCGGATCTCCCGTGAGTCTCTCAGAAAGCCCATTTTAGGGGTTGAACTGCAATGTAGATTTAAGCTAATGACATGATAATTAGCCTTAGGTTGTTCTAGATCACTTTCCACACCCTATTGTGCCTGTGCTGCTTGGCCCACATGCTAGGGAATCCTCTGAATTCTTTTGCAATTGGCTTGCTAAGTTCTGATTGGAAGATTGCTAGAGCATTCCCTCCCCTCTCAGGTGTAGCAATTGCTCAGGGCACCCGCCTTTGTCCCGAGGAGGGCTGGAGGTCCCTCACTGTCTACCTAACAGTTTGGCATAAAAACGTCAAAAAGCTTTGCTTAGATGGACAGTCTGCATCAATGAGTTTAAAAGTGGGAAGTGATATAAATTGATTTGTGCTTTTAAATGATCACTCTGGTTGTTGTGAAGAAAGGAAATTGCTGGGAAACATGATTGAAAAACAGGAAACTGATTAGCAGATTATTGCACTTGGTTTAGAAAAAGATAATCATAGCTTTGATCAGAGTGACACCACTGGTGGTTACTAGGATATAATCTGGTGGAGGATTAATATGAATTATTAATGGATTATTTAGGTAAGTGAGGGAAAGGGAGGAATGGAGGATGACTTCTAGATTTTGGATTTGACCAACTAACTGAACATTGGGAAAAAAGCTAAACAAATTGGAATTTAATGTTGCAGGAATTGTTGCTGATACACTTTAGTGTGGTCTCAAAAGGAGAGAGGAGGAATAAACAAGCTCATGAAAGGAGATTAGTAGGATATTTCCATTTTCTATTGTTATATTTGGCCAAAACTAATGGTTTAGTTTCATAATGTTGTTAGGATCATCAGGGATTCAGCTGATGGCTGAAGAGCAGTTGTCTGAGCTGCTGCATGCAGCAGCCTGTGCACCTCTGCACAGTAGTTTTGTCAGGGAAGTGTTTTCTGAGAAGTGATATTTAAGATTAGACCTGAAAAATCATAGCCAGTCATATGAAGAACCAGGAGAAGAGCCTTTTTAAAAAAATGGGACAGCAACTAAGTTTGGCACATTGGAGGAACAGGAAGAAGGCCAATGTGGCTGAAACATACTAAGCAAAGGGCTGAATGGTTTGAGATGAGGTCAGACAGGTGGGGGACAGCAAGATCACATGTGATGGGAAAGAGCTGGACATTCACACTGTAAATGTAAGGCCATTAGAAAGTTTCAGATGAAGGAAGACTTAATAAGAGGGGGCTTTCAGCGTGAGAGAGCATCCCAGGGTGGAGTAATCCTAGCTCCAACAACCCTGCATCTCCCATCAGTTCTGTTGTCCTCTTCCAAGCATCCTTTCCAAAGAATTGTGGCCCACATGAAAAACTTCAACCTCTCATACCATTTTCAAGTCTATAGTCCAAATGAATCACCACAGTGTCTTTTTCTTTTCATAACTAACTTGATTTATGTCTTATTT
>NW_012137191.1:7485890-7490202 GCF_000956105.1 Propithecus coquereli | reverse complement strand
AAATTAAGATGTCTTTTAAATTATAGTTTTAATTTGATCTTAAAATTTCTAGGGTTTATAATACCTGCCATTAAGCTGATGCACTGATCCCTCTACATAGCTCTTTTTCCTGATTGAGAATCTCTGTTTTACTCTTGAATGTCCTTTTCTCAATTTATTTATATTAATCCATTTCTCAACCACCAGATGTGTATCTTTATAACTTTTTTCCCTTGGGAGGATACATAGATATATTCTTTATGAGACCTACAGTTGAAAATTATATTTTTTTGTCCTTACAAAGAAATGTAAAAATGAATTTCACCAAGGTATGGGCCAGTGAAATCTCAGTGTCAGAATGAGGTACTTTTATTTGCATTCCAGTTAAGATCATCTCTTAAACTAGCTCCTCAAATATTCCACCATTCAGGAACAATTTCTTAGCAGGTACAAAATTTTTGAAAAGTCATAACTACTACAAAATATAAGCAGTTGTCCTCCCACTCCACCAATTTCTGTTTCTCTGAGACACCATTTTCAACTCTTGCTGTTTCTGGTTATAAATTGTAAATTGTATGTTTACAAATGTTCTATCATCTACATGTCATTTTCTAAACATCTAAAGAGCTAAAGATGAAGATTTAACTCCCTTATGTTTCCTTCCAAGTCTCTCACATTCTTCCCCTCCACCTCTTCCAAAACCATCATGAAACTAAAATTTTTACAGAGTAGAGGCTTGTAGTGTTATATAATGACACTTTCTTTGCCAAATGTGATGGTTAATTCTATGTATCAACTTGATTGCGCAACAGAGTGCCCAGATATTTGGTCAAATATTATTCTGGGTGTATCTGTGAGGGTGTTTTTGAATGAGATGAATATTTGAATCAGCAGAGTGAGTAAGATGATGGCTGTCATACAATCAGTTTAAGGCCTGACTAGAACAAAATGGTTGAACCTCCCACCAGTAAGTGGGAACTTCCCTTTAACTGTTTTAGAGCTGGGAAATTGGTCTCAAACAGAAATATTGGCTCTTCTTGGGTCTCAAGCCTATTGGCTTTTGGAATAGAATTTATACCATTGGCTGGTTCTCAGAACTGTGAGAAATAAATTTCTGTTGTGTATAATTTACCCAATCTATGGCACTTTGTTAGAGTAGCCAAATGAACCAAAGCAGTAGTTATGAACATGGGTGTACAAATATCTCTTTGAGATCCTATTTTCAATTCTTTTGGATATATACCCAGAAGTAAAATTGCTGGATCATATGGTAATCCTATTTTTAATTTTCTGAGGAACCACTATACTTTTTCCATAGTGGCTATGCTGTTTTACATTCTCACCAGCAGTGCACAAGGGTTCCAATTTTTTCATATCTTTGTCAACACTTGCTATTTTCTGTGTTTTCTTTTTATATAGCCATCCTAATGGGTGTGAGGTGTCTTTATATCTTTTATGGAAATTATTACCTTTTATGGAAATTATTCTGTTGTCTACCAGAGACAATTTTGATAAACTGTATTATTATAATAACTTATTCACTTTATATTTTCAATTTTTAACACATATGCACAAAATTAGCTTCTATATGGTAAATATATTTCCCCTATGTATATTAATAGTGATTGCTTCAATGCCATTTCTTTTCCCTTTATTTTTATTCAATTAACTAGGATTTTGTCTATTTTGTTGACTTTTTTAAAGAACCAGAATTTTGATTTACTATGATAGAATATTTTCTGTTTTCTACCTCATTACTCTCTGTTTTTATTAATGTCTCTATTATTTTCTTCTTTGTGCTTGTTTTGGCCTACTTTTTTGAGCTTTTGAGTGGAGGATTTATTTATTTATTTATTTGCTCTTCATCTATCATTCTATTGATATGTATGCAGCAAGAGTGGGCAAACTATTTTTTGTAAAGGCTCTATTAATAGTATGTATTTTAGGGTTTATGGGCCGTGTAGTCAGTCACAACTACTCAATTCTGCAATTGTGCAAAAAGTTACAGAATATACATAAATGAATACATTAGACTATTTTTGCAGGCCATAGAAAACAGGCAGTGGGTTGGATTTGGCCACTGTGGTGGACTGTGTTTCCTGACCACTTATAGATGTTTACAGCTATGAATTCCCTGACTTTTGCTTTAAATATATCTCACAGATTCTAATAGGTAGTGTTTTTATCATTCTTTCTTCAGAAATTTTGCAATTTCTGTTTGTATATCCTCTTCTGCTGAAGTTATTTAATAGATGGTTTTTCATTTGTGTGTAAAAGCCATTTCCATTTTAATTTCTAGTTGCTTTACATTGTGATTAGACCATGTTATTGTAATTGTTTCTAACTTATAAAAGTTACAGATGTCTTCTTTGTAATCTAACCTATGATTACTTTTTGTGATTAGTCCATGTGTACTTGAGAAGAAAGTATATTCTCCCTATCATTTCGTAGTGTAGTATTTGATGTATGCCCATAAGATCTATATTGTTAATTGTTAATTATATACTTTTTAACCCATTCTTTTATTTTACCTGTGTTATACTGACAGCAATATATTAAAATCTCATGTTTTCAGTGTTTTAATTTTATTTTATATCTCCTGTAGTTTTAAATAAGTGGTTATAGTATTATTTGGTGCATAGATATTCATAGCTTTTATATCTTCATTTTTTAATTGTGGCTTTTAGCATTTTAAAGTGCCCTTTTTCTCATTTAATACTTTTTGGCCTGAATTTTACTTTAATGTCAGAAACACAATTCCTGCTTCCTTATTATTCCCATTTGTTGAGTGTATCTTTGCCAATGCCTTTATTTTTTGTATTTTTGAGTTACTATGTTATGTGTGTCTCTTGTACACAATGGAGAGTTGGGTTTCATTTATGAGCCAATTTGAAAACTATTTTCCTTTAGTAGGTGAGTGAAACCTATTCATACTTACTGAGATGATTGTTATGTTGGCTTCTGTCATATTGTTATAATTACTGTGTCTATTATGTTATATTTACTGTGTGTCTGTGTATATTTATTGAGTTTTCTTTCCTTTATTTGAAAATTTGTTTTTTGTATTCTTACTTGATTTTTATCTATGTAGTTTGTGATTATAAATGGTATTCTTTGACTCCCACCTCTACCTTTAGAACAATTAATGATCTTATTCTACTTTCTACTTTCTCTCTCTTTTCTCCTTCCATTTATTAGTTGCATTCTTTCTACTTTGCCAGAATATGTAATGCTTGCGTACTATTTTTTTGCCCATGATTCTACTTTGTATTATTCTTAGTTCTACAATCAAACATATGAAATGCTCACCTTCGGTCCTTTTGTATAAGCTTCGCCAATCATCTTTTGTTCTGAGTAAGTTTATCCTATAATAAACTAGTCATGAAGAACTCATGGAAACAATGCACTTTGAGTTCCTTTACATTCACAACTATTTATTTTTATAGGTTCAATACTTGAAGGGTTATTTGGCTGCATGTAAAATCTCAGGCTCAAGCTTTCCCTGGGTTTTTAAAAATGCAGTTATTTAAAAAAATGTGATCTTGCTTTTTATGTTGCTCTTGAAAAGTCTGGCACCAGTCCATTTTTTATTTGTATAATTTTATGTTTTGTCTGGGGATCCTGATGATTTTGTTTTTGTCTTTAAAACTTAATAGTTTTATTAGGATATGTCTCAGAGTTACTGTTTTACATTGGTTTTTCCCAGGTACAGAATCAGCTCTGTAGCTTTAAATTAAAGTTTTCTTTTGAAAGTTTTGTTAGATTACAGTTTTAAATATTTCTGTTTGTTTTGTTTTCTCTCCTAGCACTGTAATTACATGTGTGTTCGATCTTCTTTGCCTGTCTTCTATTTTTATCCACTGTCTCTCTAAACATTTTTATTTCTTTATCTCATTCTATTTTCATGGTTCTTTTCTTTTCTTTCTTCAATGCCCCTTATTAAACTTTTACTTAAATCTATTATCCCTTGAGCATTTTGTAATTTACTCTTCTTTTCTGAGATGGTTTATCTTTTTCTTAAATTTTTTCCCTGAATTCACTAAACTCTTGTTGCTTTCTTTCTGTGAGAATTTTGTTATGGTGGCGGTTATTGTTTTTAGATCATTTCTATTTTTGTTTTTTTGGATTTTTGACTTTTAATTTTTCAAAAGATATCTTCAAATTCTTGTTTGAGGATTTTAAATTCAGATTCAAGTGTTACGTTATAGATTGCTCCTGCATATGGCTTATTTTATTCTTTTTTGAGGAGAACTTTTCTCAATTGAAATTGTTGATGCACATCTTCTGTTTTCTTCTTTCAATACCTTGTGTAAAATTTATTTGATTTTTTTTT
>NW_012137191.1:7459505-7476855 GCF_000956105.1 Propithecus coquereli | reverse complement strand
CTAGGAATGTCATCATGTATCCTTATTTTCCTGGACACTGAAAATTTTTCCTTTAGGGTCCACCTAAATGTCATCTCTACTTCCTTCTCTTTTCCCAGGTACATTAAGGTGCTGTTTTCATAACACTCCTTTATAACTCATACTGAGGTAATTAGTTCAGTTTTGAAGATTTTGAATTTGATATGATTGTGAATCAACTAAGTAGATATATTTACTGGAGAAATAGATGTATGAGTCTGCAGTGCAGAGTATATCCAAGGTTGGATTTAGAAAAATCATCTTATAGGAGAAAGTTGGAACCAGAAGAATTTGTAATATCACAGAAAAGATGAAGTGATAAGCGAATCAAAATCTAAACAATTTTTAATAAAATTATCATTTAAAGATAGATTGAAAAAGGTCCTTCAGGGAAGGAGCTTTAGAGTTTTTAGAAAACTAAGAAAAAAATCAGGAGAGAACTGAAAGTGAGGTGAGGGCCACCTGTGAAGATTACAGTAGAAATTTTTCACTTCTCAGGGTCTCTTACTGTAATTATGGGGAAATGCAGGGTTAGAGTGATTTTCTATGACAAAAACTTGAACATATATTTATAATAAAGGGAAATCTGTAGAGAAATGGACATTGGAAATACAAAGGAATACCAAATCAAAAACAATAATTGTTTTTTTTAAAAAGCAACAGGAGAATAAGGGTGGAGAAAAAACTATCTTCTTGGTTATAACTGCAACTCAGCAGCCTTCAGTTGGGACAGGCATAAAAAGTCAGGGAAAATTTGCAAAGTTACAAGAGCCTAGTAAACTAATATCAAATAATAAATTTTCAATCTTAGTGGATTTCTTTCCAACTATTATGTCTCCTAGTTTTTCACACCTTCTTTAATGAGCATATATGATTTATTACATTATGTTGGGTTACTTAGGAAACAAACTCTAAGGTGTGTGTGTCAAAAATTTATTGGGGAAAGTATCCACTACAGGAATACCTTCCTTTTTGCCCTTAAGCATAGTTATTATAACAGTTTTAAAATCCCTGCCTAAAATTCTGAAATTCCAATATCTGACTTTTCTGTTGAGTATGGAGCATGAATCACATTTTCCTGGTTTTTTTTGTTTGTTTATTTATTTGTTTTTGCAGGGTGTGTGTGAAATGGAGAAGGGAAGCAGGTACATCTAATAATTTTAAATTATGTCCTGGACATTGTTATCATGCATTCTTGATTCTTGTGTGTGTGTGTGTGTGTATGTGTGTGCATTTTGAAGAATATTAATATGTTTTGTTTATTTGTTTTAGGAGACAGTTAACTTGGCTGTGCTCAAACTCTAAACTGTCTCCCCTTGGGTGGGCAGCAGCTGAAATCTGCTAAATTCTTGGACCAGTTTCTTATAGCTACTGTAACAAATTACCACCACAATGGAATAACAAAAATTTATTCTCTCACTTTAAATAATAAAATGGCCTAAAACAACAAAAATTTACTCTATCACATCTGGAGACTCCAAAGTCCAAATTAGTATTGCTGGGCCAACAATAAAGCGTTAGCAGGGCTGCACATCCTTTAGAAACTCTAGAAGAGAATCTGTTCATTGCTTCTTCCAGTTTTTGGTGGCTGCTGGGATTCCTTGGCATATGGTTGCATCACTGCAAACTTTAAAGCCAGCATCTTCAAATCTCTCTCGGCTGTGTCTTCATATCACCTTCTGCTCTGTGTAGCAAAATCTCCCTCCTACTTAAAAGGATACATGTGATTGCGTTTATAGCAATCCCAGCTGGATAATCCAGGATAATCTTCCCATCTCAAGAGCTTTAACTTAATCACTACATAGACAGTCACATAAGGTAACATTCACAGGTTCCAGGGATTGGGGAGGGGGGCATTATATAGCCCACTGCAGTTCTTTTAGCCTTATGTGAGCCGATTGGAGTTTGCTCTATTTTTACATAGTTCAAAAGTCAGTTTAAGATTTGGATAGAGTTTATGTTTTAAATTGAGCATTCTCCCTTTCAGGATGTCTACTTTCTAAGATTGGCCTGTCTCACTTTCTTTCTTCTGTCATCATCCTGAATTCTGTTCCCTGAAAGGTTGTGCCTTTTTTGTTATTGTTGTATGTTGAGATCTAGCCGTAATGTTTGGAATCTACTAGAGCCTGTCCTCGAGACCAAAAACTGTATGAAATAGGAAACTAACTCCCGCCATTTCCTTTTCCGTGTATGTTGACTTTAGTTTCTGACTGATTTTGGTTGTTCCCCAGTGCCCTCAAGTAGGTTTATTTTTATTTTTTCCAGAGTTTATAGTTTTAACCTCTGGGGTAGAAGGTTCAACAGTAGCTACTCCTCTATTCCTGAAAGCTGAACCTCCATATTCTTTTTAAGAGTACATAGGGCATTTATAAGAAATGCAAATTTTGGATTATAAACAAAACCTTAACAAATCACAAAAGTTTGAAATCCTTTTAGAGTATTTTTTCTGGCAGAAGAAATTAAACTAAAATTCCAAAACAAAAAGATAAATAGAAAAATCCTAAATGACTATAAAACAGTGTACTTTTAAATAATCTGTTAAAAAACAGATTAGAAAATATTTGAACCAAATGATACTAGAACTATGACATATTAAAACTCATTAGATGTATTAAAGCACTACCTAGAGAAAATATTATAGCCTTAAAGCCAAATATTTGAAAAGAAAAACACTGAAATATCAATGATGTATATTTCCATCTCAAGAAGAGAGAAAAGGAATACCAAATCAAAATTAAGAAAGTAAAAAGAAAGAAATAACAGAGGTAAGAGCAGAAATCAATAAAATAGAAAACAAGCATACAGTAGAGGGAAACAACAAAGCCAAATTAATATTTAAAGTGATTAATAAAATTTGTAAACACTGTGGAACACTGACAAGGAAAAAGCCCATAATTTATTGATAAGCAGGAGTAAAAATTATATTATAAATACAAATCAATAGACATTAAACATAATAAGGGGATATTATGAATAACTTTAGTCTAACGAATTTGAAAATTTGGATGAAATGGGCAAATTCCGCTGTTCCTCTCCCCTTGCTCCTCTCAGTCATTTTGCAGGGCCAGGATGTGTATTTGGGTAGATGACCTTGGATAAAGACATTCACACCATATTCTCAGTAAATAGTTTTGAATATGAATGAGTATTGTTTAACTTTGCCCCTCATTTTATGGCATGGGAAACTATCCTCATAGCTAGTTATTAGTCAAGAATAGAACAAAGGTGCTATGGTTTGAATGTGTTCTCAAAGCTCATGTGTTGGAAACTTGATCCCCAATGCAGCAGTGTTAAGAGGTGGAACCTTTAAGAGGTGATTAGGCCCTGAGGGCTCTGCCCTCCTGAATAGATTAATATGCTTATGGGGAGGGAGAGAGAGAGAGGGGTCAGGGATTAGTTATAAAAGAGTAAGTTCTGCCCTCTACCTTCTCTCCCCTTCTCTCTCTATCACGGGATGACATAGCAGAAGGCCCTCGCCAGATGCCAGCCCCTTGATCCTGGACTTCCCAGCCTCCAGAACTGTGAGGAAATAATTTTTTTTCTTTATAAATTACCCAGTCTCAGGTATTCTGTTATAGCAGCACAAAACAGACTAAGACAAAAGGTCTTCTAACATCTGGTCGAATGTCCACTCCAGATGCTGAAGGTATTTATTATTTCAAAGAGCTATTCAGAAAATAGGATTTTCAATGTCTATAATGAGAATTGGTAATAAAGGGAAAGGACATATTAATTAAGGTTGAGAGTGGGAGTTCGCTAATAATATCTGACTGCTGACTCTCCATGAATAACAGAGACTAAAGCTACAATTTAACAACTGAATTGAGTATTGGCTTCTCCACATGAATTCTACCAGTTGAAAGAATTTGGAGGACATATTGGCTACGAACTAAGGAGTAACACGTCCTTTTGTTACATTATACGTTGATTCCTATTATACAAATGGGCAATATAAAAGAGAAATCAGTTGGCTGTATTGTGAAACAATGGAATCTGTGTGAAGGTATCTTTGCACTATTAGTAGGTGGCTTTTTCTGTAAATTTCCCCTTTTGGTGCATAGCAGTCACTGCCCAAACAAAAGGAATTCTAATCTTACTCTTAATCCCCAGAAAGACTGTTGTGTCTCCGCGTGAGTAGCAAGTTGCTGTCATTGACTATAGTTCCAGTATTTAGTGTTCAAAAACTATTTTCCCAGCCTCACCTTCCCACCACATGGTTCTGACGTGTGTGTGTGTGTGTGTGTGTGTGTGTGTGTGTGTGTGTGTGTGTACGTGCGCATGCTCACCGCACTGCCGTTCCTTTGCCTGCGCTCGCAATTGGCAATGTAAAAGCTAGGTCAGTGGGCTGATGTGATTTTTGAGATGCTGCAGGCTGGGTTTAGCATGACTCTCTTCAAATCAGAAGTCAGAGGCTTCGTTGCTTTTCTGCTGTGTTAAGAGAAGCTTGAAATTTTAATTGGAAAAGCTCCCATTTCCTTACTCTCCCCCTTCTTTGCCACATCGGGCTCTGTTAGCAACTGTTCTCCTGGGAAGCTTGAAAGTGAGGAAACGGTGGGTGGAGCAGAGGAGAAAGAAAGGGGATGCATGCTGTGGAAAGCTGTACTGTTGCTGTAGTTTCCTCTCCTCTCACTGAGATTTAATCACTAGTTGGAGGAAATTGTCATGTTTGGAGAAGGAGGGACAGCGCAGTGTGGGAGAAGGAGGGGATGACAGGAGATGCCAGATTAGAGGAATCCAGATTATTATTTCTGTAATTCCCTCCTTCTTCACATTAGGGACAAGAAGTGCCAGAGGCCACCTGCTGAGCTGGCTACCCATTTCGCAACAGCTCTCTTCATACCTCAGCATCGGTGCCAATTACTCTGATCCCAGTCTGATGAGACAGAAACCAAACTTCCAAGCAAATAGAATCTCAGCTACTGATAAGCTCTAATTTCTAGTTAAAATGGCATACTTTCATATAGTTTTATAGATGCTGGAAAGATGAGTACACCAATCTGGTCAGTCTTGAAAACTTGAAAAGCCTGGGTGGTTACAGGAGGAAAAAGGGCAGGAACTCTGCTGGAAGAGATACCAGAAACAGCTCTTGTTCATGTGATTGAAAAAAGTCATGAATGACTAGTCTCAAGATCTGGAGTCTAGACGCAGCTTTCCCCCTAACTAGATACATGAACTTAGGCAAATTACATCCCTCCTTCAGAGAATGATGAGTAGAACTTGATGATTTCTAAGATTCTTCAAACTTGCATATTTTATAAACCATATATTCATCAAAAAGTATATATTGGATATCTTCTCTATTCCAAGTATTAGGTACACAACTATTATTCACGTATTTTTTATTACATTTGTTACCTTTGTTTTTGAAAGAACACATTTCTCCTTGGCTACTTCAGTTTCCTCAATTGTGAAATGGGGCTGATGATGATTCTCCTACCTATTTAAGAACACAGAGCAGGATTATATCAAAAGGGGATTTGGAAGTTCTAAAATGCTGTGCATCAGATACCCTTGATATATTTAATACGTATTCCAGGAACAATGTACAGGTTTGCTGTCTGAGATAATAACTAACAACTGGAAGCAGTCTGTTTCACCTGAAAATACGTGAGGTACCTGATCCAGATAGATATTATTCAAATATTATTCTAGAGTTGTGTGTGCATGCACATACACACAGAGCTGCTGATTAGATCAGTGAGCACACAAAGTAACATTGACTGCTTAAAGAATAAAGAATGTGTTCCACGACAGTGTGTCTATCTTCTTCATCACTATAATAGTAATATTTGTTGAAGGAATGATGAGTTAGGAAATGAAAGAATGCAGACAGCAGTGATTTCTTTCATATTCTTTTCATTTCCAATTTGAATTTCTGTGCTACCCTCAATGTTCCATTTTTTTCTTTAATATTCTGTCTTCTCCTCTGCTTAAATCTAGAGGAGGGTGTGCGGGAGCTCCTTTTGACTTGAAATAATCTATGCTTACAAATCAAAAGATGTTAGTGTTGAAAATACACATTGCCTAAGATATTTTACTATTTTAATTGCTTCCTGAGCCCATCTTTAACAAGTTCAAAGTATTATTCTTGTTTCGTTCCATAGTGCCTAACATGGGGTGTGGCACAGAATAAGTGCTCAGTAATTCATGAATGATTTGTCCAGTGCAATGGAGTAACTGGTGTGAGTACCTGAGGTAGAGGTGTGGAACTAATGGGAGTATTATGGGGAACCATGACTCAGGGCGTTTTGAAACTTGCCATTACATTTTTAGTCATTCCCATTCAGTAGGAAGGGGATTCTCACCACACAAATCATGTTTGTTGTTCACTGTAAATGATCTTGAGGGTTTCTTCTCACTTTAAAATGCATTGATTTATGGCACTGGACTAAGACATCCAGATTTTACTTGTGGTCTTTCTATCATGCTCCTCATTTAAGGAGTCCCTTGGTCCCATGGCTTCCAGATTCCACCCGGGTAAATGGCAGAGATGGCAAATGGGCACGACGTTATTTCACCCTATCCACTTTACCCAAAAGGCACCCTTGGGATCACCTAGGTTTGGGGTCCTTACACGCCCTTCTTAGAGTTGGACTAATGCCTGCAGAAAGGTAACAGATTGGTTAATTTTCAGTCTGGTGGCAATTATTTTAAAACTTTTGTCACCAACTGAACTGCCCAAGGCAAGTCCCTTATGCAGGTTGATCTCAATTTCTTTCCTTTACTCTTTCATGAGAGGTTATTATTCTGTACTTTCCCATTAAAGCACTGTTCCTACCAGGGGATGTTTTGGAGGTTTTCTGTGCTACAGAATAAGCAGTTCAATCTTTTCCCTACAAACAAAACAAAAACTGCCATGTTACATTTGGGCAAAAACGGAAACTTGAAACAAAGCCCCCACATCTTTCTATTTTGTGATTTTTTTCCCCCACATATTGTTCTATTTTTTAACCGAAGTTCATGTTTCTCTATCCAGACACTGCCCCTGATATTTGTGCCTGACAAATCTCCCAGAGCAGATGGTCTCTTCAGGGAAGCTCAGGAAAGTGTTGCGTGCCTGGTTATGCCTGGCCCCTCCCTCCCTCGTGGGACCTCAAATGACAAGTTATCAAACCAATTTCCCTCCTCTTAGGGGCCCTCGATCCAGTAGCAGCAGGTTTTGGTTTCTGGGACTGCAGACACCCTTTGCAGTTGGGGCTTAGCAGCTACCTCAGTCCGCAGTCGGCGCCGGCCCTGGGGTGAGAGTGATAGCCCCCCTGCCCAATCAGAAACGCAGGTTTCTCGGCGGTCCCCGCCCCGCTTCCCCTGCTGCCCCAATAACCGCGCTAAAAGGCCGGCTCCGGCTGTCAAGCAGCGAGGGTGGGCTCCGCTGAGGCGAGGAGGGGCGCGGGGTGGGGAGATGCGCTCCCAGGTGTTTGCAGCAGAAGTGGGAAACCTGTAGGGTATGGTCCAGCTGTGCGGCGCCGAGGCGAGCAGGAGCAGGGAACAGGTAGGAGGAAGGACTTTTCCTTTGCAGATAAAATAAAGAATGCGTATTTCCATGCTGTTGCGTCCCTTCCCCTTCCCCTTCCCCCAGCCTCGCCCCGCCCTCGTCTCCCCCAAATCTCCTGTGGTTGCTGCAGCTCTCGTCGTGAAGTGCGGCGCGGAAAGCACCCGGGCGGAGGTTGCCAGGGTGCTGGGAAGGGGGGTGTAGGATGCTGGAGCCCGGGGGCAACGGGCGGGGAAGTGCCCTAGGAGAGGGGACCGAGCCCCGGAGCTGGGTCTCGTCAACTTTCCCTTCCCAGGCTGCGGCCGCCCGCGCCGGTGACTCGCCCAAGGGATGCCATGTCGACCAGGCAGGGCAGGGGCCGGGAAGCAGACGTGTCAGCAGCCCCCCGCCCGCAGGGCTTCGTACAGCGCCAGGAGCTCTGCTCCGCACGCCTGTCCGTACCTACTCATCTCTACCATCCCGCGGTCTAGACTCTGGCACATCCCTGAGAAAACTGGGAATGGTTGCGGTGAGAGGAAGAAGGGACTTGTCTGTGCTCTGGCCCTTCTGTTAAGATCTAGCTCCCTTCGGGAGTGGGGGCGTGGGGAGAAAATCCCCGCAACTCGAAGGGCATTTTCCGGTTAATTCCGTCTCTATTGAGAAGGCACTGGCCCTTCTCCCCATCTGCGGCAGACTGAGGAGAGGAGAGAGCGAAGGCTTTGCCTCTTCTCTCCTGGCTTGGCGTCGTCTGTTGGGGACCACCTTCTCACCTAGTTTCTGGAAGGTAGATTTGGCCTCAGGGATTCCCAGGGAGTCAAGTGATTGTGCCGGGATGGGCTCCCGGTGGCTGCGAAGCAGCCTCCCCGGGTGACCGCATCTGGGTAGTAGGTGTTCGCCCAGTGCCGGTTCCTGATGGAGTCAGATTGTTGGAAGCAGTAGGCAGGAGAATGCAGAGAAATCAGACGTTGCATCACTCTTGGGAACTGATGCCACCCTGCTTTGAAAATTCCTGAAAAATTGGATGATGGGAAGGAGGGTGGGGGCAGAGCTGCAACCTTTTCTCATTTTTTCACGCCAAAACGAGCACAGACATTTGTACGTGTGTGCTTGTGTGTGCACATCTCCAAGGTGGAGCTATATATAGCTCCTGCATACCCAGCCCGGTTTCCTTGCTGCTGAGCCGACTGCCTTGGCCTTGGGAAGCAATCTGGAAGCACTGGGTGGGAGGGGCAAAAGGGAATCAAATTCTCCATTGAGGGAGAAGCCGGAGAAGAAGAGGCACTGAGGCTGCTGAAACCCTGTAGGAAATAATGTTTTTGTAACTCATATAAAGATCAATATTTTCAAATATTATTTCGAATACATCCTTAGAGTGCTATCTGATCTTTAGCCATTTCTCTGCATTTTTCAGCTTCACAGGGTACATACACATGAACCTTACCAGCCTAAAGTGTAATACACATCAAATAAATACAATATCTGGGATATTTTATTAAACTCATCAAAGCATAATGGTTTGGTTATGCCTGTACCTTAGTTATTTGGTAGTAAATTTATCTGGGCAGTAACTTTTAGGTAGCAACATTTGGGGATCTGGAAATGGATCCAACCACTTTCCAGGATGAAGAACTAAGGAACTGTTAGAACCTTTGAGGGGTAGATTTGATATATTTCTTTGTACAGATTTTGCTTCTGGACCTTATATTTATATTTGTACTTCTATTGCATATCATATCTATTTGTATCACATGGATTTTCTTTTATAGATGTCTGTAGATTTATTTTTCCTATTGCCTGGAATTATTTGTTCCTGATGATAACCTTTCCATTTTCACAGACGAGAAAACTAAGATTCAGGGGACACAAGTAATTTGTAAGAGTCTTCCAAAAATTTCAATTCTAACATTCCAACAACCTACTGTGTAGTTATACGGCATAGCAGTTTCCCCTCAAATAGAATATTTTTCAGCTTCCCACAATTTTTGGTCCTGGTAAAATAATTTACTCAGTGTTGATATCAGGAACAATATAAGCCAAGGTTATTCAGTTCTAGTGTGACATGTGTCACTACAAAATTTAATTCTGAGTTTTCAGAATACAATTCTAACTTGCTAAGTCATTTCGAAGATGAGTGATTTAATCTACCAAGCTAACTATCACAGGTTGTGGGAACTGGCTTTTAATTTTGGTTCTGCAACTTCTTGATTACATGATTTGGGGCAAGTTAATTAAACTCTTGACATTTCAGTTTCCTTGTCTTTAAAAGAAGAGTCATAGCACTGAATTTTCCAGTTGCTGTAAGGGTTCAATAAAATGTGTGTATGTTTCCATCACTAGGGTGGATTTATAGTGAGTCATTAACAAATAGGGCTAATGTTATAATTAATTATAACATTACATTGGTATGTATCAACTAAATAAATTTTTAAAATGCTATCACCCGTCTCTGGAATCTCTAGCAGATTGCTTTCATTTGGATACCTAATTATACTCAGTCTTATTTTGTTGCTTAATCTTTATTTATATGTTTGTATGTCTGAATTGTGTTCTAATTAGATAGGAAGTACTTTATGGAAAAAGACTACAACCTATATTTTTGTATATCCTACCACATTGAACACAGTTCTCAGTAGCCTTAAAGATTCTTGTGCAGGAAGCATTACCATAAGAAATGGGATGTGTGCTGCAATGATTTGGGGACAATCTATTTATTGACAGAAGGCTATGCATTAGGAAGTACATTTGGAAACTTCCTTTGGCTTCATTATCCTCTCTGTGAAGAGGAGTGGTTGACATGAGGTGTTTCTATAGTCTTCCAAAGAATGATTTACTTTTCCAATAGCGGTTATGACTATGTTCTGGTTATTCTATATATTCTCTTGTACCTTATGCCTCTTGAGAACAACTAGAGACCGAGTTGAAAGGTAGACAATTCATATTTCCCTATTCAAAACATGCCATGTAATTGCCTTATTAAAAAATCAACAAACTGTCCCATTTCTGTCTATCCGTACATGTAAATTTGCTTTGTCTGCATTATATAACAGAACGTGTTCTAAGTCACCAGTGAGCTCCTCCTCTTCAACTTCAAAGTTTGTTTTCTTTTCATTGGTGTATTGCTCATTGTTTTCCCCTTCTGACCTGCCATTTTCCATATTGTTCATCTCCTCCTTGAAATTCTACTCCTTGATACCATAATGCTCTAATGTCACAATTTTTTCTTACTTTTTCTCATCTTCCTTTTTTGTCTCCCTCTTATCTCCTCTTTCTGCTTCTTGCTTCAAGTATATCCCCCAAATTGATGACAATTTATTTTATTGGAAATAATATTCTCCTTCTGAATTTCATTCCTAATCTCTCCCACATTAGCCAAATACTACCTGGTGGCTGAGAATGCAGGCTTTGGGAGAAAGCCTACACGTGTTAGTATTTATATATACCATGGTGCACGTAAATGAACATCAGCAAGTCAGCTGGGGATTATGATAGCCCTTGTATAAGAGTTGTGTGTGTTTTTTAAATATTAAGGGAGATAATGCACGTAAAATGTTCAAAACAGGGCTTGGACCATAGTAATTACTCATAAATAATAGCTATTAGTCGTAGACATACTGTTTAGAGCAGTGATAATGTACATAGTGAAAACTGGTTTTACTTTTTTCCCCACCAATAGGCATGACTCCTAAACTGGCTTTTAGCAATGGATACTATAACTTTCTAGGCTTTCTGGTTTGTGGTTAGTTATTTCTTAAGATTTCCTTTCCTCTACGTCCAAGTTTCTTACCATCCATTTAGTAATTAATTTGTACATTTTGATTCTCAACTCTAATTTGTGTCTTTCTCTGCTTTCCCCAGTGCCAGTTTCATCTGTCATTGCGTGCCTGGATTAGTGTAGTAGGCAATTTATCAAATCCCCCAGTGTATAAATCTCTCTGCTTTAATCTAAGACACCACATATTATTATCGGTATAATGTATTTTCGATTTTCATTGTTGATTCTACTTTACTTTGAAACTTTCACTGTACTTTAGTTCAAATCTTGAAGAGCACTGACTTGGAGCAAGACAAATTTGGGTTCAACTCTTGACAATAGGACTTATCAGTTGTGTGACCTTGGAAATGTAGCAGAAGGAGGATGGGGCAATATTTCACTTTTGTTGTATGAATGACCTATGGTGCAAAATTGCATTGAAATTTATACGAATATCTATTTAATTATAAATTGAAAATAACATTTTTATTATTGTAAGGAAATACAGAACTGTTAAAGAAAAATTGCCAATAAAAAAAATTCCACCATACAGAAGATTCTTATTTCTATGAATATACATAGGTATTTTCAATTTCCATATTTGAGTTTATACTGAATATTCATTTTTGTATTTAGGTTTTTTTAACTTAACATCATACCATAAACATTCATTCATTTCATGTCATATTCTTATTAACCATGTTTTTTATGGCTGTCAATATGCTATACAGATAGATAGAACAGATAGATAGAACCCTTGCTTCCAGTTTTTCACAGTTATGAAAATGAACATAAATATACATTAATATTTTCATTTCTCACAATTTCTTTATGATATAGAAGTTATCAAGGCAAAAGTATAAATACTTCTAGCCTCCTAACACTTACTGTCAAATCGCTCCTCAAAAAGTTTATGCAGATTTATATTGTACCAGCAGGTGTACCCCTTTGGCCATATGCTTATCAACACTTGGTATTATGGTTTAAAAAATTGTAATCATTTTGATAGTAGAAATTTTGTATGTAGTTATTCTTGTGAGTTGTGCTGTGTTACTATGATTTTGGATGAGTTCAAGAAATGTGATCATATTTATTAGCTCTTTGCATTTCTTAATTTGTGAATTTCATTTGACTATATTGGAGTGTCCGTATTTTCTTCATGTAATAGGAAATCTGTGGTATATAGCAAAAATTTTCCTCACCTTGTTTTGTGCCTTTTTAAAAATGTTTTCTGACACACAGAAATTTATACTTTACTGTAATTTGTAAATCTATTTGTGGTAGTATCTCTTATTGCTTTATGGCTCAGAAAACTTTCTGCCATCTTACAAAGAATTGAATATAAAAACACACATATGAGGGTACTATTGCTGAACTTCTTTTCTCTCTTGAAGTGAAATTTGGCTTATGTATATCATGGGTATGTCCTAGTGTGAAATGGCTCCTGGGGACATATAAAGTACACCCTCAGTCTATTAAGATACCATTATTCTTTGTGCGGCTCTCCCATGAAGTGAATAGTACCTTAATTCTTTCTGAGCTACTCTGTCCATTTCAAAAGTGCCACAGGGAAAAATGCACTATGGAAGATATTAATGACCAGGTTACTCAGCCAGAGCAGCTCACATTGTTTGCACAATTATCTGAATGACTCAGGCACTAAATCTGCTTCTCCTAGGATTATCCAGATGGTCTTTAATTCACTGGGTAATTGCTCACCCCTGTTCTTGATTTTGATGGTGTAGGCCTGAGTGTGTCATCATTTTTCCTGCACTGTTTTGCTACTGCTCTCTCAATGCTTAGAGTTAGTAGCATTATTTTCTTTTATGAGAAGCAGGTTGCCTGGTCCCTAAGAGCATAGGTGTTAAGAGTTAGGCAGAGCTTTATACAAAACCCAGCTCAGCCAGTTAAATAGCTGTGTGATTTGAGGCAAATCACTTAAAGACTTTGTTTTCTGTGTAAGAAACAGAGATATTCAGAGGTCAGAGTCCCTGTTTCAGTCCCCTCTCTTGTAGTCCCCTTCTCCTAAGTACATTCTGTAATACAAACTGTAACCATAGTTTTCTTTCTAAAACCAATCTTATTATATACTTCCTTTTTTCTATAATAAGATGTCTGAAATCCTTTGTATTGCATCTACAGTCCTTTATTAAATGGTCCCTGTAACTTCTCTAAATTTATTTTCTCATTACCCAAATCTCTTTCATCTTTGGTCTCCCATAATTCCAATCACACTGAACTGTTTGCCTTTCCCATAATGCATCATGTTTTCTCCTCTCTCCCAACACTGCCTCCCATGTTCTCCATGTTCTATTCTCTGCCATAAGTAACTTGTTTCCTTGATTGCCTTGTAACTGACCTGTCTAACCTCTTCATGCCTTGGGCCAGGTGCCACCATTTCCAGAAGAACTTCCTGGAGTTTTCAGTCTTGAGTTTTGAGCCCTTATTCAGTGCTTCCATTACAACCTGTTTATATCCCTGCCATAGCACTTACCATTACTACATTGTAACTGATTGTTTTCTTGTATGTTACCCACAATGCAAGCCCTTGAGGATAGAGACCACACCTTATTCTTCTTTGTGGCCGATGAAAGACCTGACATATAGACCTGATAGACAATAAATATTTTCTGAAGAAATGAATAAAAGAAGGTTAAGTCTAGTTTTTAGGATTTCAACAAGTGAGGGATTCATATCTTTATCTTGTAAACCAATCAATAAAAACTAGAAGCTATGTCAATCTTCACAATATTTCAAAAATTAACATCTTGGTTTTGCTGATTTATGCAGTATAAATAAAACAGAGTTTTTAAATGATGAATTTTGTAATGAAAAGCCATGCTAGGACATCCAATAATTACAAAATGCTAAATCAGTAGGTATAATTTAATCTGCATTTTAGAAGGAAGGATAAATATATAGTTACGTGGATAATGTAGATATATAAATTTAGCTGTGTTGGAATTGAATTTTGGCAAAATTAATTCCTCTTTACTTTTTTAATAAAAGGTCTTCCGCTGGTGTCATCTTTGGTAGTTTACAAAGCATGGTCTCATGCATAAACTCATTTGATCCTTTGCAACAGTTCTGAAAGTTAGAGTGAAAGGCATGATTATCCCATTTACACATAAAGAAACAAGGTCAGATAAATAAGTGATTTGCCTAAGATCACAGGTTAGTGGCAACGGTGGACAAGAGGTAAGGTAATCTTACTCATGGTTGAGTGTTCCATGTATTATGCTTACACAAAACATTTCACTGAGGGGTGACTGCCACTATTTTATTTAAGTTCAGGACAATGATCTTGATATTAATAATCCACTGAAAGTCCTGAGCAATCAGTAAAATATTGCTGCATTAATAACTATGTATAGTTTTCACTTCGGTTTTTAATAATCTTGGAAGAAACAAGCTGATAGAAGTTTCTGCTTTAAACATATTTTAAAGTCTTTTATTTACTTAATTGGTCATTTAGATTACATAAACACACCCTCCCCCCTCCATATTACACTTATATTTTTTTTTATTTTGGAGCATATATATTTTTATTTTTGGTGACAAGTACAATACTCTTTATCTTATCTTTTTTTACTTGACTAATTAAAATATTTTTCTGGATTTTCTTAATTAAATGGTCAATGTTCGACTCTGCTCTTCAGTTTGGTTTAGCATATATTCTGTACAGTCTTGAAGAACCAAATGAGTCAAATATATTTTTTAGGAAATAGTGCAAGCGTTGAAAAAGAAACTTATGAAAAATAGGTGGGTACTATGCTAGAGCCATGATCTAGACTAATTTGAAAATTAAAAATACTAAGATACAAGACTGATTTGTCTACTCAACTTGTGCAGATGTCTTCTCTATAATTGCACTTCAGTTATGAACAGTGCCCATATACTGAGCACTCACTTTGTGTTGGATGTTGTTTTAAATGTGCTCCATGTGACATCTCAAAACTTTACGAAATCAGTCAAATGGGTTTTCTTTAAATTTATTATACCCATTTTGCATACCAGGAAAATTAGAGATATTAAAAAGTTAATGCTCAGAGAGGCTATAATTCACATTCAGATTTTGTCTGACTCCAAAGCCTAAGTTTTTAATCACTGTGTTATTCTGCATCCACCTCCAGTCCCCATGATAGCTGGTTTTAATTTTGTGAGTCACAGTTTAAAACTTTGCTATTCTGAGTGACCAAAATCTATCCCTAGACTCCCAAATAAATTCAGTCTTAACAAAAGGAATTAAATCATTCTAAATTTGCATATGTTTTATTTCTGATATGAATAAATAAAATGGTCTTTCATTACAGCAATTTGCATGTACAGTTTCTCAAACATTCATTGGACCATTACAATGATCCATTTAAATATTTATTATTAGAATTTTGACCCAAGCATTAGAAATTTTTATACTTTTCTGTCCTAATTTTGCTTCCTAACATTGCAAACCACAGACAGTAGTTCTATCCTAAGGCTTCTAATCTGATAGTATTTAATTGTCATGGTTACTGAAAGTACAGATTTGCTATCTGTAACAGACAAGATACCTACTAAGATAGTATAAATAATATTTGTATTATTCCAGCTTGAGACTCAAATTGTTTAATAGAATTTTATATCCACATAAAACTTTCCCTTATATATTATTTTTATACATTAAGTGCAATATATCTTAATTAAAAAAATTTTTTTTTTTTTTTTTTTGAGACAGAGTCTCACTGTGTTGCCCGGGCTAGAGTGCCGTGGCGTCAGCCTAGCTCACAGCAACCTCAAACTCCTGGGCTTAAGCGATCCTCCTGCCTCAGCCTCCCGAGTAGCTGGGACTACCGACATACGCCACCATGCCCGGCTAATTTTTTCTATATATTTTTAGTTGTCCGATTAATTTCTTTCTATTTTTAGTAGAGACGGGGTCTCGCTCTTGCTCAGGCTGGTCTCGAACTCCTGAACTCAAACAATTCGCCGCCTCGGCCTCCCAGAGTGCTAGGATTACAGGCGTGAGCCACCGTGCCGGCCTAAAAATGTTTTTAAGTGCCTAATGGATTGATTTATTCTATATTTTCATTGGTTTGCATTTATGATTTTGGAGATCATAACAACCCAGCTTTTGTAAAAAAATGTTATTTCCAAATTTTGGCTTATGCATAAGTTGAATGCTGATGAACTTAAGACATCTACTTTCAATAAAGCACTGACATTACATAGTCCTTTTTTCTTTTTTGTTTTTAATTTAAGGGTAATAGAAACACAGAAAAGTACATAGAAAATGTTTGACTCAATGAGCTATAACAAAGTATTAATACCTATGAAATCAGCACTCAGTTCAGAATAAAGAAACTTGTCAGCACCCAAAGACCCTTCTCCCAACCCCTCTCAATCACCAACACCTTGTTCTTTCCCAAGGGCAGTGACTCTTCTGACTTCTAGGACCATGGAATAGTTTTCCTGTTTTTGAAATTTGTATAAATGAAACCATGAAGTATGCACTTTTTTGTATCAGGTTTCTTTTATTCAGCATATTTTGTGATATGTATCAATATTCTTGCAAGTAGTAATAGTTCACTTTATTGCTCTACAGAATTCCACTGCATGGTTGCCCTGGAACATACATGTTCATTTTGCTGTTGAACATCTGGGATGTTTACAGTTTTGTGTTATTACTAATAGTGCTCCTGTGAACATGCATCATTGTTCATGTCTTTTAGTAGATGTATATGCACTTTTGTTGGGATAAGCCTAAGATTAAAATTGCTGAGTGATAAGCTATGCTTAGCTATAATTTTAGTAGAAATTGCTAGTTTTTCCAAAGTGATTGTGCCAATTTCCAATCCAGCCTGCTGTGTATGAGATTTCCAGTTGTTCATTAACTTTGCCGACACTTGGTATTAATAGTCTTTTAACTCAAATCATTTGGCTGAGTGTGAGTCTGTGTTCAATTACTTTAAGAGTATAAGCCTATTCATGTTTTCTTATTATCATTTTTTCTTTTTGGAAAGTTGTATTTTTCTAGGAATTTTTCCATCTGAATTTTCAAATGTATTGGACGTTGTTTTTCAAGATAATTTCATTTCATCTTTTTGAATAGCTGTAAGATCAATGATTTAAATCCT
>NW_012137191.1:7458327-7459455 GCF_000956105.1 Propithecus coquereli | reverse complement strand
TTCTGCTCAGCTTATATATGCTTATTTATTTTATTTATCATAAACTTGCTTTTGTTTGAAGTGGGGCAAGTGCTGTGGATGACGGGTAGTAATGGAGAATTATTCCATCTATCTCAGACCATAGTTTTTTTTTTTCACTATTTCTTTAATAATGGACTTCAGACAGAATTCTAGGCAAAAGCAGCATCTATTTTTTTTTAAGTATCTTTGATGCTTTAACAAGATAGAAAGATTTGCCTGTGTCTGCATTGTATATATGGCAAGCATCTGCTCATTTTTCAAGATTACTCTGTGCCATCTCATTTGGGAAGCTTCTCCTGGCCTGACTTCTCCCCGGTAGATTGTCACCTTCCTTATATGTTTCCAACGTACCCCTCACAAACTTCTGCCATAGCCCTGTAACACTCTATTATCCATACTTATATATCCATGTCTGCCTTTCTTTAGGAGAATGTAAGAATAGAGATCATGTCTTTTCAATTTTTTTTTTTTTTTTGAATCTTCAATACCTAGAATGCTGCCTCACACTTAGGGACAGTCAACACACAATACATGTCTTTTTTAAAAAAGTAAACAAATAAAATTTTTTAGAAATGCTCTTTTACAGTAATATTTCATATTCTGGACATGCCAGAGGAAGACCATCAATTTATTAGCAGATGGCCACCCTGCTTCCTACTAAGCTGTTGGTAGATATAATCATAATAATACAATTGCTTTGTAACTGATATGGCAAAGGGCAGTGCTTATTCTCTGTTTTTACAGTTCATAAGAATTACTTGAGAATGTTAAAAATGAGAAATCCTCTCACCCCCATCCTTGCAGATTCTGGTTAAGTAAAGCTTATCTATATGACCTAGAAATCTGCATTTCTAACAGTATCTCTGGTGTTCCTCAGACCACATTCCAGAAACAAAAATTTTGGTCAACCTAGATGGAATTAATGCTTGTATTCCAGCAATACATACATACAAAGATGCACGTGCGCGCGCGCACACACACACACACACACACACACACACACACACACACACCCTGCTCAGACTAAGGAATTGCTTATAAATACCTCAAGGATGAGCACAATGCCAGAGCCATTACTTCTGTCTATTACTCTGTTCATTGCTTTTC
>NW_012137191.1:7404398-7458277 GCF_000956105.1 Propithecus coquereli | reverse complement strand
CATAAAACACTGTTTTTGTCTCATTGTTGGAACTTTGGTCTGTTTCCAATTTTTTTTTTTAAAGAGTGCTGCTGCAAGAACATTATTCCACATGTACTTTTGTACATCCCTGGGAATGTTTCTCTCAAATACATATACAGAGTGAAATTGCTAGATGAGAGGTATATTTTTTCTTATAGATTATTGATATTTCCAGGTTGCCCTTCAGTGAGATTGTAGTAATTTATAATTCTAGCAGCGTGAATAAGAATGTTTGCTTTTGCACATCCTCCCTAGTACTGTGTATTATCAATCTTTCAAATATGTTTAGAAGATTTTGTATTTCCAAATCAAACTATTACTGAATAAATAATATAAAGGGAGCACAACTGTGCACTAAAGACATCATAAAACATAACATTTAGTATTTCCCTATAGATTAAATTTTGGTATTTTATATGCAGATATTTCAGTTATTTTTGGAATTATAACACATTTCAGTTTAAGTGTATCCTAAGTTGTTTTTATAAAATTCAAATCCTAAGAATTCCCCTGCTTACATTGTTATATTTAGTGTCATAGAATTTCAATAGATAAAGATTTAAATCTATATTCTGACACGTAGTAGATATGTAATCTTGGGAAATTTACTCAATTCCTCTTACTCTGAGTGGCTTCATTTTTAGGAAGTTGGGAAAATAGATATAGAAGTAAGTTTACTATATTGTCTGTGATAGGATTGTTTTCTGGGTTTTATTTAGGTAGTTAGGCTACTCAGGCAGGTGCTGCTTCTTTCTCATTTGCCTATTTATGACCCTTCCAAAGCTGCTTGTTCTTCAGTGAGAATAATTTCTAGACATGAAAAAGAAGGATGTCTTTTTTCTGTGAATAATCTACAAAGTGGTCCTTTCTGCGAGCTTGATATTGAAAGAAATAATGTGAATAGTATTTCTTTCTTCCCTTCATTTATATTGTATTCGAAAGGAAAGAGAGAGAGAGAGAGAGAGAGAGAGAGAGAGAGCGTTCAAGAGAAAGAGAGAGCAGAAACACAGATGTACTGTGTGGTAGACATTGTATTGTATTGGGCCTGGAGATACAATAATGATTAAGTCAAACTTTCTTCTGCCTTCAAGGGGCTTCTAAGCTAAGTGTGGAAAATAGACAAAAAGATAATTCAAAATGGTGAATGAGTGCTTTGATGGAAGGAGAGTCAGCATGTTAGGTGAATGTTCTATGCCAAGGATAAGTAAAGGCCTAGAAGCAAAGAGCAGCATGACTGGTTCAAATAACAGAAAGAAATCTACTATATGGTACAGTATAAATTATATAGTAGTAAGATATATGGCTGAGGGGAGGGAATGGCAGATCAAGAAAGTTCTTTTTAAGTGTTAAAGACTGTGGATCTTACCCTTGAAGCAATGGTTCCAAGTAAGGCAGTGATTTAATCAGATTTCATAAATATTTTTTTGAGGATTTAATGAAATAAAATAAAGATACTAGGTATGAAATGACTTTGACTTAGTAATTTCAAAAATGTTAAGGAAATTAAGTCTATATTTGAAACAGCGTATCTAGATCATTCTTGATAAGAAAAAAATTTTATAAAATTGGCAGGCCTATTACAACCCCAAATCATCTCTTTTAATAACACCTAGTAGCAACTTCATTATTGACTTCATTTTGCTGTTAGGTGTGTTATGAAAACTCCCTTTGAGTAATTAAGTAAAGAGAATTAAATAAATACATTGAGTCATATATTTTCATCTTAATCTTTTTCACAGCTTCTTTGAGAGCTTGATTTCTGCTAAGACACACACATCTTTTCAAAAGGCATAAAAGTTCACAGATGTCCTGGACATAGGATTTCATCCCTACCCATGGCTGAGAATACTACTATGCTTCTTTTTATAAACACGTATGGTTTCCAGTTTACACACAACCATATCTTTTATAGAGACGTATAAAACAGTCATTTACAATATGACTAAATCACTAACAAAAAGATGTACAATACCACTGAGATTTTAGAGATATTTTAAACTGATGGTTTTTATAAAACGCCGTCCCCTGGGCTTCCTATGCCTCACATCACCAGACAGGAGAATTTTGTTCCTATCTTATTTATTTTTACTGTGGTAAAGTGATTAGTTGTAAATAGGAAAAATTGCCATTGCTATTGACCTAAATGATTTTATTAGTCATACTGAAATGGGCTCAGAGAATCACTTCTCAGCACATGAAAAGTTTATGCTTGCAATAAAAATCCCTCCGTTTTCTGATACTCTGCTGAAATTATATATTGAGAAGTCACAAAGAATTACTGACATAGAGCAAGTGTGAGTGATTTTTTATTTGTTTCTTCTTTACTTTCTGTCTCCTTTTAATGCCTTCAATGGTCAGGGAAGTGTCATGCTGAAGAGTATTGACAATACTCCTGCTCTTTTTTTGAATGTCCAAAAACAATGGTGTTTTTCAAAGCCAGAGATTGCCTATTGTTTGATTCATAAGAGAATTAAAATATGACGCCTTTTCTTCCAGAAGGTTTTGTTTCATCCAGCGAATATTTTCCTCCACAATTGCTTGCAGTATCCTTTGACTTGACACCACCATTTGAATCCTGATTTATTATATCTGCTTCACGGTTGGCATAGATCTTCTGCTCAGCTTATATATGCTTATTTATTTTATTTATCATAAACTTGCTTTTGTTTGAAGTGGGGCAAGTGCTGTGGATGATGGGTAGTAATGGAGAATTATTCCATCTATCTCAGACCATAGTTTTTTTTTTTCACTATTTCTTTAATAATGGACTTCAGACAGAATTCTAGGCAAAAGCAGCATCTATTTTTTTTTAAGTATCTTTGATGCTTTAACAAGATAGAAAGATTTGCCTGTGTCTGCATTGTATATATGGCAAGCATCTGCTCATTTTTCAAGATTACTCTGTGCCATCTCATTTGGGAAGCTTCTCCTGGCCTGACTTCTCCCCGGTAGATTGTCACCTTCCTTATATGTTTCCAACGTACCCCTCACAAACTTCTGCCATAGCCCTGTAACACTCTATTATCCATACTTATATATCCATGTCTGCCTTTCTTTAGGAGAATGTAAGAATAGAGATCATGTCTTTTCAATTTTTTTTTTTTTTTTGAATCTTCAATACCTAGAATGCTGCCTCACACTTAGGGACAGTCAACACACAATACATGTCTTTTTTAAAAAAGTAAACAAATAAAATTTTTTAGAAATGCTCTTTTACAGTAATATTTCATATTCTGGACATGCCAGAGGAAGACCATCAATTTATTAGCAGATGGCCACCCTGCTTCCTACTAAGCTGTTGGTAGATATAATCATAATAATACAATTGCTTTGTAACTGATATGGCAAAGGGCAGTGCTTATTCTCTGTTTTTACAGTTCATAAGAATTACTTGAGAATGTTAAAAATGAGAAATCCTCTCACCCCCATCCTTGCAGATTCTGGTTAAGTAAAGCTTATCTATATGACCTAGAAATCTGCATTTCTAACAGTATCCCACATTCCAGAAACAAAAATTTTGGTCAACCTAGATGGAATTAATGCTTGTATTCCAGCAATACATACATACAAAGAAAGATGCACGTGCGCGCGCGCGCGCACACACACACACACACACACACACACACACACACACACACACCCCCTGCTCAGACTAAGGAATTGCTTATAAATACCTCAAGGATGAGCACAATGCCAGAGCCATTACTTCTGTCTATTACTCTGTTCATTGCTTTTCTCCTCTTTCTCTTCATTTCTTATATCTTTTTTGTTTTCTGGCAAAAGGTGACTTTTTTACAAACATCCCTAGCCAATCAGCGCATCCCTTTACTTTCACGTTGAATACTAACTTATTTCAATGCACAAAATGGTCTAATCTACTGTGCTTGGCAGATATATTTTTTGATGGCTGATCATAGGTGACTGATTTGTCTCTAAAGAAGGTGTTTTATTGCAATGAGGAAGAGGTAAATGTGAAGAGGGAACAATATTTTAGAATCCTCGGTTTCCTCGGTGATCATTGGAGGGATAGTTTCTGGGTTACTAATATAAGAATTTTTAGCCTTTCAAATTCTCAACATGGCTGGAAAATAAAGCATGATTTATGTGCAAAGAACAAAGACTCTAGTTCTTATATAATTGTTAGCAAAAATTGATGCATTATTTTACAATATTAACCCTCCTGTGGCTTTTTATTCCTGGATACTTTTGTCAAATGGAAATTATATTATGTGCTGGAAAGTTGAATGTAATTCAAAGTTGTATTTTTTTCTTCCATTTATTTAATTTTATATTACTCATGGCTATACTTTTATGTTAGAAATGAAAATTGCATCACTAAGATTTTCTATTAACATTTGTTTATTAACTATTGGTTTCTGGCAATACACAGGCACACCTCAGAGATATTGTGGGTTCAGTTCCAATAAAATGAGTCACATGAATTTTTGATATCCCAGTACATATAAAAGCTTTATTTATACTATATCGTAGTCTACTGAGTGTGCAACAGCATTACGTCTATAAAAAACAATGTATATACCTTAATCAAAAATACTATCTGAGCCTTCAGCAAGACCTAATGATCTTTTTGCTGATGGAGGATGTTGCCTCAAGATTGATGGCTGTTGACTAATCCAATAGTGGTTGCTGAAGGATAGGGTGGCTGTGGCAATTTCTTAAAATAAGACAATGATAAAGTTTGCCAAATTGATTGACTCATCTTTAGCATGTGGTGCTGTTTGATAGCATTTTACCCACAGCATAACTTCATTCAAAATTGGAGTCAATCCTCTCCAACCCTGCCACTGCTTTGTCAACTGAGTTTATGTAATATTCTACCTACTTTTGTTGCCATTTCAACAATGTTCACAGCATCTTCACCAGGAGTAGTTTCCATCTTAAGAAACCACTTTCTTTGCTCATCCATAAGATACAACTCCTCATCTGATACAGTCTTATCATGAGATTAGGGTAATTCAATCACATCTTCAGGCTTCATTTCTAATTCTAATTCTCTTGCTGTTTCTACTACATCTGCATTTGTTTCCTCTACAGAAGTCTTGAACCCTTCAAAGTCATCCATGAAGGTTGGAATCAACATCTTCCAAATTCCTATTAATGTTGATATTTTGACTTTCTCCCATGAATCATGAATATGCTTAATGGCAACTAGAATGTTGAATTCTTTCTGGAAGGTTTTTAATTGACTTTGCCCAGATTCATCAGAGTAATCACTGTCTATGGCAACTATAGCCATACAAATTGTATTTATTCAATAATAAGGCTTAAAAGTCAAAAGTACTCCTTGATCTATGGACTGCAGATTGGATGTTGTTTTAGCAGGCATGAAAGCAACAGTAATGTTCTTGTACATCTCCATCAGAGCTTTTGGGTGACTAAGTGTACTGTCAATGAGCAGGACTATTATACTTTGACTGAGCCTGTCCTTTGAATCTTTGAAGCCAGGCATTGTCTTCTCCTCTCTGGTTCTGAAAGTCCTAGATGGCATGTTCTTCCATCTACATTGAAAATATGCTGTTTAGTGTAGCCACTTTTATCAATTATCTTAGCTAGATCTTCTAGATAACTTGCTGCAGCTTCTACATCAGCACTGGCTGCTTCACCTTGTCCTTTGATGTTACAGAGATGGATTATTTTCTTAAATCATTTGGATTAGGCTTTGGCTGAAGGGAATGTTGTGGCTGGGTGCATTTTTTATCCAGAACACTAAAACTTTCTCCATGTCAGTAAAAAGTTGTTTTGTTTTCTTATCATCTGTGTATTCACTAAAGTAGTATTTTTGATTTCCTCCAAGAACTTTTCCTTTGCGTTAGCAACTTGGCTAACTGTTTGGCACAAGAGGTCTAGCTTTCAGCCTGTCTTGACTTTCGATATGCCTTCTTCACCAAGCTTAATCATTTCTAGCTTTTGACTTAAAGTGACAGACATGTAACTTTTCCTATCACTTGAACACATAGAGGTCATTGTCGGGTAATTATTTGTCCTAATTTCAACATCGTTGTGTCTTAGGGAATAGGGAGAGGAGAGGGAGACAACCAGGGAACATGGAGATGAGTAGCTGGTGGAACAGTCAGAAAATACACAGCATTTATCAATTAAGTAGCACTTAAGTCTTATATGGACGTAATTCATGGAACCCCAAAATAATTACAATAGTAACATCAGAGATCACAGATCACCATAATATAATAGATATAATAATAATGAAAAAGTTTGAAACATTGCAAGAATTACTAAAATGTGACACAGGGACACAAAGTAAGCACATGTTGTTGGAAAAATGGCACCAATAGACTTGCTTGGAGTTGCCACAAACCTTCAATTTGTAAAAAATGCAGTACCTGTGAAGTACAATAAAATGAAGTGCAATAAAGTGAGGTATGCATGTATGGAAAAATTTCCATTGAATACTGTCTAATCTAAAGTGGCCGTTATGCACGTAGTGACTGCTATTCAATTAAGATATTTCTTATCAACTGTAAAACAATGGTATAAATCTTACCACAATATTTATTCATATTGTCCTCTATTTCTAAAAAAAAATACTGCAGAACTAAGGATTTTCTTTTGGGTTTTTGTTAATATGCAGATAAAGAGACAATCTTGCTGGTGTCGACAATTATTTTATCTTTTTATATGTTTTAGTGCTGTCAAAGAAAAAAAAAGCCAAACTCTGTAAAATAATTTTAAAGAGACTTATTCTGAGCCAAATTTGAGGACCATGACCTGGAGCCACGCTCAAGAGGTCTTGAGCAGTGGACTCAGTGTGGCTGGGTTACAGTTTGGTTTTATACATTTCAGGGAGACAGGGGTTACAGGTAAAGTCATAAATCAATACGTGGGAGGCATACATTGGTTTGGCCCGAAAAGGTGGGCCATCTCCAAGGGGGGGGGACTTACAGGTTATAGGTGGGTTTAAAGATTCTTTGGCTTGTAATTCATTAAAGACATGAAGCTTTGTCTAAAGCCTTGGAATGTTTTAACAAAAGGAGCTGTTTATCAGAGATAAGCCACTGGACATAGATTTGTTGTGTAAATTGAAGATCTGTAGGTTTGTCTTGTATACCTTTAGGCCTGTTAATGGGTTACATACGATGTTCCCAAGAAGGGAGGGGGCATGATGAGGCATGTCTGACCTCTCTCCTCCTGGCAGGTAATTTAGTTTTGGGATGTTCCTTTGGCCATGAGGGGGTCCATTCAGTCAGCCGGTGAGGGGGTGAGCCTTAAAATTTTATTTCAGTTCACAGTGCAATTCACACATAAGCTAGTTACTTCTATTTTTGAATTTAAAATCCAGCCTTTCTCCACAACCCTCTTCGAACATATTCTGGAAGAAGGCACTGATACTTGTGTTACTGAAAATATCACTGTGAGGTGGAATGCCTTACTTAATTACATTTGGCTTTACCTCGATATGTCTTCATCTCTACAGCTATCCTTTAAGCCTACCAGAGAGAGAGAAGAGGGGAGAGAGAGAGACAGAGGTGGGGGGGAGGAGAGATCTGCCCTTTCCTAATTTCAATCCCTCTGCCTGTGTCCTGTGTCCTGTCCTCAACTTCCCACAATATAAAGGGAAATTTGCTCCTGTACTCATATGGCTTCCTCTGCTGAAATTTCTGTCTTTCCCTCTCAACTCTGTAATTTTCCTGTCTTCAACCTAAACCTTCCTGGCTATGTTTTTATTTCATTTTTTTCTCTTTTCCTTTTCAGAATTACTAGCCTATAGTTTGAAAATATCTTCCATCCCTCCAATTTATTATAGTGGGAGAAAAAGGCCAGCTTCTAAGCCTTCTTTGTCCTCTAGGGTTCTAGATCATATCTCTCTACGTTTTCAGGGACCTCACCATGTCCACTATCATCTCTTTCCTGGATCTTCAACCTTAACCTCTCTATTGATTCCCGATGTTAACATTTAAGCATGCCTAATTCTCTTTTATCTTAAAAACAATGCAGAAAAAATTTTAAAAATGAAAATCCTCTTCAAACTCTTGCCCAGTTGTTATTTCTCCCTTTCCTCTTTTGCAGCCAAATTTCTTTAAACATTTATCTATGCTTATTTCACCATTCTTTGCCTTAAATTCACTCTCTAAGCTCTGAAATCTGGTTTTTATCATTTTATTAAAACTGCACTTTACTAGATCACTAAAATATCCCTAATTTCATAAATCCTGTGAGTACCTTTCAGATGTTATCTTACTTGACCGTCCGGCAAAAAGTAACACTGTTGAATTTCCCTTCTTGGAAAGATCTTTTGGTAGTTTGGGTTTATTGTTCAGCACCTATTAATTTCCCTTCTACTCCTACTGTGACAGAGCATACTGCCATGCCAGTTGATGTTTTGCTAGGTCATATGACTTGCTTTACCCAATGTAATAGTGGATGTGAACTAAGCAGAGATTTCAAATGTGCACCTGCCATTTGGCTGATTTCTTACACTTTGTCATCTGCTATGAGAAGCGCGTATGCTGGGAACCTGCCGATCCAAGGTGAATGTGGAGATGTCTGAGCAGAGTTGAACTCAATACAAAGCTTAGAGCCAAGCCCAACCAACCCCACAGTTTGAAGCATAACTGACCCAGTCGAACTGGGGACCCATGAGCAAGAAAAAGAAATGTTTGTAATTGTGGGATATTTATTTTGCAGCATTATAGGACAATAACTAATTAATATAATTCAATTTCATAAAACCAACTTCTGGTTTTTCTTTTAAGTTTCAGAAACCATTGTAACATTTGAAGTCTTTTCTTCCTATACGTATATTTTAAGTATAAATGTTCCCGAGACTTCTGTTCTAAACCTTGACCTCACCCCAATTTACATATACTTATTATTGTGAGATCTTATTCCCGGTGGTGGTTTTGATTACTATCTATAAGTTGATTCAACTTCTAAATCTTTAGCTTCAAACCGGACCTTTCTCCTGCAGGTCTTATCAAAAATATACTGAACAATTCCACTTGGTAGTTTCACAAAGCACATCAAGCTCAATTTCCTGAACATAGTGCCTCAACTCCACAATTCATCTCACGCTCAACCACTAGGAAAAAAAAATCTGAAACAGTTCTGCATCATCAATATCATTACAAAAATTAGTAGGGAGTTACAATGTATTGCATTTTTTTCCTTTAAATACATAATCTGATTTAATTGTCACAATGACTTCATGGGTTTTATACACACACACAAAAACACACACACACACACATACATATATAAAATCATCTCTACTTTGCAGATGAGGGACATGACGCCCAGTGAATTTAAATAATCTGCCTAAGATCAATGACTAGTAAGGAACCAGCTTGGATGCTAATCTGTCTGACTGTAATGGCCACACACTACAGAGCTACTTACTAAATTTTATATGCTGCTTATTTAAAATATAAATTTAAGGGCCACACTTGCCAATTGTCTTTTCGAGGATGTCAGTTTCATGTATATATTACCCATCCAGCAATAATTATATCACTGCCCCCTGAAGAGAAACTTCCTTGTTATTTTCCAAACAAACCACCTACATTATTGCTTCTATGTCTATATTCATACATTATATTATAAATTTATTATTATAATTTATCATAAATAATTGTGTCTTACCTCCTTCACATTTATCTGGATTCTCCCCTTGTTCGATTCACTTCATTTAAAGCTCAGGATTTCTTTAATAGATCCTCAGATTATCTCCAATGATACTAGTCAATTTGTTAAACTCCTGTAGCACTATTTTTTTCCTAATCATATATTAACTAAGATTCATTGCAAATTACCTGCAAGGTACTGATTTTAATCATATGGAAGCTTTCACACTATATATAAATAGTATCTACCTCAAAGGATTTTCAAATTAGTTGGAATTATGCAAGTAAAACATTACTAAAATATAATTCTTGTATATTATTTAATAGTTTTCATATTCTAACCATGTTAGCTGTCCCTTTAACACAAAGACTATGTGCTCAGCTTATTTTTGTGTTCATTTCAAAACCAAGTACATTCATTAAAGGGTTGTTAAATGAATTGTGTCTTTTATTTTTTATCCTATATCATGGCTATTTTTTTTTTACTGCTTTCTCAAATGTGGTTGAGATGATTTATATCACCTAGAGAAATATTTCCCTCTCTCAAATCATGGATTGATATAGTTCATGGAAGTAATTATAGGAATTCATTTATTTATTGAGCAGAAATTTAAATAAACTTGAAGTAGGCCAAAATCAAAGCTGTCATCCCAAGGAGCTTATTTAGCATGGTTGTCATCCTCCTCATTTATATGATCCTAGATAAGGTATGTTAAACAAAGTATAATAGATTCATCCCATGGTTTCTGTTTCTTTATACTAATTATCTCTTGACTATTTGACATATTTTTGGAGATTGACCTATTTTTATAGAATGGCATAACACATGTAAATTGCTTAGTGCAGATTCTCACCAAAAGGGAGGAAAAAAGGCATTTGACTAATTAAAGTTCTGGAGAAGATGTGCTGTAGATATTATGTTTTTAAGGTCTTATCATGTTCAAAATGTGCCATGAGGCATAGGAGAATAAAGTCAGTATTTAGGGAGAAGTGAGAAGCTCTATATGTACCTAATAAAATAAATCAAAAAGTAAATAAAATGTCCAACTAAAAACACTTGTGCTTTGTTACCATGAGAACCTTTGAGAAATAAAGCTATATGCCTTTGCCACATTTTGGTGCTTCGGTCAAATCTATTACTTAGTGGTAGAAACACACTTTTCCCCGTGCTAGTTTCAAATGACAAGCTTCTCTATTTCTCACTACTAAGAGGAACAAGATGAAGTCGAGTGACCTCCCTGGGTAGTAATTGGGCTTCTTGTGAGCACTATAAATGTCTCTTTTTCTGACTAAAAGATGGGAATGTGGTAAGAGATGGGAATGATTAATCATGGCCTCATCCTATTGTTAGACTTTGTAGTACTATCCAAAAAATCTTTAGCTTTGACCATGTATGAATGTAAATATGTGGTCTAAAGTCAATATAAATGATTTAAAATTATCAGCTGTTTTGTTTTTTTATTTGGATTATCCATATAATGGGTGTTCTCAAATTATAAGGATAATTGAGAGTTGACTTAGCATCTTGTCTGTTTGAAAATTCTTCACAGATAGACACATTAAAGATTTTTAGACTTTCAAAAAGCAGATGTTTGCATTAAACATTAGTAAATTCTGAAAGGCCATACAATTGGGGCATCTCATGAAAAAAATGGAACAGTGTGGGTGTTTCCAGAATTAATGGATTGGGGAGTAGAAATTGTAAAATCTTACACAAAAGATCACATATTACTGAATAATAGCACCTCTCCCCATCTCTCCAGTCTGGGCATAATTAAAATGTTGATTATTAATGAAGTTATATTATTCATCATCATTAGAAAATGAAGATATAGCAGCATATCTAATCCTTTATAATCAAGATGCTCTCATTTCATATTTTTTCAGAAATAGATGTTGAGGTCCATACTATACATTATTTGCTTTAAGAAATGGCACTCTGGATCCACTCTCCTGGTTACCTTATAAGATGTAAGAGTTACCAAGAACTCTATTTAATATGAATTTCTTTATAGACATTTATATAGGCATTTATCGTAAAGCAACCAAAATTTCAGGTTTCATTTCAGTGAGCTAAAAGTGAGTATATCATGTTAACATTCTGCAGCATTTGCAACTTTTGGATTTTGTACTATCCAGCTCCTGGGGGAGTCTGATTGCCTCACGACTTGCTGAAACAAAATATGACTTTGATATTAAACTCTATGTTCTGTATGCAGTCCACTCACTCAAAAATAGACTGCAAGTGTTTTGTTTCTTACAAAAGAGGTAAACATCCATCTTTTCAGACCAGAATCTCATCAAGTCTCCATGGTCATTCTGCAGCTGACTGAAGAAATTTCCTCTGCAAGAAAATTATTTTGTAAGCATTTTTGTGGAAAAATGAAAAACAGATACAGAAAAGAGTGAGATAAGAAAATATAATATCATGGATTAAGATCTGAATTTCATTTGCGTTAGATATCCTCTAAGCTTATGATTCTTAAGCATGAATGTGCATTGAGTATCACTGGAATAGCTTGTTAAAACAGATTCCTTGGACCCACTCTCAAAGATTTTGATTCATTGGGTCTGGAGTGAGGCCAGATAATTTGCAAATGCTCCCAGGTGATCTTCCCAGGTGATGCCAATACTAATGCCTTTTTGAGAACCACTCTTTGGGTAGCACTGTCTTAAGTAACTTTAGTACCAACGCTTCTCTGTTAATTTGTAACTCTTACCTTCAGAAAATGACAGCTACATCAAGAGTATTAACTAATGGGAGAAAGGAACAAAATAGCTTAATTTGTGTATAAGACAATTCCACATTAGCAGGATTCTTTGCCTTGATTTAACATTACTAATATATTTTTTCCTTATTATTAAAAACTAACACAAGTAATCTTCTGGGGTCTGATTTGATTACCCTTATTTTGGGGAAAATAGTGACATTCTTATTGCTTTTAAGAAATAAATCTATAAGTTCTCAAATTTTTATTACAATCAAGCCTGGAGGGAGCTAATGGAACAGTCCAGATGCTTTTTCATTAATTGATTTCAAACATAGTCTTGCAGTTAGAGAGTATAGGGATGAATGCAATTTGCCATGACAAATAACTAGTAAACGCACTCTTGAGATTAAGGATTAAGTTCCACAGATATCTCTAATATTTTGAAAGTCAGGGTGGCAGAGTGGCTCACAACCTTAGCTGGATATTAAAATCACCTGAGTAACTTTAACAATACTGGTGCTTGGGAACCACCATTCAGGCATTCAGATTTAATTTTTCTGGGGCTGAGGCTTGCCTAGGGAAATGGATAGTGGAGAAGGGCCAAGGAGAGAAGTGCAGACAGGATGCCAACTACCATTTCTTGAAACCTACTTTCCATATGTCAGGCACTACACAAGGCATTTTGTAAATATGGTCCCTAAACCTCACATAAACTCACAAGGTAGCTTTTTAAAAAAATCTAAGGAAGCGGGATCGAAGAAAGGGATAAACTTTTCCCCGCAAGAGGTTGTTTAGTGAATGGGGACTGGCCATTAGACCACAGGTCAGGGTGGCCCTAGCATCCATGCTTCATTTCCCTGCAGGGGTACTAGATGCTTCTTTCTCTCTCTCTCTCTCTCTCTCTCTCTCTCTCTCTCTCTCTCTCTCTCTCTTTCTCTCTTTCTCTCTTTCTTCCTCCTTTTCTTCCTTCCCCCTCCTTCTCTCCCTCCCTCTCCTCCTTCTCCTCCTCCTCCTTCTTTTCTTTATTTTTTTTTTTAAACAAATCTAAATACCTTGGGATAAGATACAGTCTCTAACAAATGTTGAAAGTGCTATATAAGAAGCAATGTATCCTTTAGAATATAGACTCAATACATACGATGAGTAAAGCTTTGTCTACATTATCTTGGTGTTGGACATGGGCAAATATGAATGCATCTAGAGGTTGAAACACTACCTGCGCTTTCAAGTGTATCTGAAACTCATCGACTTAGCCTGCAGTGAAAAGGGCATTGGAAGATAGGTAGATAGTCTAGATTCAAAATCTGGCAACAATTATTACTGTAATTATAGCTGAAAACCAGCTGTGCTCTCTTCACATGATTATAGGGACAAGATGAGGGTAAACCTCCGATACTCAAGAATAAGTGAGCTATATCAGAGGAAACACTAGAAGTATTGTTTTCTGTCTTATCTAATGTTAAGGAACACACGGTAATTGATCCACTTAAAAACATAAATATAACCTGCTTTCAAATATAATATATTAATAACACTCTAAAGTTTACAATTACAAAGCTCTTTTATGTTTTTTATAATCTTATTTAATCTTCATGACATCCTTTCAGAGCAATGGGGAAAGAGAAAATAATAGTTCATATATTTATAGGTGTATACAAAGCCATTTTGTACATATTTTTATGTAATCTTCCTAGCTAGCCAAGAAAGTATTTTCCCCCCCTCCCCCCTGTTTACAGGAAAAGCTCTCAGAGGTGAAATCACTTGCTCATACTCATTGATCCAGTAACTGCTGGAGCCTGAAATCAAAACCTGGACAAACAAAAAATTGACTTAGGTCTTTCTCCTCACTCTTGTTGATTTTAACAGCCACTTTCATTGAGCTGAAATACAGTTGAAACTTTGTATAGAGTCAATTATTTATTTGACCTAAATGTATATATAAACAATAAAATTAATAAAGGATATTCCTTCAACTAAAATAATAAATAATAAATCTATTAAACTAAACTAAAATGAATATTGAGCTACTTTTCATATAAAGGGCTTAGAACAATGTTGGAGATATAGTCATTGTATTCATCATATGCATTGGTTTTCCAACTTAAAAAAAAAACTTTCTTGCTTTAAGTTCTGGAGTAAACTCTTATGTAAACTTTAGCTAGTCATGCAAATTGATATTTACAATGAAGCTAGGCGGGGTGGCACATGCCTATAGCCCCAGCTACTTTGGAGGCTGAGGCGGGAGGATCACTTGAGTCCAGGAGTTTGAATCTGGCCTGGGCAACATAGTGAGAACCCATCTCTAAATAAAATAAAATGAGAGAATTTTTGCTCATCAACTGGGTGTCAGTATTTGTAAATATAAAATCATCTTCAAATTAACTTCTATTCTTCTACGTCAAGCGAATGCTATGGTTATAATGCTATGGTGATAAGGCTTCTTATAACTTTGGAAAGTAGTTTCACAGCTCTATGTAAAAACATAGTTTTGTTTTTCTTGCATTGGTTTAAATTAAAGCTTTAGAATTGCAAGCACCATTGGATAAAACTGCTCCTGTAAGCATGGGGTACCTCATCAATTAGGGGAGTCTCCTTCATTATTACTTCAGCAAAATAGGGGCCTTTTGAAAACTAATTGTGCCCATGAATTCCTGTAAAATTAGTTTTGTCATCTTTGCAGTAGATTGTTTTAATTTTTTCTCAGTTTTTTATTTATGTTTTCATGTGGAATTGGGCCTATTTAATTTGTTTCTTTTATCCTGTCTGATGAATATCTCTTTTTAAAGTAAAATGCATTCTCATTTTGAAACCAAGAACATGATGGATAATTTTAACACATTGACGGCCACACTAAGAAAAAAAAATTTTTCCCTGGGGCCACGGTGTTTTATTAAAACAAAACAAATCCTTTCTAATTTCTTATTTTTTTTATTGTCTTCTATGAATTATATGCAACACAATCCATGTTTTTAGAACTAAATTGTCAATATTAATTGTAGCAATAAGAACATCAACAAGTAAGATTTTTACAAACCAACTGCAGGGTTTTGCTTCACGAGGCCCCAGGCTCAGAACTAGCCTACATTAAATACAACTCACACGGCAGTCAATGCGTTAAAAATACTCCCAAGGGTTATGAAAGTTTTTCAGTGCTGTCTCTGATAAGGAACCCAGGAGGTTTCCAGTTAACACTGAAGGCTTCAGTGAATTCAGTCATGTCTGTAGCACCCATTAATTTATTCCTGTCCCAGTAGGCAAAAAGGTAGCTTCTAAGAGTAATGGCAGAAGCCTTCTAAGAGCTCCTCATGTTATAGCAGTATAATTGAATAGGTTATTCACATGGCACTGTCAGGCAGAGATTATTATCCCCTCTTAGAAGAAACTGAAGTCAAATGAGACTACAAATTTAGAGCCAATAAGTGATAGGGCTGGGATTCGAACTCCCATCTGATGGACTTCACATCTATCCTTCAAAGCTCTCCCTTGGCTTTACTGTTTTCTTTATTTGAAGACCTGCTTTGTGTATTTCTGCACCCTGGCTGTCCATATGATGAAAATTTGGGATTTTTCTCCAACAGAGAAAATTTTCCAAAGGTGCCCTTAGGTGGATAGCTTCATAGCGTTTCATTTTCCTTCACCTTGGATGATGGGAGGGGTTGCGTTTTTGAGCAGGCTGTTTGAGATCACACCTAATTGGTATACAGTCTGGGGGATGGGCATGCTTGTGGCTCTGATTCAGGGGGGGTAAAGGCAATATATGTGACCTAAACATTTGCACCCCTGTAAATTATTCTGAAATTAAAAAAAAGTATTATCTTATTGCCTGCATACCATTACAGTTCAAAATTTTTAAAACCTTGGACAATTGAAGTTAATTATATAGTTATTTGTCCATTGAAGACAGGAGTGTTGCATATTCAGTTAGAAATAATGTGCTCAATATGGAAAAGTTAACAGTTGCTGATTCACCAAATCAAATAATGCATATTTATGGATACTCTTTTTTTTATATCAGAGCATGCTAAATAAATCAGTAATATGTGAATACAATGGAAAGATGAGTAATAGTCACTTTGATTTAAAACTGAGGATAGTTGTATTTTCAGTATGATATTTAGGGAAGCTTTATATATAGGCCTAATCATTTAGACACCATAAACTTCTTTTAGGTCAAGAATTTGCTATATAATTTCTAAGCTATTTTATAAGCAGCTTCTAAATAGCAGTCCTTCTTAACCTGATGATCTGGCATATAAAATAGAGTTACTAATTATAGCAACTGAAAGAAAGGAAGCAGTGGCTTTTATTGAAAAAAAGCATTCAACTTGGAATCAGGGCTGGAACCTTGACTAAATTCCATGTGGAATTGTGAAGCTCACCTTATCTCATTGTACTTTGAGATCAATAAAATGTTATTATAACATTCTTTTTTGCTTAATACACTCTTGCATGTTCAGATGGAGTACATAGGATGCTTGCTACATAACTGCAGCTCTTAGACAACAAAGCAAATATTTATTATTTACCATGTGTCAGTACCAGGTAAAGTTAAGAGTTTTGTTAAAAGATCTATCTTGCTGGTCCTAATACTTTGACATTCATCAATGTGGCTTTCTTGGTCTACTTATGACTGTACTATCTTTTTTATTTTTACTTAAATTTATTTCTAAAATATGTCAGAGTCAAATGAGTAAGATTAGAAAAGCATATTTATTAGCACTAATTTGGTCTCTTCAGTTCTAGCCTTTTTTCATTGATTTTTAAAGATTCAATTCAGAGCATGCTTGTTTCATTATTAAATACTATAGATACATCTCAGTATAAGAAATAGTTACCCATTTCAAAGTTTGTATGTGTGTGTATGAATACACAGACAAGGGTGGAGCAGTGTAACTAGTGAATTAGGGCACAAAGTTAAATATCATTTAGTTTGTATGATTATTTGTTTTGTGGTTTTTTTTTTTATTTTGTGTTTTTGAGAATTAAATTTTGTTTGAAATGCAAAACAATATGTTTGCTGAATAATTGAATCCTATTACAAATCTCTTTGAAAAATTAATAACATAACAAAAATTATTTTGTGTGTAATTAAGCATTTTAAAAAATAATATTGTCAGATTGTTTAAACTGAAATCCAGCTATGATTATCTAAAATATAAAGCAAGGAAAATGCCCTTGGAGAAAACAATTGAATGAATTAGTTGACCCTCTCTCTCTCCTCTTTCCAAATCCCAAGCATTATCGTTCATCTAGATTTATTTATCAGAATAATACTTTAGGCAGTGATGCTCATATAAAGGACACAATGCTTTGTATCTTAGTCCTCCTTCATAGCAATCTCAAGTGCTCAGTTTTCATGTTTCCTATCACATTCCCTGCCCAAAAATGTCAATTAAACAAACTGCATGGATGATAACTATGTGGGACTGCAAATTAGTGCAACCTCTGTGGAAAAGAATTTGGAGATACCTCAAAGAGCTAAAAATAGAAATACCATTCGATCCAGCAATAGCACTATTAGGCATCTACCCAAAAGAGCACAAAACATTCTATGATAAAGACATCTGCACCCGAATGTTTATGGCAGCACAATTCACTATTGCAAGGATGTGGAAACAACCCAAGTGCCCGTCAATCCATGAGTGGAGTATTAAAATTTGGTATATGTATACAATGGAATATTACTCAATCATAAGAAACGACAGTGATCTAGAACCTCTTATACTTTCCTGGATTAAACTTAAGCCCATTATCCAAAGTGAGGCACCACAAGAGCAGCAGAACGGGATCCATTTGTACTCACCATCAAATTGGTACTAACTGATCAACACTAGGGTACTAACATGGCAGAAATACTCTCCAGGGATTAGGGGGATGGGGGGGTAAACCCGCAACTAAAGGACCCGGGAGAATTGTAGCGGGGAAGGGCATGCCTTTAACCCTCGCTTGGGTGAGGCTAAGACATAAAGTGTAACCAAAATTTGTGTACCCTCTTAATACCCTGAAATTAAAAAAAAAAAAAATAACCACACTCATTACCAGCTCCTGTTTCTTTTATATTGGATCTTTTTTTAGGTTTTAAAATTCTCTATGTTATATAAAAATCTCTAAAATATCATCTTATTTTCATGGCCAAAAAGAAATGCCAAAGAAAAATTTGACTTTGATACTCAATCTCAAAACTTAATATATTCATTTTTGTAATTTGTTATGAAGAATACTGACTGCTGAATTGGGGCATATAACATTAATGTGAGCTGTAGGGAAGAACAGACTTCTCCATCAGCTAACAAATACCTCGTTGTAGACCTACACCGGGTACAAAAGAAATGGAGAAGGTCCACATTTCCTTTCTTATAATTTTGAATTTCAAACTAAACATACAGGTTTTGTGACTCATTTGGTGACAAAACCTCATCTTGACCTGGACTCACTTGATAGCAAAACCTGTTCTGAACTGGTTTAAGGGTATTTACACCTTATTTATTCCACCTGATGTAAATATTAACAGTTTTTGCTGAAGAAATGTGGAGGTTTTAATTACATGTTGCTACTTCAGACAGGTGTGTACTCTTCCAAAATTCTAAAAATTCTAAAAAACATGTGAGTCCAAAATGCATTGCCCCATGAGCTTTGGGAAAGAGCTCGTGGGTTTCCATTAGATATGTTCCTTGCTTTCAAGCAGCTTGCAGTCTATTAAGGTGTGTGACGGGAAACATTACCCTCAAACAAATAGTCAGATATATTTACCAAAAGTCTATCAGTTGGCAAATACATACACAAACACACACACACACAATATAAAACTATGTTTTATATAAAATACACAGCGTGAATTTTGTAGTACAGGAGAAAAGTAGTATTAGTTTAGAATAATTGTAGTGATATAAATGGTTTCAGAGGGTAATAGAACTTGTTCCCTCTAAGTGTCTTTGAATTTATTTCTTAATAAAAAAGCAAAACCACAGGCAATAAGGAAACTTCTATACATATGCTGAAGGAAAAAGTATATAAGGCAGTAAAATTTTGATGAAAGCCCTCCAGCAAGTGTGTTTTTCTTTCCATGTAAAAGAAAGCTATTTTGAAGATAGAGCAGTGTAATAAGTTTAGCACAGAGAACCAAATTGAATTTAGTTGGCTTTCACTTCTGCCCTTAAGAGATATGACTTTGGGCAAATTACTTAAAACCTCTAAGCCTGATTTATTGTCTGTAAAATATTAATAATAAAAGTAGCTACCATATAGAGTTGTTAAAGGATGACATTGGATCATGCGTGTACTGGTAGGTGCCTAGCACAGAGAGAGCAGGCAGTATATGCTCCTAATTATGAAGCCATTCCCTTCCAGGCCCCAGGGATGAAGATATTCTTAGGTCATGGAATTCTGCATGATTAATTCTTAGTGATTCAAGAGAATTATTTTCTTTGCATTTTAGATTTTCCTTTGATAGGTTGAGTTGTTCCATAGTCTTTTAAGATTTCATCTCTAATAACTAAAGCAGTTGTCTGGTGAAGAGGCCACCTCGGCTGCTCTAGGCCTTCCCATTTATTATCCTAAAAGCCTTTCTGGTGACTCCCATGAGACTTCTAAATTTAACTTACAGAATTTTCCCAGAAACTGGAAGAAATTGGAACTGAATAGAATATGGCTATATAGACGTTATTTGGCTGAGTATATTTTGAGCTCTGAAAGAAAGTATATTTTATTACCAGATTTGTTTTTAAAGCATTTTATCTTACAAAAAACTTGGTGTATTATTAATGGAATTAATCCTGGGTGACTGCAAGTTTTATGATTATGCTATTCAGTTCATGCGTAAGGTGATCATACCTTTTGCCCTATAAGTATTTTATCACAATAGGCAACAGGATATAAAAACGGGGAAAATATGGCAACGGATGATATTCACAACTAGAAACTGACGTATTTCTGCTAGATATAGTGAAGTCATACTAGGTTGAAGGAACGACTCATGTGACCAAGAATCTCTGTATGTGTTAAAATGTCTAAAAAGGATATGGAAGAAATGCTATCAGGGCCACATTATGACTTTCATGGACCCTAGACACTTCTACCTTTGTAGGCTTGTTTTTCCAATAACAAAAGAGAGAGAGAGAGAGATACAAATTATGTTCTGCCTTGGTATAAACATGAGTGTAATCCAGGCTGGATATATCATTGTATATTCATTATTATTTTTTTTATTCTAATTTAAGGCAAATTAGAACATTTTTGTGAATCCCTAAAAAGTAACATGAACCGGAGGCACCGTGCTTACTGTGCCTGCCTCCTGGATAAGTTGGCCCTAGTCACTAGAAAAACTTTGCTAATCCTTCCTTTTACATGCCAAGTATGGGCAGATTCTGGCATATTCATGGGGACAAAGAGAGGGTACCATAGCAATCTCTGAATTTCTACAAGAGTATCTTTTAGGCATAGGATAAAGGCTCAGCCAAGCCAACTACTGTCTCCTTCAACAAACAGAGAAAAAGAAAACTCTCCTTTAACAAGACCTACAGACCCTGTCCTGACCTCCAGTTTGGCCTAATTTCTCTCCACCACCACTCCAGGCTACTAGATACCCTGCTTAGCAAAATGAAAGTAAAGTAATTGAAAACTACTTTCTTCTCCTCTCATTTGTACTAGAAAGATTTGGAAATAGATACACAAGTTTTTTGGCAGACCCCATCCCAACACTCAGTATTCAAAAGGCACAGACTATCCTTTGTGATTGTGAGCAAACAACAAGAACACTTAACTTTGACTCAGAGGATAATAATGTTCAAAAAATAAGACAGAGGATATTCTTATACATTGGTTACTACAACATGCAACAGAAAATTATAGAATATGTTAGGTTGGTGTCAAAAATAAATCAAGAACAAGCTTTTCCAAGTAAGATAGAATGAAAATCATGACATGAAGATGATCTGAAATGAGATATTTTGTGGAGTGAAAAACACAATTGCCAAATTTAAAACCTGAATGAAATTAGAGACCCCTGATGGAATTTTACCAAGTCAGAAATGCAGATGAAAAGTTCAAGTAATTTTCCTTGAACTCAGAAAAATATGAAGAGACCAAAATAACAAAAGACAAGTGACGTGTTCAAAACAGCCTTAAGTTCCTCTAGGCTTGACTGACTTTTAGGTAGGCTTTTTCCTGAGGCCTAGGCCCCTGACCTCCTTTTCTTAGGGGATTTACTTTAGAAAACTTGCAATTGCAATTCTTTCTTTGCCCCTTTGAGATTTATATAAATCTTTTCCTATGTCTTCCTCTAGGATCTGAAAGCCATGGCTTTGAAATGTAACCCTCAAGGAAGACAGCACCCATCTCTCCCAGTTTCCAGGGGAGGGCAGGAGATTAACTTCAATGGGTACCAAATAGCAAACACAGATGACCTAAGCATCAGGCTCCCCACTGGCATCCTTCAGTACATGTTCACTAGCTCACCCAACTCTTAAAATCTCTCCAACTTTTTATTTTAGTGCATTAAGTCTAATCTCTTTCCCCTATTGCAATAATCTTAAATAAAGTCTTCCTTGCCTGTTTAAATTTGTCCAGTGTAATTTTTCTTTGACACATGGAGGCCAGACCTTTGAGATTCAATAGATGTTTAAGAGGTATTCAATTTAAACAAAAAAAAAGACCAGAGCAGACAGGAGAAGCAGTAATTTAAAACAATGAAAGAAAACTTTTCATGAGTTCAAGGAAGTCTTGAGTCAGCAAATTAAATGGCAAAGTATAAGAATAACTAATGAAAAGAAATCAATACATAGATATGGTAAAATATCTTACATTTCAAGGATAATAAAAACTTTTTTATGACTAGGCAGAAGAAAGGCAGCAAATATAGGAACATAAATTTGACTAGCCTCAGAATTAGAATGTAATTATTCTTTATTATTGTTGATGTGTTTATAAAGTAATACAAATATCAAAATATTTTAGAAAAATAAAAATGTTAAAACAATTCAAAAATCACATTCTGGTTTTAAAATATTAGTATATATGAAGATACTTGGTAAAAGAAATAAGTTAATAGATACTTTCCTTTTATATCGATAATACCAAGAAAAGATGTTAAATTAATTGAAATTTTAAAAACTGTTGGAATAAAAGGAGGATATTTACCTTTAAAATCACTAGACAAATAATAAAGAAAATCAAATTAAATTAACCACACAAAGGAACAAAAATTCCAACAATGAAAATGAACATGAAATATTGAAAAGAAAATGTGTAATGTATAATAATAAATGTGATGGCTGAAAAAAACCTCTGCAAAGACAAAGTGTCAAAAAAGAAACAAAAGGAAAAAAGGCAGCAAGATTGGGACAAAAAAATAAAATCCTGATATATGCTATTTACAAGAGAAAAGTTTAAAAGTCATTTACATTGATATAAAGGTTTAAACAATATGGGGAAAATGTCAGACAAATACAATAGCAAATGGAAAGCAGAGATAGTCAATATTGAAATATTCAACAGAATTCAAAGCAAGTAGGATAAATATGGAAGATTAATTTTATAAATGGTAAGAAAATTTACATCATAGATCAAAAACAGATGGAACTGAATGAGTCAGAAAATATACATGCAATTTTTTAAAATATAGAAAACTGTTACAAATACAAGGAGATGCAAATGATTATAAATATGAACATACTGGATTTAAGTGATAGGCCTAATAAGACTAACTTGTATATCAAACTTGATATCTTATTTAGAGAAAAACACCTTATTTTCAAATTTCCATGAATCCAAACAAAATTCATTCTATATTAGGCCATAGAGAATTTGTTTAAAAATTCCAAGAAGCAAAAACTGCATATGCTATATCCTTTATAATATAATAAAAGTAGGTATTTATAAAAAATACCCACTGAATTAGATAGGGTTCTTTAGAAACAAATGATTTATCATGGGTGTACACTCAGAAAAAATCTGTAAGTGAAGGAATTAGAACAGAGTGTGTATGTTGGAGGGAGACTGAAGTCTAGTCTCAGGCACTCCCGATAGAAATTGTGGCTTATAAATGTGGTGGTAGGGGTGTCCCCCTTCAGGCAAGTAGGGCCATGATTTTGTACTGTCTTATCCCTAAACCATTGGCTGCGGGTGCCATGTCCAGGATAAGGCAGCCCTTCTTAGTCCAGAATAGTTTTCCAGGGAAAGGTACAGCTATGAGCTCACAGTTGCTGGGAGACATTTGCATTGACCGGTAAAAAGGAATCTATTATGCTTTCAGTTAATATTAATTGTGGCTGCAGGAAAGAGAAAACCTGATGAAAGAGGTTTAAACAAGAAAAAGCTTTATTTTTCTCTTGAAGCAAGAAGTCCAGAGGCAGACAGTTCAGACCTATACGTTAGCTACAGGACATCCTTAAGGATCTGTGCTTTTTCTCTCCTCTTGCTGTAGTATTTTAAGTGCGTGGTTTCATCCTCTTGTTGAAGATGACTGCTAAACCTTTGGGAAAATGACTGTATTCCAGGCAGGAACTAGGGGAAGAGTAGAGAACCAAAGGGAAAAGGCAACCAGTATGGTAAGCTCTATAAGACCTCTTATAGAGCATTCCTGGTAGTATTACTCAGCAACTTATGTTAGTATCTTGTTGGTTAGAACTAGACTCTAGTTGCAAGGACTTGTTGAGAATTTTAGCTGTCCACATTCTATAGAAAAGAAAGGCAGATGAGAAGGAGGATTTGGAATGGCTCTAAACACCACAGTATTTGCCAAACCAATCAATTTTACACATTTGAGATAAATGACTCTCTAAATGAACACTTAGGAAAATAGAGACTCACTTCTACAATTATATCATGCTTAGGACAAGACAGAGAAAAAAGTAGATATAAAATTACGCAACAGGCTCCCTCCTCCTCCTCTTCCTGGGCAAGGTGCTCCTCTAGCAGGCATGCAGCATGGCAACTGTGGAGATGCCAATGTGAGAGACAGATGGCTGCAGCAGCCAGGCCACACTCCAGTGGCCCACCTGTGTCAAGCTGGGCATCCACGGCTCACACTTCTACTTACAGGATGTTTTAAAGGAAGTTGGGCTACTCACAGGTTATTACACAAGAAAGTGAAATGTGAAAAGGCAAAGCAAGAGGAGTCTTCCTGGACTATAGAAGGTGATATTAACACAGATCCATGGGCAGGTTATCCATGTACTGGTAGACTCAGACCACCTCCTCCACTGATGACAGTAAGGCCAGTGTCGAGTTATAGTCAAAGACCTGATCTTCCCTTAGGAACGTCTGAACCTGAACAGGCTCTTAAAGGTACTTCTCAAATTAAATCACTCTCATCTGAAGATATAGAAGAGATGCGACTTGTGTGCAGACTTGCTAGAGAAGTTTTGGGTATTAGTGGGTGATTACACCAGGTGTATGTATCTACTGAAGAAATATATCAATTAGCATACATTGCAAGAAATTGCCATCTTTCTCCCCTGAATTATTATAATTCCCCAAAGTCTTGTTGTGCCATGGAAGTCCAGGCAGATGGCCCTTGCAAGGTGGTATTGTTAATGTGGACATCATTCTTCATCACAGTGGTTATCAAGGGGACCTCAATGAGACATTTTTTGTTGGAAATGAGAATGAGGGAGCATGGAAACTCATTCAGACCATGGATGAGTGCCTGATGCAAGCCATCGATGCAGTTAAACCTGGTTGTCAATGCAGAGAATTGGGAAACATAATTCAGAAGCATGTCCAAGAAAATAGGTTTTGGGATGTTCAAAGCTATCATGGGCATGGAATCCACAGCTTTTTCATACAGCCCCCAAGAGCTCTTCATTATGCCAAAAGCAAGGCAGTCGAAGTGATGTAGTCGGGTTCTGTACATACAACTGAGCTGATGATTTGTGAAGGTGGATTGCAGGATGAAACCTGGCCGGATGGCTGGACAGTGGGGACAAGAGACAGAAAGTGGTCTGCTCAGATGTGGTTACGGAGGACACTGGCTGTGACTTTATGGTGCATAGCCTCACTTCTGTTCCAATTTTAACTTCTTCCAGGATGGCAAGTCTCAATAATACCTTCTTACTGTGCTATGTATTTTATTGAGAGAGTGCAGAAAAGAAGAGCTAATTTTTTATCACTTGTTTTGTTTTGACTGTAGGTAAGAAAGGACTACAGCATTTGTGTCCTCAAGAACTTGACTTGGGTCTGAAAAAGCTAAGAAGGATAAAAGAAACATTGCTCAACTTCTTTCAATGTTGAAATTGAAACCCAAATTTCTCTGCACACTTCTTTTCATTTGCCCTTTAAGCACTTCTACTTAGAGCTGTTTCTAGTTGCTTTTACCATGGCCACAAACTGGCCACCAAAAGCCAGCTTCTTTCCAGAGATGAACCTTCTTGAAACTTGCAATAAATGTTGCACCAGAGTTTTTTGATTATATATATATGGAAATATATATGTATACATTTTAAAATCCATATATGTAATTATCAAACACTAAATGGCCCAAGGTTTGTGTTGATTCTGCTCTGACAGGGTTATATGTTATCGTAAGTGGACCCATAGTTTGAAGTCATTTGATTCCTGGTTAGGAATTATCATTCCCTGCCCTCCATGCTAGTTATTTAGCCTTGTCATTACAGTGTACTTGATTACTGAGTATCTAGTGACTTTTTCTGTTATGTAATTTCATACAATGACACATTATACTTGTAAGAGAACATCTTTTCCAGAGTCCTCAGACCTAACTGCTTTAAAATAATTAAAATTGTGTTTCATTATCTTTATTCTTTTAATAATTTAGTAAAGTGATTGAATCTAGTATAGACTTTTGGGATATGTGTGTGAAGTTTTTGTCAAACTGTAATATTTGTGAATGGAATACCTTGCAATATGAATGTTAATATAATGTGTAAACGGAACTTAAAAAGTTTGAATTGTGGCTAGGCACAGTAGCTTACACCTGTAATTCTAGCACTTTGGGAGGCCCAGGTGGAAGGGTCACTTGAGGCTAGGAGTTCTAGACTAGCCTGGGTAACAAAGTGAAGGCCCTGTCTCTGCAAATTTTTTTTTTAAATTAGCCATGCATGGTGGCATGTGCCTGTAGTCCTAGCTACTCAGGGGCTGAGGAAAGAGTAGTGCTTGAGCCCTAATCCCAGGAGTTTGAGGCTATAGTGAGCTATGATCATGCCACTGCACTCTAGCCCAAGATGACAGAGCAAGACCCTGTCTCAAAAAAAAAAAAGTTTGAATGATTATTAAAAAAAGGAAATTATGCAACAGGTTTAGTAAGGACTGAAAATAAGTTCAGTTAAAGACTGAACTAAGTATTAAACTAAGTACAAATTAGAACTAAGAGTAGGAAAATATTCTTAAGGAAAATAAAGAAGGAACAATTCACCAAAAGGAAAAGTTGAAATTTAAAAATTAGAAAAAAAGGGGTAAATGTCATTGTTCATTTAATATTTGTTCTTTGATAAGGTCATTATAATAGACCAATCCTTGGCAAGACATATGGGAAAACAAAGGAAAAAAGCAATGTATCATGTTAGAAGTGACGGGGACGGGGGATATAACAACATATTTTGACTGTGTTTTTCCCCTTAAGAATAAAGAAAATACTATGACACGTCTACGTTTTAAAAAAAGCCAAATGTGGGTGAAGTGAGAGATTGTTGGTAAAACGAAATGACCAAAATTGATCCATAGATAATGGGAAACCCTGGGGAATATTGATAAAGCAGCCATTTATTAATAGTTTTAAATATTTTTTAAATGTTCCTATCCTTTGGATTAGATATTTTTCTTACAAGGATTTTTCCTGGAGGAAGAATGAAAGATGCACATAAAGATTTACGTGACTGGATATGCAACATAGCATGATTTATTAGCACTACTGATAATAATGAAAATATCCAACTGTAGAGGATTGTGGTTCACACATACAGTGAAATGTATTAATTAGGTTGAACTGTATGAAAGTGCTGCTATTGGCCATTTCTAATCTGCAAACACAGCAACTTCATATGGTCCAACCTAACAAATATACACAAACACATACTTACATACCCCCCTATTTTAACTGTGGTTATCACTGATTTGGGGGTTATGGTGACTTAAATAGTCTAATAAGATTCTAATACAAGAACAAAACGAGCACATAACATGTATGTATTGCTTTGCAATCTTCCACTAAACTATGAACTCTTGGGGAACAGGCATTTGGTTCTGGCAATCATTACATTCTTGGTGCAGGGGGTATTCTGCAGATATTTGTGGAATCAATGACTGAAAAATATTTATACTCTAAAATAGCACATTTTAAATTGCAAATGAGGAGAACTAGAGAAAATACTCTAGCTTAAGTTATTCGCCTCACCATGTGGAAGGGTTAAAGCAACTTTAAGCCTATCATGCTTATTTTAGGCAATTATTTTTCCCTAAAGTATTCAATATGTGTAGTATCTGATAATGTTATTATGAGATGTTATGTCAACTTTCTGGCTATCTTTGAAAACCTCCAATTAAATTATATAAATATAACTTGATGTGGAGAAATAATGAAAACTCTAATGATAAATGAAGATATAAAATATCAAGAGACCATTATTGTCTACATACAAGTTTAGAGTAGAATCGCAGCATGGTATTTTAATCCACCCCCATAATGGTGTATGGAATTACATCAAATGCATCTTACTGATTCATTATTCAAAATTCTCAAATTTCAAAAACAGAATCCTTAATGATGTCAAATAATTATGTAGAGCATGCTTCCAGGAAAACTGCATTGCAGAATTGCAGTTGAATTATTTTCTTCTGTAGTGCCAAGACGGGCATGAGAAACCACTGACTGTGATGGTCTTCAGAGCAAAAGAAGATTGAAATCCACATTTGCTCAGAAATCCTATTACTGTCTCTGTTGAGGAAAAGGCAAAGAAAACCACTGAAATGTTACTGATTTGCCTCAAAATTTTTTGTTCAAATCTTTGGATAAGCTGACAGGAATTAGTCTTATGAAAATCCTTTCTCTTAAATTATTTCATTAATGTAAAACTCCCAAATCCAGTAGCATTCTTTGATACTCCTATTTTTATCAAAATGCTAATTTTTGCCTACATAATATTAATAAATGAAGCAGGAATTGGTATCATTGTCTTCCCTTCCTTGTAGGGTTGGTGTATATTTTAATTAGATAAAAAATTACAACTGCTTTGTTATTTTTGCTATAAAATTTATTCTTCCAGTCATCTAATTGATATGATAATCTGTAAAGAGATTAGAAGATTTGCATTCTGTTTATAAAAGATACGAAGCTCCTGGGTATGAACTTGGGTTTTGAGTGAAGACAGGTAGACCAGGAGAGAATTTTTATGAATACTATAAGTAAATATATTTGGTCATAATATTTTGCTGGCTGATGTCACACTTGATTTGCAGTTTTTGAAATACAAAATGCAATGCCCTTGAAATACAATGTTGCCTGGTAATAGAGAGTTTATAAACCCAAATGAGCCTTCATTTATGTTTTTGATATTGTTTTTTCTTGGTCATAAACAAATAGCTTAACATGATGCCTTAAATACACATTCAAAACTTGAATTCAGTATATGCTGTAAAGGGGAGATTAGTTTTTTAGAAGCCACAATATATTTAGTGGCAAAATTTGGAAGCAGAATGCAGGGCTTATATTTTCCTATCATGCTGTCATTCTCAAAAGTGTTCAGGTAAGGAAGTCTTTTTCCTCCTGAGAGGAAGAGAAGAAGTCCAAGGGATTTTTGGCAACATGAAACAAAGAAAGGCAGCAGGCCTAAAAAGCAGCTAAACGACTTAATTGTGTGGATGTCTATGTTCCTAGTAGTGTTTGCTCAACATTGAACTAGCAAGGGATTGCAGAGTATTTCCAATTTGATGAAAATCTATAGAATAAATTCTAAATATTTTATATCTAAAAATAATACATTTTCTTCCTAGTCTTATCTTTTTACATTTCTCTCTAGCATCACACAGCTCCGTTTAATGGAATTTAGAAAGTTTGTACCTGAAAGACAGTGTACAATCTCTCAATTGAGCCTCATGTTTGTCAAGAGCACTGATGATTGATTTGATTGCAGCTCCAGCAGTTAAAGGAGTGTTCATTTCATGGTCAAGTAGCCTGAAACATTTCTTTAAAATGAATGCTTCTTTTATATTTGGTGATTCTTTTAGTGCACACCAGGGTCCCTCTTGCTTGGGCTTTTCCTGCAACTCTCCTTTTGATATTTCCATTAAACTGTAAAAAATGAGTGTTGACTGATTAACATCTCATTTTAAGAGCTCTGCTAAAAGCCATATTCATGAATCAAAGTCAGTGTGCACCACTGGTAATTAACTTGACAAAATTCAGCTTTCCAAGCTAATCATCTTCTGGCTGCTTTATGTAATTGCTGTCAATTCAGATCTACAAAACAATTAGGGTCCACTAAAAGGGAGAGAGAGGCATAGAACTAATGATTAGGCCAAGTTCTCTAGCTGGGAACATATTCTGATTAAAATTCTGGAGAATAATGAGGAAACAGAAACATTCAAAATGTTGACTTGAGTGTTTCACATTTATAATTATATAAAAACAGCCTACATAAGATCAAACTGATAGGGGTTAAATGGTGAGGTTCAAAGTAACAAATATCCCAGGGTTTACCATATGAAAGTTATTGAGCAAGACCTGGAAAGGCAGTAGACCATCTTGGGCACTGCAGAGCACTGTGGTTAACTGGGTGCTGCCTCTATGCTGAGACATCTGCAAATATTGACGTTTTACTAGTTGTGTGATTTTGGAAAAACTGCTCAACTTCATTCAGCCCACATTATATATATAAAAAATATAATTGTATATAGCTTATATGTTTAAGGGGTAATGCAGATAATGACCTAACCCATTGCCTGGAATTTAGTAGATGCTAAATAATTATCACATATTATAATTATATTATCATTACAATTTATCACTAAAGGAAAAGTCAACTACAAAAATTAATATAATATAATATAATATAATATAATATAATATAATACAGGTATACTAAGAAAAATGCAAATAAATTGCCCATAGGATTCAGAAATGAAGAACCAACATTTCTGGTGGAAGACCTTGAAGGAGAAGAAGTTGATTTTCAAGATGTTCTTTAAAAAGATAGTTATAATTTATCAACTAAGTTGAGAAAATCTATTTTAGTTAGAGTAAGAGCAAAATCATGCAGCAGAAAAAGTATAATGTGTAACTGAGGAACAGTGAAATAATCATTTTATTAGACATAAAATTTTGTAATAGAGTTAAAAAAAATTGTACTGCAAAGGAAGGTTGGGTAAATATTGTGGGTTGACAATATTTAAGTCATCATTAGATTATCGAAAGTTTCAAAGGATATTTTGTTCATTTTTTGTAGAACAAAACGTTCCAACACCAGAGAGTCCCACAGAACCAAAACAGACTTTACCTTCCTATAAAATCTCGGTAAACATCTATTTAGTAATGAAAGCCATTTATAGACTCTTAAAGAATAAAAGTGGTAGCTTTTATGGAAATCAATTTAGTACTATTTTTTAGAAGAGGCCAAAAACTTAAAAAATGTATAACAAGATGCTTAGAAATGTACATTTGGTTCATACAAAGAAGGAAAGATAAGTAAACTTTTTAAAATATTATTAAAAAGCCTATTTTTGATTGGCTAAGGCAATGGGTCTCACTCCCATAGAAAAACCACCTGTAGGGTTTATTAAATTAAACATCTCTTAAACTGACTCTTCAAGATTCTGTTTCCATTTATTTAGATTGAGGCTCAAGGCATCAGTAATTTTCAAAGATACAAAGGAATCTCAATTGTGAGAAGGAAGAGCAAAGACACTTTCCTTTTCTCTACTCTGAAATTTTTCAAACAAGAAAAACAACAATAAGAAATGCAAACCACGTTTTTGACAAAACTAGGGATATCTGCAATCTTGAATCACAATTTAAGATGAAAAGTTCTCAAATACAATAAATATCAGTCCATGGTACAGAAAGATACTGACAGAGGACATAGGCAGTTATTAATACATACCTTAGACACAGCCAGCTAGATGCAAACATTGTCCAGAGCGTTGGGTATGCTAAGGAGAAAATCCTTGGTTTGTGTCAATGGAAACACGTTTGAGTTGGCTGTAGGAACTCTTCTGCCCTTCGTTTGTCACTACAGAGGCAGGGGAGTAGGCTTATTAAGGAAATCATGTTGCTTGCCATCCTTGCAGGAAGAGAACTATGGAAGAGGCACAGGAGAGAATGTGAATCGTGATCATTCTGCAGCTCTCTGCCTCAGAAAGATGGGACCAGAAAGGCTGGTCTCATAGAAACACCCAGCCCCTGGGGCAAGGGGACAGGGAAAGGCACTGTGAGCCAGGGCCACTCTCTCCTGAACAGATCACGACTGTGACACACCCAGACATACATAGCACTTGACATGAGCACTTGAGAGTGTAAAAGGTGTAAGTGGATCTAGTAGTCATTAATATATAGACACAAATAACAAAATGCACAGAAATATAGAAATAAAATATCAATTTGTATATAATGTTCTAACTCATCTCTCAGACCATGGCAATCAAATAGGCCAAAAGTAAAACACAGGTCTAAGTAATACAATTTATCAGGCATTGTTCAAGAAGCTCTTGGAATATTCACATGAGAAAAAAATTAATACGCTAGAAATCACTAACATATTTCCCAAAGCAAAAATATTAGCCAAAGCATTCAGTGATCACAATGAAATAAGGATAGAAAATTAAAAAAAAAAAAGTACCTGAAAATGAAAAAATATACCAACAACAAAATCAAATAAAATTTCTCTCTTAAATGGCTCTTGGATTAAAGATGAAGTCCAAAGCAAAGAGAGATTACTTACAAATTAGCTATAATAAAGCATTATGTATCGAAACTTATGGAATACAGCTAAATCACAGTAAATAGAGATAAGTTTCTAGCCATATACACTTGTATTGATAAAGAGTAAAAATAAATGATTTTGGTAACTAAAAGATAAGAAAATGAGGAAAACAGAAAAAAGGATTTATAATTTAAAAGTAGAAAATTAATTTCTTAGAGAACAGACAAAAGAGTAGAGCTAATAAATCAACCCAATAACTGGTTCTTAAAAAAAAAAAAGATGAAGCAATAACTAACCCAATCAGGACAGTAATGATAAAAGCACAAATCTCTAACATAAGAACTGGGAATGGGAAAATACCACAAAGCAGAAGATATTAAAAGAATTGTATAAGATTATTTTGTTCAGCATTATAAAAATAAATTTTGTGTCCCACATGAAATCAGTGTTTTTCTAGGAAAATATAAATGAGTGAAACTGAACCTTGGGAACATAAGCCAACTGCTGAAGAAAAAAATTCAAAGATATTATCATGGAAATATTACCTCCCAAAATCATCAGCCTATATCCAGATTCACTGGTGAATTTTATCAAATCTTTAAGAAGCAGATTCTTGTTGTGCTTTAAACTATTCCAAAATATAGAAAAATAAAGATTTACAATGATATTTTCTTATCCAGCATCACATTAATATCAAAATCTGACAAATTAAAAACATATATAGACAATAGAACTTGAAGCAAAATTCAAAATAAGAGATTAGCAACTAGAATTAAACATCACAAATAAATAATAATATACCACCCCTAAATGTGACTTACTCTCGGAATTCAAATGTTTCTGGATTGAGGCATCATACTGAGAGATCAAAAGAGAAACTCAAATAATTAAATATACAGAGGTTGAAATTATTTGCATACTTCAGCATCCATTCTGGATTTTAAAAATTTTTAATAAGTTGGGTGTGGTGGCTCACACCTATAATCCTAGCACTCGGGGAGGCCAAGGTGGGAGGATGGAGGATGGCTTGAGATCAGGATTTCGAGACCACCCTGATCAAGAGTGAGACCCTGTCTCTACTAAAAGTATTATAGAAAAATTAGCCGGGCACAGGGGTGTGTGCCTGTAGTTTCAGCTACTCAGGAGGCTGAGGCAGAAGGATCCCTTGAGCCCAGGAGTTTGAGGTTGCAGTGAGCTATGATGTCACCACTGCATTCTTAACCTGGGCAACAGAGTGAGACTCTGTCTCAAAAAAATTAATCAAATAGTGATAGATTCAGGCATTTTTTTTTCAAAATATTATAGGGGCACAAATGTTTTTGGTTACGTATATCAATTTTGTTATGCTTGAGTCAGGATGATAAGTGTGTCCATCACCCGGATAGTGTTCATTGTATCTATTAGGTAGGTTTTCTACCATCCCTTCCTTCTTCCTCCCCCTTGCTTGATTTTCACTGAGTTTTACTTCCCTCTGTGCACACATGTGCTCATCAGTTAGTTCCAATTTAACAGAGTACATGCGGTATTTGTTTTTCCATTCTTTAGATACTTCACTTAGGATAATGGTCTTCAGTGCCATCCAAATTGTTGCAAAAGGTCTTAATTCATCCTTCTTCGTGGCTGAGTAGTATTCCATAGCATACATATACCACATTTTGTTAATCCACTCATGAACTGTTGGGCTCTTGGGTTGATTCCACATCTTTGCAGTTGTGAAATGGGCTGCAATAAACATTTGAGTGCAGGTTTCTTTTTGATAAAATGACTTCTTTTCCTTTGAGTAAATATGCAGTAGTAGAATTGCTGGATCAAATTGTAGGTCAACTTTTAGTTTGTTGAGGAATCTCCATACAGTTTTCCAGTGAGGTTGTACTAATTTGCGGTCCCACCAATATTGTAGTTTTCTTTTTTCTCTGCATCCACATCAGCATCTATTGTTTTTGGACTTTTTAATAAAAGCCATTTGGACTGGGATAGGGAGATATCTCACTGTGGTTTTAATTTGCATTTCCCTGATCCTTAGTGACATTAAGCATTTTTTTCATATCTTTATTGGCCATTTGTCTATCTTCTTTTGAAAAGCTTCTGTTCATGTCTTTTGCCCACTTTTTGATGGGTTTGCTTGATTTTTTTCTTGCCAATTTGCTTGAGTTCTTTGTAGATTCTGGTTATTCGTCCTTTATTGGATGTATAGCCTGTGAATACTTTTTCCTATTCTGTACATTATCCATTTGCTCTGTTAATTATTTCCTTGGCTGTGCAGAAGCTTTTTAATTTAATCAAGTCCTATTTATTTGTTTTCGTTGTTGCTGTGATTGCCATTGGAGTCTTCTCCATAAATTCTTTGCCTAGGCCAATATCTAGAAGAGTTTTTCCAACATTTTCTTCTAGAATTCTTATGGATTCATGCCTTACATTTAAGTCCTTTATCTTTGTGAGTGGTGAGAGATATGGATCTTGTTTCATTCTTCTGCATGTGGCTATCCAATTCTCCCAGCACCATTTATTGAATAGGGACTCTTTCCCCCAGTGTATGTTGTCTGCTTTCTCAAAGATCAGTTGGCTGTATGTGGATAATTTTATGTCTGGGTTTTCTGCTCTGTTCCATTGGTCTATGTCTCTATTTTTGTGCCAATACCATGCTGTTTGGGTTACTATATCCTTGTGGTATAGTTTGAAGTCTGGTAATGTGATGCTTCCTAATCTGTTCCTTTTGCTTAAGATTGGCTTTGGCTATTTGGGCTCTTTTCTGATTCCACACAAAGCGTAAAATTATTTTTTCTAGATCTGTGAAATATGACATTGGTATTTTGATGGTACTTTAATAAAATAGTAATAGATTCATGCATTCTTAATAAATAATCTACAAATCCCAAAGTGATTTTGAAGAACAAGTGAACAGGTATTGTTGTATGGGATACCAAAATTAGCATAACTTCATAATAATTATGACAATGTGATATTGGTACAGAGTATATAATGTTCCAATTGAACAAAATAGAGAGGCTCAAAAATTATACTGGTATAATTATATTGGTAAACCAACCAATGAAGGAAAAGACAAACTAAATATTTCACAAATGGTACTGAGAAAATTGGTTTTCTATTTTGGGGTGGTGGAGCATAAATCTTTACTTCACACTAATAAAAATGATTAATGTCAAGTCCATTTGAAGTTTTAAGGGTGAAAAAATATTTTAAACTTTAAAAAAACTATATATAAGCATATATTTTTAGCTTTTGAGTTGGGAGGCATTTCTTAAACAAATTGCAGGAAAAAAAAACCATAAATGGAAAGATTAAAAATGTAAAACTTCAGTTTAATGAAGGGCATCATTAAGCAAAATTTAAAGTCAAGTTATAAACTGGAAAAAGTTATTTCTAAGGCCTAAAATATGTTAAGAACCATAAACAAGATATAAAAATTTTATAAATTTAACTGAAAGTTAACTTATTAGTAAATGGTTTAAGATTTTGGACAGGCATATCAGAGAAGAGAAAATCTCAGTAGTAAACAAATATAAGAAATGAGACTCAATGTCACTAATAATCAAGGAAATACAGAATAATACCACAAAAATTTAATGTTTCATATCTATGAAATTTGCAAAAACTAAAAAGCATAGCAGTGGGAAGTGTACACAGCAGATGAGATTTTGAATTAATGAAAGCACTTTGGAGCCTAATCCGACAGTGTCTGGTATGATAGATGATTCACAGAACCTTCCACCAAGCAGGTCCTCTTCTAAAAATACATGCTAGAGTAAAACAGTGGGTCTTAAACTTGGCTGCACTTTACCATCATACCAGGACCCAGGCCACGCTACAGACAAGTTAAATTAGAAATACTGGAGACACTTTTCTGGCATCAGCATGTTATAAAGCTCCTTGGGGAATTCTAGAGTGCAGTGGGGCTTGAGAACTACATTTAAGAGAATATCTCACATATGCGTAAGAAAAATGGGAAGAAATGTGTAAGCATATTAATTTTAATCTTGTTTGTAATCATGAAAAACCGCATTTCAAATTAGTAAACAACTTGGATAGTTTATGGATAAATCTCAAAATCTAACATTTAGTTTAAAAAGCTAGTTACAGAATGAAATACATTATACCATTTGTATAAGTTTTGAAGACATGAAAAACGATGTTCTAACATCTAAAGTGTTTATGATAATATAATGTGTAGTGTTTTGAAATGCATAAGAATGATTAAAACACAAATTTAAGATATTTCTAGACCTCAGGGGTTGTCAGATTTAGCAAATAAAAATAATTCTAATGCATATTATATGAGACATACTTATACTAAATATTTGTTTATTGTTTACCTGAAATTCAAATGCAACAGGAGTCCTGAATTTTATATGGCAATCCCATTTGAGAGGGTATCTGGAAAGGTAAGCAGGGGCTTCAACCATGTCAGTAATGTTTTTTGTTTGTTTGTTTGTTTTATGAAAAACATCTGCAGCAAGTATAGTCAAATGCTAGAATTTGGAAGAGGTTGATGTTTAATACCGGAATAGTCTATTTTATAATTCTCTGTATTTTTCTGGAAGTTTGAAATACTATTCTGTTACAAAAATAGTTTTAAAGAAGATATAATGGGTGAACATACCTCATTTGCAGTAAAAATACAAAGGAAACTACCTTGAAATAAACTTATTATTTAATAATAAATGTCCAAGATCCATATGAAGAAAACATATTACACTCCTGAGGATTAGAGAAGAAAGTCTATCTTGCTTTTGGATAAGAAGACTTATGGTGTTAAGAAACCTTTGCTTCCTATGTTAATCAATACATTTAATGAATTCCCCTTGAAAAACCTAATATAAATTAGAACTAGACAAAATAATAGATTCTAAACATCATAAGGATAAATAAATTTGTGAGATCTACTGGATAAATCTGAGAATGATGAAAATAAAGTGTATATGATCCAACTTTGAAATAAAACGTATTATAAATCTACTGTAATTAAAACAGAGGGGCATGCAAAAATATCATAATTATAGTTAAAGCTATTTTAACACATTAGATGGTCATAGAAGCAAAATTGTGTTAATCATTGCATAATGTAGATTTATCCCAATCTGTTTTTGAATCCGCAGGGATTTTTTGTTTCTATACCAGTTTGTTTGTTTTTTTTTTTTGCTCCTCAATACACTCCTTGAGACAAAATTTTATTTATCTTTTTGCACTTAGTTTCTAGCATCACATATATAGAATTGATGGTTAATAAATATTGAAGTGACCTGTGGCATCTCCATTGAAGTCTTCTCAATAAACAGTCATATAATTGTGCAGATAATTGCCATCACAAACAAACAAACAAAAAAACACACTAAACATGCTGGAATAGGAAAATAAACAGACGTATTTCTAGTTTTATTGGCTGTATCTTTACACCTATTTATTTACTTCACTTTGAATCAGCTTTAATAATTCTCATTTTTGACTCCAGTTAAATTTAGAAAAATAATCCATAATCCACATTTCTTCATTTTCAATTGTGGTTCCAAGAAAAACCCTAATAAGCAAGTTTCCCTCATTTTTATGGTCTACTCATTTTTTTTTCTCATGTATGCTCCATACAGTGTCATGTACTTTACCAGAAAAAGAAATAAGAATGATAGACTTAAACAATGGATTTAATTAAAAATAATCTTACCATTTAGCTTTAATTAGAAGGCTATTGCATAATCCTCAGTGAGAGACTTAAAATTTTATCACTTTAATGTACTTAAATTTCATTTTAAATGACATATATTGATCAGTTATTTGCAGCAGATATTATAAATTTCAACTTCATACTTGAAATAACCTGTGAATTAGACATTAATTCTATTTTACAGATGAAGCAATGTGACATTGAGTGGTGATGTAACTTCAATGTTAAAACTAGTAAATACCTAATCTCAGAGAAGTAGACTATTTCATTTCACTGCAGACGTAGTTTCCTTGATTACTAGTACTGATCCTGCTCTTACGTATCTTTTGTGACGGATGTTTACAAATAACAAATATTATTAGATTAAATAAATTTTAATGGAAAAATTTTGAAAATTCTAGAAATGAATTCATAATGTAGTATCTTTACTAAATTAAATACATTTGAACTTGTTGTGTTTTTCTATTTTCTTTGAGGGGCAGAATTTCTTTTCTTTTTTTTCCCCCCATAAACTGTAGGGAAAAAATTAAGTTTTTAACATTTCCAAGAGTTTTACGTGTATTCTGAAGAAATGAAACAAAACTAGTTCCACTTATAATAGGGCTTTCTCTCAAGTCAGAGAAACTGGCCCAATAATATCACATTACAGGGGGATTTGGCTTAAAATGTTTAAAATATAACCCCTGTAACCTAGCCACAACTGAACAAAGCCAATAATGTTCTCCTACTGTTCGATGATGAAAAGAACGTCAGGGAAGTTTCATTTATCCTGCTCTTTTCACTGTGCAGCAAGGTGACTGCCAAGTTGAGTTTACAATAGCTTAAATGGGCTAAAACTAAAAGCATTTGGTAGAGTGATATTTCACCATAGTAGCTCTGTTGCTGAATAGCTGAATCAAGTTTACACAAAGAGGGAGAGAGGAAAATGCTTTATCTTTGTTGCAGAGAATTCTATCCAAATTAACTTGCTTTTATTACTTAACATTTCAGAAATAATGAAATTTTCAAATAGGTAAAGTCAGTCTTTGTTGCTTTTCATCTCTTGTCATTTCTATATCTCATTCTTTGCCTTCTATTCCTAGAGACCTTTCAGACTCTGCTATTAGTTCTCTTACAAGGCTCACTGACCTTGAAAACTGCCTAATATATGGTGTTCTGGTAATTTTTCTCATCAACAATTTATTGAATGTCTAGTATGTGCCAAGCACTGAGTTAAGCATTAGCATATAGTGGATGTGGAGGTAATATCAGATGAGAAAACGATACAGTGATGAATATGATCCAATCCATGCTCTGGTGAAGATTCCTGTTTATTTAGGAAAATAGATTAGCCAATAATCTGTTACCTTACAGTAGATAATGTGTTAGATATATGAATACTGTGTTATGGGGACGTGGAGAGCAGAACAAGTTACTCATCATGTTGGTTATGGGGGAGGGGAGGCTCCATTGAAAAAGAAGGCTTTAAGCTTTGTTGTGAAGGATTTCTGAGGAGAGTAATTGGGACAGTTTCCTAAGCAGTCCAGGTATGCACAAAGCAGTGGGGTTAAGAAAGGACACAGATGTTCGTCCTGAGCCTTTCTGTTGGGTTTGGCAGGAGCACAAGGTGTGGAGTAGGAAGTGACAAGAGATAAGCTTGGACAGTTTAGACGTGCTCTAGACTTTCAAGGCCTTTACTTTCTTTGAATGTAACCATGTGGGCAATAGAGAAGAAAATAATATTTAAAAAAATAACAGCTAGGAGTGACATAAAGACAGGGAGGTTGGTTGCAGTAGTTAAGATTGTGAGCTCTGCCACTTACTAGCTATGTTAGCAAATTACTTATGCTTTTGGAGCATTGGTTTTGTCTATAAAATAGTGCTAATACATATGATTGGCATAATGATTAAATGAGGTAATATAGGGTAAGTATTTAGAATGGGTGTTTGGAAAAAAATAAAATGAAACGAACACCAGAGATGAATGCATGAACTGAGTGAGGATGCAAAAGATGCATCAAATTCAGGAGATTTCTGGAACGAAATAGCCTGTATTTGGTGACTGGTTATTTGTGCATGACAGAGGTAGAGAAAGAATTGAAATTTGCTCTTAACTTTTCTAGCCTGGGAAGTAGGTATGGTAAAATGAAACCTTACAGGAGGCCAGAGGTGATTGAAAGAATTCCTGTTAACATAGTTTACAAAAGCTGCTACAAAATCTTTTCAAGAAAGCTTTGTATCTTTCAGTTGCTGTCAGAATACATAGGACTGAGACTTAGAATAGAAATAGTTGGAAGAGAAAGATGTGGGAGTCATGGGCATAAAAGATGGTTGTCAAACCATTCAGAATGAATGTGTGGAGTAAAAGGTGGAAAAAATCCCTGGGTACCTTGCTTTGTCAGGATGAACAGAGGAGAAATTACTAATTATAGACTCATAGATATATTGGGAAGTGAGATATTTTGGTGCAAGAACTTTTGCACGGAGGTGCAACACTTATGTACGTTACATATTAGAAAAATAAAATAACTATTTTCGAGAGTATTTGGGAAAATATCTTCTTCCAGTCAAAATCATGGCTATCATTATGTGTGTTTATTTTTAGCCTTTTGTTTCCTAAACAAATGTTTCATTACATGTTTTTGATTGGGCTGTAATAATTCATAACCTACTTTATTCATTTAATATTCCATATAATCTATATTGCCACATAGTCTTTGTAATCACCATGTTTAATCACTATAAAATAGTCCGTATTGAATTGTAGCAAATTTATTTAAATATTTCCCTATTGGAAAATATATTATAATTTTATTTATTTCTTTATTTTGTTCCAGCAATTATCTTCAGAACTAAAACTCCTTTTCTCGATTTCGCATTTTTTCTTAGGGAGTCTTATTTGTGAAACTGGACACATCACAAAATTTCTGTTCTACAAAATTATTGTTTATTTTAACAGTAAAAATATATTTAACTTTCCAACAGTAATTAGTGACATAACAGCTTAATTGTTATTGATATTCTTCCTCCCTTTATTGTTATAGTCATTTTCAATCAAGATATGGATATTGGCATCAAATGTTTCATTTTTAAAAAAGATCAAATATTGGCTAGTCTTACTACTATCAAATTATACTTAATTGTTAAAACATCTTAAACTATTAAAATATGCTTCAAATAATCTTGGCTATTCCAATATTTATTAAAGAGTTTAGTTTTTTATTTATTATTCACTGAAGAACCAACTACATGAGCCACTAATATATATGAATATAGCCTAGGTACATTACACCATAATTGAGGAAACTGATTTGATAACACAGATCAATATAAAAACTCATTCTGTTTTTATCATTTAGTTTCCAGTTGAAAAGTTCATATTTTCTTTTGTCTCACTTGGTGCATCTTTTATAAATGAAATAGTTATCACACACTACATTTCTCCCTCTCACTTTTTCAAATTAGTTGAAATTTGTACATATTATAATAATATTCTGATACTTTGTGAGGCTCTTTATTGAGGCCCTTTTAAAATTGTTTTACTTATTTATTTAAAATATATGTTGAATGACAACTATGTGCCAAGCATTTTGCTTACTGATTGTTTCTGCTTTTTAAAATTCTTCACTGTTAGCATTAGCATTGGAAGTTGAGTAAGGGGAAGGAAAAAGGAAATATCTCACCAAAATAGTTTGCCGTTGGAAGGTTTAAGAAAACATTTCGGTGTGAGTTATTTGGTTCCTTTGAAGTTTTAACAATGTTGACCACACATTTACTGACTTGTGCCACACATCTATAGTATCACAGAGGGAAATTTGTCTCATGACAGTAAGAAAAAAGGTTGAAAACCATTGTCTTTAAATATACACATGACAAAAATCCTTTTGTAGGCTTTGCGGGACCTAGAGTTAATAAATTTAATTCTTTCAGGATTCACAAACTCTGGTGATTTGGTTTCAATAGAAATGAAAGTTCATACTACAGATGGCCTTGCCAATAAAATACCTACGTAAAATGAAGTAGATTTTCATGGTACATTTAATGAGAAACTAGCTATTAAATGCTCAACATCTCTAATTATCAGGGAAATGCAAATCAAAACCACAATGAGATGTCACTTAACTCCAATGAGAATAGCTTTTATCAAAAAGTCCCAAAACAACAAATGTTGGCGTGGATGCAGAGAGATAGGAAGGAACACTCATACGCTGCTGGTGAGACTGCAAACTAGTACAACCTCCATGGAAAGCAATATGGAGATACTTCAAAGAGCTAAAAGTAGAACTACCATTTGATCCAGCAATCCCATTACTGGGCATCTATCTACCCAAAGGAAAAAAAGACATTCTGTAAAAAAGACATCTGCACTAGAATGTTTATAACAGCATAATTGCAAAGATGTGGAAACAACCCAAGTGCCCATCAATACATGAGTGGATTAATAAAATGTGGTATATGTATACCATGGAGTTCTACTCAGCCACAAAATGGTGATCTAGCACCTCTTGTATTATCCTGGATAGAGCTGGAGCCCATTCTACTAAGTGAAGTATCACAAGAATAGAAAAACAAGCACCACATGTACTCACTATCAAATTGGTATTAACTGATCAACACTTAAGTGCACATTTAGTAGTAACATTCATTGGGTGTTGGGCAAGTGGGAGGAGGGGATGGGTATATTCACACCTAATGGGTGCGGTGAGCACTGTCTGGGGGATGGACATGCTTGAAGCTCTGAGTTGGGTGGGGCAAAAGCAATATATGTAACCTAAACATTTGTACCCCCCTAATATGCTGGAATAAACAAATTATTAAAAAAATAAAAAATAGAATGGATAAAAGGATACTTTTATTTTGCATTCTATTTTTTGTTTCACTTTTGACATTCTATGTGTTTGTATGTAATTCTTAGCATTCATTTTACTTTAACCTGTGACTTGACTTAATTTCAAAAAACAAAAACAAATATTTGAGCACCTACCACATTCAAGCCACTTTACTAGATTCAAGAACTTTAGAGCAGTCAGACAAGTCATGGTCCTTAAGGAATTTGTATTCCAGTTAAGGAAACAGATTATGTGATTTTTAACAGAAGATTTGCTTTACTAATTGAACAAATGTTGAGCATTTCCAATATTGTGAATTAGGGATACAGCCATAAAGATGACCATCTCTACTCTATGGGGTTTACATTCCATTTGAGGAGTTAAGAGTGTGGTGATAGCAGAAATTAAGAAATAACTTCAGATAATAATAAATTCTAAGAGGACAACAAAGCAGGGATAGACCGTGATCAATGTGTGCATGTGTGGGTTTGCACATACATGTGTGTGTGGTACATGCGTGTGTTTGGTGATTATTTTAGATAAGGTGTTCAGAGAAGGTCTCTTCAGAGAAGCAAGCCATGCAAAGATGTGTGGAAGAATTACAGATGAAAGAGAAAAAAGTACAGAGTGCGAGGAGCCTAGCGAGCAAAGGCAGAATAATAAATTCCAGAGCACAAATGAGGAGGCAGGCTGGCCTGGCGCAGAGTGATACATGATGCTTTGTCTTTTCTTCTAAGTATGGGGACCCACGAGAGGACTTTACGCAGGGCAGTGACCTGATATGATTAGCACCTCTAAAGTATCAGTTTGGCTGCTGTCTAGAGAATGGATTGTAGAGGGGAAAAGAAATGAGACTAGTCAGGGGGTTATTGTTGTAAATTAATAGCATAAATAACAACACAAATGAGCGGTAAGAAAAATGAGTCATACTTAATGGGAATGGACTTGACTATGATTTGATGTTAAAGAAGTGTTCCTTCATAGGAAGTTGAGATACACAGAAGGGCAAGTACATAACAGGCAACAGAAAACTGTGTTAGTGAAAGAGGCTTGAATTTGCATGACCTCTTTCTAGGCAATGAGTGGTCCAAGTTGAGTGAAATGGAATATGCATGAAAGGAGAATATTAGATAATAAAGCTGTGCAGGCAGAAAGACCCAGACTGTGGAGGACGTAGAACACAAAATTCAATATATTTACTTTAATCTGCAGACATTGGGAGTAACTGCAAGTGTTTGAAGAGGACAGTGGAACGCACAAGTTGGTGCTTTAGGCATGTTGATCTGTCAGTGGTCCGTAGTATGTTTTGAGGAGCTAAGAGTGGGCACAAGACTACCTGCTGGGAGTAAAGTAAAGGAAGACTGCATGTGGTTGAAAGAGAAGGAAGAATGAAAGGTAACTCCATGTTTTACATAAAAAATATATTATCAACGTCAATTCCTGCAACAAAGTGGTGAGGTAGGTAGGATTCTTATTTTACAGATGAAAAAACAGAGGTGGTTGAGACATTGCAGCTTGCCAAGTTCTCACAACTAGTGAGTGTCAGAGTGAGATTTTTAAATCCTGATAAATTATGTAACACTGTCTCCAAAATGTTCTGGAATAATTTAAAGTTTTTAAAGATCGATGGTGCATGCATATTGTACTGTATTCTCAGGGAATTTATTTTCTTGTCAAAATAGTTGTACTTGAAACTATTTTGCTTATTTATAGATATTTCTGATATTAAGCTCCAGATATTTAAAACACAATGTAAAATCAAAACTGTATTTAAATAGAACTTTGACTTTTATTTTCATTGTATTCATTTAATCAAAAATGATACTAATATATTTGTTCTTAAAATCTTTTATATGTTTTATTATATCTATTTCCTTACTGATTTGATTAACCATTTATCTATGATAGATCTAATTGGAAACAACCATGCTTAAAAAAATGAGATATAGTCAGAGGAATCAAGCTGCAGACACAATTTAGTAGAAGAGAAATTGCTTTTACAATAATCAATAGTTTAATAATTTTAGGTGCAATATATATTTTTAATCTATCTTTTCTTGCCAAGTTAAAATTAAAATGTGTTAGACTTGAAAACAGAAACATCCCTCAGGTTCTTTTACCTAGTTGTATACCATGATATTCTTTGACATTAGTGAATTATTTCAGTTCGCTTCTTTCGGTTGTTTTAGGAATGATTAACCTGGTGTTCTCCTGAGTTATTTGTGGTATCTGAAAATCACCAATACTTTTTTATCTTATTATATCTCTGGAATTCTTTTTCATTTTTTAAGAACAGTTCAGATACTGAGCTATGTAATACTCGTATAGAACTGCCCCTTCTTAGAGATTGAAGGTAAATCACTATAAATCAATATTCATTGATTTCACATAGTGGACTAGGGATTGCAGCAAACTAAATTCACGGTAGACAGACTATTCTCCATTGTCCACTTTTCAGTTTAACCCACCACATCTCAATTATTTTTTTGGCTGAAAAAACATTTCTTTTGATGCTTATGCTTAGTCCTACACACGTGTTTACAAATATTGTGAGTTATATCAATACCACTTGAGATATCTTTCAAACGAAGGATATAAGGCTTCTTTTGTGTAAAGAGAAGTCAGAATATAAGTTCTTTTCAATAAGTTTTTTATTATTAACCTGGTAGGTCTTCAGTGAACACTGAGCTTATGAAGAAAATGAGTAACTATGTAATAGTAACAGTAGTAGTAGCAGTTATACACATTAGTTCATTTAATTCTCTGAACTACCCTGCAACCAATTCTTATTTATGATCAAACCATTTTTATGGGCAATAAAAACAAGGTTGTGATAGGTTAAGTAACAATACCAAAGTCACGGGATGGCAGAGCCACAATTCCAATCCAGATGTACATGACTTGAGTGTAATAAAATGCTCCTAAGTACTATATTTTTAAATAGGAATGGAAAGATGTGGATTGGATAATGCAAATGTTCAGTAAAATAAAGAATTTTTCTATACTTTAATCAAGTCATTCAAGATATTATGTTGATTTTTTCTTCTTCTTAGTATGTTATCAATTGTTATAGATATACTATATAAATTGATATATGCTTTTAATGATAGCATAGAAAGTGGATTTAAAGGAAAGGAAAATTGAGATAGAAGTACTTACTTGATTGTTACATGTTATAATCCAGGAAAAAATTAGCAGGGTCTGTAATGGGTTAATAGTATGATAGTAGAAATAATACAAAGTATTTAGTATAAATAATATTTAGCACATGCTCAATACGGGCTAGAGACTGGTATAAGTGCAAAGTCCTTGCCCTCAGGAAGCTTACATTTCATCAAAAGTAAATATATAATATGTCAGGTAGTAATAGGTTCTGTGGTAAGGCAGAAGGGGAGTCTGGGGAAGGAGAGGGGTTAGGGTCTGGGGTGTTAGGATGGAATTTTTCACTATTTTACATATGTGGTTAGGAAAATCTTGAAACTGTCTCAAGAAGAAAGGAGTGACCTACTGTATCAAATCCTCCTACTAGTTCCTATAAAATGAGAACTAAAGATTGGACCATTAATTTGGTGATGTAGAACAGTGGTCCTTAAACTTTTTGGCACCAGGGACCTGTTTCATGGAAGACAATTTTTCCACAGACCAGGGGTGGGGGTGGGGATGGTTTCGGGATGATTCAAATCCATTACATTTATTGTGCAGTCAAACCTCTTGGCTAATGATAATCTGTATTTGCAGCCATTCCCTAGTGCTAGCATCACTGCCTCAGCTCCACCTCAGATCATCGGGCATTAGATTCTCATAAGGAGTGCGCAACCTAGATCCTTCGCATGCACAATTTAAGTAGCGTTCACACTCCTATGAGAATCTAATGCCACCGCTGCTGATCTGACAGGAGGTGGAGCTCAGGTGGTGATGCGAGTGATGGGGAGTGGCTGTAAATACAGATGAAGCTTTGCTTGCCTGTCCGCCACTCACCTCCTGCTGTGCATCCTGATTCCTAACAGGCCATGGACTGGTACTCGTCCAACACCCAAGGGTTAGGGACTGCAGATGTAGAGATCACTGTGACCTTAACAAGAGCTATTGCATGGAGTGGTAAGAATATAAGCCTGATTGAACTGGTTTCGATAGAATGTGAGAAGAGGAGATAATATTAACAGCTCTTTGGAATTTTACTTTGTAGTAAAATTCTTTTATAAGAAAGCCTAGAAATGGAATAGGAGTTGGATGGGGATATCGGATCAAGGAGAGTTGGTTGTTATTTTTAAGATGGAAAATTTTTAAAAATCAGGTTTGCACAAGGATGGGATCATCTAGTAGAGAGGAAAAACCAATGAGGCAGGGGGGAAGAGGGATACAATATTCTGAAGTATTGTCTGTAAGTAGATAAAAAGGTATGGATGGGTTCTAGTATATAAGGAGGGACTGGTTCTAGGTGAAAGTAGGGATGCTCATGTATATTAACAGAAGAAAAGAGAGAAGGTAACCAGCAATATTTAGAAGTCCTCTTTTGATTGCATCTATATCTTTTTAAAGAATAGAAAGCACGTACATCAACTGAGAATTAGAAAAGGGGAAAAATGCTAGTGAGGGAATGGAAGTGAGAGAACTTGAGAGGAAACAGTTTGGGGAAAGAGGATTATAAAGAAAAAAGTGTTTATGTTTCAGATCCTGTGGGTCAAAAATGTTATGTTTGAGGTCCTATGAGTCATTCAAGCAGAGAGGATATCCAATCCTTTTGCTCAGTCAGGAGATGAAGACTAGAGATAGATTTGGGTATTTATGGCACAGATATGGTAATTTACACCATGGTGTCAAAGATATCGCCAGGGAGAACTAGCAGAGTGAGAAGAGGCCAAGGTCATAACTTGAAGGCTTTCATTATTTGTTTAAATTAGGGAAGAGGAGCCAGCAAAGATGAAAGAATATAGAGAGGTATTAAAAAAAGTAAAGTAAAATAGCAATAGAGGTGACTAGATGGGCATTTACACAATGCTTAATTTTTAAATGCATTCCAATAGGATGAAGACCCAAAAGAGATCAGTGCATTTTGCAAATCAGGAAGTTATTGATTATCTACCTGAGAATTGTTTCAGAAGAGTATTGGGTTTGAAGCTACAATATAGTTGCCTGAAGTTTCAATAATTTTGACCATGACAGTGAGAGGAAACATCATGAGAGGTTAGTAGCTTTAAAGTGACATGGAGTCAAGGGAAGTTTTATATTTTTCTAAAAGCTTACTAGTCATCTCCTCTGTGCCAGACACTATTCCAGGTAGCCTTGAACAAAATGGACATCGTGGAAAAAATACAGACAAAAAAATATCTATCCTCAAGTACTTTACTTTCTAGTTTAGATTGTTTCTTTCAGCCTGGGAAGCCTTGAACATTTAAAAATTTTGTATCAGAAGAAAGCGTCAAAAGAGAGAGAGATAGAAATATAAGAAGTGGCTCCAGGGCATGGCAGAGCTAAGAGAAATTGCATGATTTGACATCACCAGGGGAAACCACGATGAACTGCAAAAGAGGCAACCTTGATTTTCAGTTGATGGCATTTACATGAAAAAGGATTTTGTACAGAAACACTATAGTTCAGAGAAAAGAACAATACACTAGGTGTCAGAAGACTGTAGTTCCAGATCCACAACTTTATTAGTTATGTGAGTGAAGCAAAGAGCCCTGTGGAGCCATAGCTTCTTCTCTATAAAGTAGCGATAATATGTGTCTGTTCAACCTCAAAGCCTTGTTACATCAGTCACATGAGATTATTTGTTCTCTATTGAGCCTTATAAATCAAAGCGTTTATTATAAGAAAATGGTAATTGACAGAGCACATCTGCAGAATCTTGTGACCCATATTTTGTGATTCTTAAAATCCAGTTTTATGTAATTATTTTTATTTATCTGTGTTCTATTGGAGTGAAATTTTTTCATCTTTTTATTGATATTTTTATTTTTTCATGGTATATTTGTAAAATATATTTATATTTATAAAACATTTGATTAAATTTTTCATGAATGATTAACAAAATAAATTTAGAATATATAATTCTCCTTGACAACTGTGCACTAAGACAAAAACAGAGACTGCATTATGCCTTGTATGGTCACATGTTTATAATAGATGAGCCATGGCTTACAATGACTGCTTTGTTTGATGTTTATTAGCCCATGCCTTGGTGCAGTTTAACTTGTCCTAAATTCACTGTTTCAGAACTACAACGTGTGTAGCACATTCATTGTCTTTTGAATAATATTCTCTTACTTGAGTAGAATCTCAAGAGACTATAACCTTAGGACTTTTAAGTTTCTTTCATTATATGTTCTAGAAAACCCTTTTTAAATGTCAAAATATGTAAAAGCATTAAAATATTTTAAGTGGCGGAAATTTTATCCTGTATGATTTTGAAAAATGTCTATGTTATACCTTTAGGATCAAGCTTATCTCACACCGTCATGTTACTTCATATTGTCAAATTGCTTTCAGGAAGTTATCAGTCGATATTTCACTGGTGTGAGAGCCCTCATTTTCTTGCAGGCATCACAATATTCGGCACACTATAATATACATATATATATGTGTATACTCATATATGAGATAAGTTTTAATGTTTTCATTTATATGTTTAAATATCTTAATATGAAATATAAGCAATAATAGTATCTCATTTATTTTTTTCTTTTATAGTATTATATTTTGCTAAAGTTAAATATTTTTATACAGTCAGCCCTTGGTATCCCCTGGTATCTGCAGGGGAATTGGTTCCAAGACCCCTGTGGATACCTATGTACATCCTTCTATATTCTTTAAAGCATCTCTGGATTACTTATAATATCTAGTATAATGTAAATGCTGTGTAAATAGTACTTAAGTTGCATTCTTTTTTAATTTGTATTATTGTTTATTGTTGCTTTGTTATCTTTTATGGTTTGTTTTTCCCCCCAATATTTTCTATCTGCAGTTGGTTAAATCCACAGATGTGGAACCCATGGAAGTTGCAGGCCAGCTATATCTTCTTTTGAATTTCTTATCATGCACATTACCTTTTTTTGAGCTATAACTTGTAATAGTTATTTGTATTTTAATGATATATTCTCTTTTTCTATTGTTTATGTTGCAAATATTTCCCAGGTTATCAACATATTATATTAATAGTTGTTTTTTTTTTAATCTACCTATATTCTTTTTTGCTTTGAAATGCCATAATTGTCACATCTATTGTTAGGTCTGTTTCTTGTACCTCTAGTCTATTAAAAGGAGTTCTATTTCTGTTTTTTAATAGTAATCTAGGAGAATGGGGGAGTGAATGGTCTGGTTTAATGGCCCTTTTCAGGGGTCTGTTCATGAGTGTGAAGTGAAACCATTCAGTACGATTGCATGGTGTGTTTCGTTTTTCCAGCCACGTTTAGATACACAGGTACACACACAGAATGGGTGGAATGGATTTTAACTAGAGGTGGATTTAGTCAAGAATACAGTGAAGCAGGAGAGAAGTAAGGGAGTTAGAGTTTTATATAGCACAGTGATTTTAGTGATGTGTCACGAAATTTAGGCCAAGCTAGGCAAGTACTAAGGGCATGAGTTGGGGGTGAAGGAAAACAGGCAGTGAGATCCATGGCTTGTAAGTTCTGGTGGAGTTGGAGAACCACAGGGGTCAGGGTACTTAGAGTGAGTGATCTGGGAAAAAAGAAGGTGGTAATCAGGGAGTGCAGTACTAGAAATTGAGATTATAAAGGGGATGTCCTTGTTGGTATGACCAGAGGAACCCTGTGTGGATGACAAGATCACTGCCTTCAGAGAGGATATCAAGAAATTAAGAGGCAAGTGTTTTGAAGGAGTCATGTATATAGATACTGAAACTGTCAAAAATTAAGATCAAATCAGTGTTAGAGATTGTGACAGTTGAGCAAAGATATCAGACAAATAAGTAGATGACTGAAACAAGAAGGGGTCCTGGTTAGTGCGGTCAAATATCACACGTTTGAAAGCTGAGAGTTGTTAGGGAGGGTCTTTGCACTGGATGTTCCCTATGCCTAGAAGGCCTTTTGCCCAGATCTCTCATCTCCCAATAGTTTGCTCCTCTTTGTTAATTAGATCTTTGATCACAAGTCATCTTCAGGAGGCTTTACCTTATCATCCAATCTGAAATAGTCCCTCAAATCATTCTCTACTTTGTTTTCTTATTTGCTTTATATTTTAATAGCATTTATAACTAACTGAAACCATCTTGTTTATTTATTTGTTTTTATATACTGGTTCTCTCCTTCTTATAGAATACAAGCATTTTGAAAACAGTGATTTTGCTGGCCTTTTTTTGTGGCTGATTTCCCAGATTTCATGATTACTGGAACATAGTAGGCAGCCAATAATTAGCTGTTGAATGAATGAATGAATATTTATAGGGTGTCTTAGTTGGCTTGGGCTGCTATAACAAAATATGACAGACTGGGTGACTTAAACAATAGAAATTTATTTCACACAGTTCTGGATGCTGGAAAGTCCAAGATCCAGGTGCCTATGGATTCATTTTCTGGTGAGGGCCGTCTTCCTTGTTTACAGACAGCAGCCTTCTTGCTATATCCTCACGTGGCAAATACAGAGAGAGCTCTGGTCTCTTCCTCTTTTTCTAAGGACGCTAATCCTGTCGTGCAGGTTCTACCTGCATGATCTCATCAAAATTTAATTATCTCCCCAAAGCCCCACCTCCTAATTCCATCACACACAGGGCAAGGATTTCAACATATAAATTTTGGGGGGACATATTCAGTCCATTACATAGGTTAAATATTCTCTCCCACTTTCCTGTGACTTCTTCCCAAATCCAAATATACTTTTTAAAACATCCTTCAACTCAGAGCATTCGTTCTTCTTCTTATCAAAAATTCATTCATTCATTCATTTCTTCTTATCAAAAATTCCTATTGATAACCCTCTCCTCAAGAATGGGTATTTTTGCACTAGTAGAAATAAGACATAAAGGTTAAGGCTTGCCTGTGATAGTTACTAAAGTTAGGACTCAACAGTATTGTCAATCATTCCTTCAAGCAGTTCTCACCAGTGAGATAATGAACTTGAAATACTGTTATCTTTTGGTTTATTGGCTTCAGCTGTCACTGTTGTGTTTCACCCAGCCAATGGTACCCTTCCACAGATTTTCACTACAAAACTATAAATTTGTTGCTCCCCTCAGTATGACTGCACCCCTTGCTCACTTTTTTAGAAACTAGGCTAAATAGGAATTGAACATATATTAGTCAGGAAAAAAAAATCATTTATCTGTTTTCAGTTGGTCTTTCTTTATTAAAAAAATCAAATATCTATATTTTTGTGCTAAATACAAAGTACTACAGTTAATTTTATATTCTTGTGATTTGATAATAAGCAGAAATATTAGGTAATTATTTAACATGCTACTTAGTTTATATACAGAAAACTAGAAATAGTGTGGTATAGTAGAATGAGCTGTTGGTGTTGTCAAGGATTAATTTAGATGACAAATGCAAATCTGTTTCTCTTTCTTCTCTCTTTAATGGACCAGATATGTGTTATTCATCTTCTTACACAGAATATCTAAACTCTCCACCTTAATTTGATGCCTAAGGCAAGAATTTTTTTCTACATTGTAGACGGTTATTATCTAGCATGATTCTGATTATTGCTGCTCTATTTTTATAAACTGCCACTCTGTAATCACATCAGTGATTTAATGTTTCCAATCATTTACATTTTTAAGCCTCTGATATTATGAATATTTTACATAGTAGTTGATTTAGATTTATGTACTCAGAATAATTCAAGTTCAAAACAAAGTGGGTTTCGTTTTTTTTTTGGTTTTTTTTTGGTGTTCTGAGATTTTCATAAGGGATTCATAAGAGATTCGAAGACAAATCTGCTACCATTTTAAATTCTGCTATCATTTATTGAGCACCTACTAAGTGAAAGGCCCCAAACTAAGAAATACAGCAAGTTTTTTGAAGTAAAAACCAGTTAGACAATAACTGCAAAAAGTTATCATCATTTAGATTTTCTGTTAGTATGTAATTCTTTATATCTGCTTAAAAATTGTGTTTTCTGTACATTTTGAAACATTTATGAACACTGCATTGTAAGATTTTGCATCCCAACAGACTGTGAAATCTGTTTTCATTTTGTTTGTATTATGGAAAATTTCTAATATGTACGAAAGTAGACAAAAGTGTATAATGAACCCCTATACATGCCTGACCCAGTTTCAACAGTTATCTACTCAAGATGAATCTGGTTTTCTCTATACTACACCCACTTGTACTTAACTTACCCAGATCTAATATCAACCGTTTTCTCCAAGTTCTCATTTCTTTTGTATTTCAAGACTTTAACCTGGGTGCTAGAGTATATTACTGCTACTAAGTTGGGTTTTGGTTTGGTTTTTTGGTTTTTTTTTTAAAAATAGGAAATACATTTTGTTTTGATTTTGAACATATATATTATCAGTTAATACTGATTTTTACAATTGATATTCAAGAATTCAGAATTTTTAGTTCATCATTTCTGTGTTACATCTGTGTGTTCTTTCTCCCATGCCAAGCACACCATGTGTTAAGAAAACCAGGAGTGATAAAATTATACCACAAAATTATGCATTTATTTTATCTTATATTATACACACAACAGTGTCTACAATACAAACACTGCCACCAAAATTATTATTAATATTACTAATAGCAGTTACGTTTTTCTTTTTTGCAGTTCTTTTTACCCTTAAATTATAGCCCACTCAGAATGTGCAGTCAAATTATTGTGTTTTAAAGTTACTTAGAATGGTTCTCAGTGTGGTTAAACTACCCACTAGATACACATTCAGATTTATTTGTTTCACTTTACTTTTCAATTTTAGAACCCCCTAATTTAAAATTTGGTTTTGTTTTATAATTAATTACCTGAAATATTTACATGGCTCAGGGACAAAAATACCAAAAAAAATTATATCTGAATAAATCTAGTTTGGAGCTCAAACCCTGTACTCTATTCTTTTCATCCTCTTATAGCTAACAATTTTTTTTTTTTTTGAGACAGAATCTTCTCTGTTACCTGGGCTAGAGTGCCATGGCTTCAGCCTAGCTCACAGCAGCCTCAAACTCTTGGGCTCAAGCGTTCCTTCTGCCTCAGCCTCCCGAGTAGCTGGGACTACAGGCATGCGCCACCATGCCCGGTTAATT